>NW_016107367.1:348733-360824 GCF_001604975.1 Cebus imitator | reverse complement strand
GGGATTACTACACAGTTCACATTGCCAAAACACTTCGGATTTTAGATTTACGGGGAGTGTATTTCCTCTTATCCATTCTTATTAATGAAAGCCTTTCTGTGAGCTTCTCACACAAATTTGAGGTAACCATAACATACTGTCATCCCATAACACTCGGAGAAAGGAAGAATAAAACAAAGGTGGCCAAGGACTAATGGGTATTATGTTACGTGTTTGGGATAAGATTACATGGTAACATTATTTCTAGTTTCTTCCAGGAAAAAAAAAAAAAAAGCTTTCTGTCTCCTTTCGGAGAAAAGCATGTAGTTTCGCTGTATTTAATATAGTTTGGAATTAACAGTCCTGTGTGCCTGCCTGTTTATCCAGCATCACTGATGTCAGCACAAACAGATTTCTAAGGGCACCTGGCTTGGCGACAAGAGGCAGGGCAGAGGCAAGGAGAGGAGCTATCTGTCAACCCTGCAGTATTGTGAGCTCTTTAACTTATGTGCAGTCAAGTGTTTTGCTTGAAGGGCAATTCACTGCACGTTTTAAATTTTTTCAGGTACTTCACACAGTAGTATCCTGAAGTGAGAACTATTTCTTAAAAATCCAATTTTATTTCTTTAAAGTTAGATTTAAGATACACAACTGCTGTTCACATTAAAGCCCAACTGTCATGGAAAAACGAGGTTTTTTTGGTTTTTTTGGAGACAGGGTCTTGTTCACCATCTCCACTCACTGCACCTCTGCCTCCCGGGTTCACGAGATTCTCCTGCCTCTGCCTCCCGAGAAGCTGGGATTACAGGCGCCTGTCACCACATCTGGCTAATTTTCGTATTTTTAGTAGAGACCGGGTTTCATCATGTTGGCCAGGCTGGTCTCAAATTCCTGACCTCAGGTGATCTGCCTACCTTGCCTTCTCAAAGTGCTGGGATTACAGCCATCGTGCCCAGCCTGAGGTTTTAAGATAGAAAAGGTAGGGCTGGGTTGTTAACGTTTAATGGTTTCAACTGTCCTATCTCATGCTATGATAGTCAATATCAAATAGATACCATAAAATCTATATTATTTGAATTATGTTCATCTAATTTTTATCATGCAATCCCAACATTTCCCTATAATTCACATCTTTTTTTTCCTTTGCAGTTTCAGATTCTGCAGAATATAATTCAGATCTTATTCAAAAGACCTATTTCTTAAATCTTTTATTTTAAAAAAGTGTTCCCATGTTAGGCAAACATTCTATTCAGAGAAACCATTAAGATAAAATGTATTTGAGCCGAGCACAGTGGCTCTCGCCTGTAAGCCCAGCACTTTTTATTACGAGATGTTCAGCACTGTGTCAGGTAAGCCTTACTTAGTAAATTTGGTGCTGTCATCCCACTGACACCTCGGGCTGGCCATCCCCACACTAACAGCTATGGGCATTTGCATCCATGAAGGAGGACCCTGAGAAGGTACTGTCACACTCATGGTAAGAAAAGCCACAAATGAGATATCAACCAGAAAACTAGGAGGATTAATTCTATTCAGTAGGAGGAAGCACATTGTGAGAGAAGATGCCCCTGACTGGGAACTGGAAACCCAAGTTCCACCTATGTGAGGCGTGTCCACACCAGCACCAAGCCCTAGGCCTCCCTCCTGGTCTGCAGACCACACAGTGGCCAGAGGACCACTGTGACCTGTCTGATGCCCAGAGGCTAGGATTTTGAACAACAGCTCCATCCAAATGCAACACTAGCTGTTATAAATAAGCTGTGGGAAAAGCATTTAACACGAGACAGTATTTGTATGTAACAAAGATGAACAACAACAAATTCACCTCTTTGGGTTGTCCATATTTGTTAATATTTATTTACGGAAATTGTAAAGTGTTTCATATGCTCTGTTTCAAATGGTATCAAGATACTTTCAAAAACAGCTTAAAGAAGTGTACGTGCTTTGTATTTTTAGTAGAGACGGGGTTTCACCATGTTGACCAGGATGGTCTCGATCTCTTGACCTCGTGATCCACCCGCCTCGGCCTCCCAAAGTGCTGGGATTACAAGCATGAGCCACAGCACCAGGCCATAACCTTCCTCTGAAACATAAAAAGTTTACTACCTATACTTTCCAAATTTCCTCAAATATTTCCCATTAAGTCTCCAAATCTGGGCTACATCAGCTACTTTTCTTCCTTAAGTTTCGAGAATTCTCCATAATTGTCACTAGATATCTGGCAGGATTTGGGAAGTGGGGAAAGGCTTTCCACATGACAGGAATCAACAGATCATAGAGGTTTCAATGTCACTGAGTGGTGAATCCAAAAGCTGAATAGTCCACTGACTGACAGCCTGCATGTGTTTCCTCAGCAGAAGTAATTCCACTTGGAAGTCAGAGTACCTAATAATGCTCTATCACGTTGTTTTTATTATTATTATTGTTATTATTATTTTGAGACAGAGTTTTGCTCTTATTGCCCAAGCTAGAGTGCAATGGTGCAATCTCGGCTCACTGCAACCTCTGCCTCCCAGATTCAAGCGAATTCTCCCGCCTCAGCCTCCCAAGTAGCTGGGATTACAGGCATGCACCACCACACCTGGCTAATTTTGTATTTTTAGTAGAGACGGGGTTTCCCCATGTTGGTCAGGTTGGTCTCAAACTCCCGACCTCAGGTGATCTGCCCACCTTGGCCTCCCAAAGTGCTGGGATTACAGGTGTGAGCCACCGCGCCTGGCCAAGTTTTGTTTAAAAAGACTATTCTGTGCTTTCCAATCGAAAACAACTAGACAATTCCAAGCAACATTAAATAGTGACTGCACACGTATCAACTAGAAATACACCACTTCAGAATTACAATGATGTACATGTTAACATGAGTTCAAATACTTGTAAAATATATTGATATTTCATTAAAACACCACCTTTTAAGTCCGCTTTTAACTATAATTGAAAATGTATACTTTTGTGCAAACTGAGTTAAGAGAATACTGTAGTTTATTTGTAATCACAATTTCCAAAGAGCCAGAATACAACTTTGAAGATACATCTGTGTTACAGCATACAGTTCCTGTTTAGATTTAGAAGGTCAGATCTCATAAAATATAACCTCCACACATGCTGAGAAGAGCTTCCTCCAGGGAAGCCCACCAGTAATGCCTGGTGGAGAGAGGTGGCTGCATAATGGCCCTCAGGGCCCCAGCCCTCAGACTAATCTCCTCCTAGGTCCCAGGCCAATGGGACCACACCTTCCCAGCAAAACCAGCTTTCCCTCTGCTTCCTCCTCCCAGTCACACTCACAGGTGGTGCACCAACTTGAACCTGACAGTGGAACTGTGTGGGTTTGAAGACTGAGTGATCAGAAAGGAATGGTAAACAGGCCTGGTGCAGTGGCTCACACCTATAAAACCAGCACTTTGGGAGGCCGAGGCAGATGAATCACCTGAGGTCAAGAGTTGGGAGACCAGCCTGCCCAACGTGGTGAAACCTTGTACCTACTAAAATTACAGAAATTAGCCGGGCATGGTGGTGCATGCCTGTAGTCCCAACTACTTGGGAGGAGGCTGAGGCAGAATTATTTGAACCTGGGAGGAGGCGTTTGCAGTGAGCCAAGATTGCACCACCGCTCTCCAGTCTGGGCGACAGAACAAGACTCCACCTCAGAAAAAATGAAAAAGAAAAAAAGAAAGGAACGGTAAACAGAATATTCAGTTTTTAACATGCACCAAACACCTGACTTTCAAAGCAATGGTGAAGTCAATTAACTATTCAGTTGGAAATCATGTCACCGATAAAGGGCGACAGAAAGCAAGCACTCTTAATTTACTGATACCGTAAGCAACCAAGAATGGTGGCTCCCACGGAAATAAAGCAACACAGGCTGTCCTGGATCTCAGGGCCTCTTTCTACTGCTGCTCTCACAAGATACCGTGTAACATTTCACTACAGAGCAACCCAACAGATACCCTCCAAAGAATACTGCAACTTAAGTTTTAATTTGTAAACAAAATTCCAAATTCCAGTTGCCAATCTGGCAGAGTAGGATGCCTCACTCTGGAACCCTTTCATCTGTTTCTTCATGTAAACATCAGCTTTATCAGACCCAAAGATTAGAAATCACTGGTTCGAACTGAACAGTCGTAGCCCAGTGACGCACATGACCCAAGGATAAGGTTTTCATAGGTCTGGCCCGCACATACGCATTTCCCCCTCCTACTCTGTGGTTTTAGGTGAGACAGTCTGAGGGTGTTAACAGGACACCCCTGTTCGCGAGATGAAGTATAAGAGTGGCACTCTACACTTTCACCTGTCTTTAGGATCCTAATTATCGTTAAATGGTTTCATCAAATATTTGTCCTATAAAAACTAACTAATGATTAAAACATTGCAGATCCCAAACGAACTAGAAAAGGCATGCAAAAATCAGATGAGAAAGTTTTTCGATGACAGCTCCAACTACCCCTCCAAGTATGACAAACGTCTGGCAGAATTGGAATTAAAAAAAAAAAGTCCTCTTACATGGTTTATTTAAAATAAAACTTTAACCTTAAAATTCCCTTGAAGGTGTTACAGCAACGGGGGTGTTCAGGCTCTGGCCAACAAGGGGATGGAGGCAGGCTGTCGCCTAGGCGGCCGTTAGAGTTGGGCTCCCTGGGGATGCAAGGGGGTCCCACGGGGCAGTGGGCAAGGCAGACCCGGAAAGCACACCCAGCTGCTCCCACAACCTAGAGGAGCGTGGGGTGAGGAAAGAGACGAACTCCACTCTGCCTCTGGACCCCAAAGGCGAGGTGCGGGGGCGGGGGCGGATATCCCAGGGAGTGCTGCAGGAAATGATATCCAGACTCAGAGGGTGGATCTAGGACGCGGCCAGGGCGAGGGCCCGGCGGGGGGGAGGGGGTGGGAGTGTGAACGAAGGATGTGGCTCCGAGGGGCAGGATGAGGGGGCGGGACGACCGAACGCGGATGTCGAGACCCGGGAGGGCAAAGAGGGATGAAGAGCGAGCAGAGGAACGAGGGCGCACGGAGCGGCTGGAGAGGGATGGGCAGCGGGCCTGGGAGGGCTGCCGGGGTGAGAGGAGGCGAAGCCTACCGGCCGAGTGCAGGGTCGGCCCGGGCGGGGAAGGGCGGGCGAGGGGGGGCGCGGGGGTCGTGGGGTCGCGGGTCCGGCCCTGCCGGCGCGCACTTACCCCACTCCAGGAACTCGGCCACGTACTTGTCGCGGCGCAGGGCCGAGTGGCTGCACTCGGTGTACAGGCAGACGAGCACGTCCAGCAGCGTCTCCACGCTCAGAGCGCTCTCGTTGCGCCAGGGCCCGTCCAGGAGCAGCTGCTCCAGCTTCTTGAGCCGCACCTTGGCCGACATGGTGCCGCGCGGCCCGCTCCCGACGCGCCGGCCTCTCGCCGCCCGCTCGGCCAGTCCGTCAGGGCGCGCCCTCGGGGGCCCGGCGGCCGCGAGTCCCGGCAGCTACGGTGCCTCCTCGTCTCCCCGTCCGCGTCGTCGCGCCCCGGCCTAGGCCGACATCTTGGGCTCCGTCTCGGCGGCGCAGAGTCTGGGGCGCCGGGCCCCGCGGGTCCATGGGCCGCTCTCCTCCCCTCGGCGCCGCCGCCCTCCCCGCCCGGGCGGCCCCCGCCTCGCCGCGCCCCCGCCGCCCGCCGCCCTCAGCCCCGCCCGCGGCCGCGCCCTCCCCGCCGCCGCCGCAGACCAGGAGCGGCGAGGAGCTGAGCGCTGCGCAAGCCCGGCCGGCGCCCGAGACCCGACCCCAGCCCCGACCCGGCGGCCCAGCCCCGCGGCCCGCAGCCAACCAGGGCGCGGCCAGTATGGGTGCAGCCAACCACGGCGGTGCCGGCCGCCGCCGCGCTGACCTCAGCGCGCCGCCCCGCCCCGCTCCCGGCTCCCAGATCCCGGCGGGCTCGGGCCTCGCCGCTTGCCGTAGGGAGCCGGGATGCTGGGAAGGCAGGGCCGGGCCCGGGGCGCGGGGCGGGGCGGGGCGAGTGCTCCGTCGAGATTGCGGGGACCGCGCGTGCGCAGAGCGCGCCCCGGATGGGAGGGAGGGGGCGGGGCGTGTGCGCGTACACCCCGCGGGTCCGGGGGCCGAAGACGACCCGAAGGCCCGGAGAGGCAGAGCGCGGTCCCAGGCTGTCGAAGCCCGTCCCACAGACCCCACGGGCCTTGCTGCCTGCGGGGCTTTGGGTCCGCCCGTCCGAGGTGGGCGTCGAGGGCCGCCCGGCAGGCGCAGCTCTGATGGCCTCAGCGGGGTGCGGGCTTTTTAAAACGGCTTGTCCCGGCTCCAAGCTGGCCTGGAAGACTCGGTCCCTACCCCTGACCTTCCCGACGAGAGACGGACGCCCAGACGGTGTGGGGCGACCGGCCAGGGCCCGGGCGTGTGGGGCGGCCGCCGAGGGGGGGCCAGCGTCCCCGTGCCCGGCGGATTCGTCACGGCTTGCAGAGGGTTTTAGTTTCCAGCGTCCAGCCCTCCCTGCAGACCAAAGCCTGGGGGTGACGGTTTGGTAGGAAGCGGCCGGATGTTTGTCTCCAGGCTGGGTTTGCCTAGCGAGTCGCCGCATTAACTGAGATTTGTGGGTTAATTTGGGTGGCTGGGGATGCCTCCGCACCGCTACAAACCCGTGGCGTCAGGAGAGGAGGGGCTGTTCCTGGAGCTTGCGGAAGGTCACCGTGGCTGTGGGGGTGGCTGAGAGCTTTGGGGGCGCACGGGTGCAGGGGAAGCGGGGCTCTCCCGGTGGAGCCGATGAAGGGGCAGGTAGACGTTTTAGGCAGGAGGCAGAGGGAGCCTGAAGCAAAGCTAGTCTCTGCAGCTAAACATGAGAGGAGAGGGCCGGGCGCGGTGGCCGCCTGTAATCCCAGCACTTTGGGAGGCCGAGGCGTGCGGACTGCCTGACGTGGTAAAACCCCGTCTCCACTGAAATACAAAAAGTAGCCGAGTGTAGTGGCGGGCGCCTGTAGTCCCAGCTACTCGGGAGGCTGAGGCAGGAGAATCGCTTGAACCCAGGAGGCGGAGGTTGCAGTGAGTCAAGATCGCGACACTGCTCTCCAGGCCTGGGCGACAGAACGAGACTCCGTCTCAAAAAATAAGGAGTGGCTGCCTGTGCGGGAGTTGTTGACTGGAACAGGGTGAGGAACCTTCTAGGCTGCTGGTAATGTTCTATGCCTGGATTTGGGTAGGACTTACACGGGAGTAGACATAAGTAAACATTCTTCAAACTGTCTTAAGATCAGTGCATGTCACGGTGTATGTGTATATAACACCTTAATTTCTTAAAAGCAGATGAAAATAATCTGGTGTTAGAGGTCAGAGCACTGGTTGCCTTTGGGATATGAACTGGAAGGGGGTACAAGGGGAGCCCTCTGGAGGGCCGGGAACATTCTGTATCTTCATCAGACACATCTTGTAATGTGGTCTGTAAATGTGCATAAATTCATCAAACTGTACTTTAAATATTTGTGCACTTTATGTGTATGATACCTTAATTTTTTTTCAGCTGGGCACCGTGGCTCACACCTGTAATCCCAGCACTTTGGGAGGCCAAGGCAGGCGGATCACCTGAGATCAGGAGTTCAAGACCAGCCTGAGCAACATGGAGAAACCTGTCTCTACTAAAAATGCAAAATTAGCTGAGCATGGTGGCGCACACCTGTAATCCTAGCTACTCGGGAGGCTGAAACAGAATTACTTGAACCAAGAGGCTGAGGTTTCAGTGAGCTGAGATCACGCCATTGCACTCCAGCCTCAATAGGAGTGCAATAGGAGCTCAAAAGAAAAAAAGTTTTTTTTGTAAAAGTCTAAGCAGATCACCTGGCTCAAAATCAGAGACTTCCCACTGGCTTTAGAATAGAGACTAAATTTTTTTTTTTTTTTTTTTTTTTTTTTNACAAAAATTAGCCAGGCGTAGTGCTGCGTGCCTGTGCTCCCAGCTACTTGGGAAGCTGAGGCAGAACAGCTTGAACCTGGGAGGCGTAGGTTGTGGTGAGCTGAGAGCTGAGAGTGTGCCATTGTACTCCAGCCTGGGTGACACCGAGACACTGTCTCAAAAAGAAAAAGAAAAAGAAAATTAATTTTTGCTTCTAACCTAGATGGTGTGATTGGGACCGGATTTACTCTCTTACCTGAAGCAATGAAAACAAAAGAAAATGGACAAAACCCCAAAACAGGGATTTTCTTTTTTCCTTTTTTTTTTTTGAGACAGAGTCTCACTCTGTTGCGCAGGCTGGAGTGTAGTGGCGTGATCTCGGCTCACTGCAACCTCCACCTCCCCAGTTCAAGCAATTCTCCTGCCTCAGCCTCCAGAGTAGCTGGGACTACAGGCGTGCGCCACTACGCCCAGCTAATTTTTGTATTTTTTTTTTTTTTTTTTTTTTTTTTTTTTGAAACTGAGTCTCCCTCTGTCACTGGAGTCAGTGGCACGATCTCATCTCACTGCAACCTCCACTTTTTGGATTCAAGCAATTCTCTTGGCCCAGTCTCCTGAGCAGCTGAGATTACAGGTGTGCGCCACCATGCTGACTAATTTTTTTGTATTTTTAGTAGAGATGGGGTTTCGCTGTGTTGGCCAGGCTGGTCACCAACTCCTAAGTGATCTGCCCGCCTTGGTCTCCCAAAGTGCTGGGATTACAGGAAACCAAATTCTTTTCCGGTAGAGTAGCCAGATACCTGCATTTGTGTGGGATGGTCTTCATCTTCCATCCTGTCATGTGTCAGTATTAACTGTGTCCTCACAAGCGACCGGATATAGACAGCATGCTCCCATCTTCTGACCCCACAGGCTCTGCCTGGCCCTCGAAGCCCTCCGGCCCTGTTCTCTGCCTCATCTCTTCAGCCTCTGACTCTAGTCTCCCTGGCCTCCTTGCTGCTCCTCAGCTGATTCTCTCTCCTGCCTCCAGGGCCTTTGCCCTTGTCCAGCCCTCCCACACTGCTCCTGCTTTGTCCCTGTAACCAAATCTCTGTTTCCACATTGCCCCTCAGGGCAGCCTTGCCTCACTCCCTGGGCAAGCTCAGGCCTGGTTCGCCCGGGCAGTTTCCTTCTCGGCACTCGACACGGTGGGTACGTGGGGGTCTTGCCCACTAGCCTGGACTAAAATGTTTTTGTGCCTCAGTCGCGGATATAAAAGCAGAATGATAGGACCGACGGCATTCCCGTAAGTTTGGGAGAGGATTAAATGAGTTAATACCACGGAGCACCTAAAACAATGCCTGCCTCATAGGAGGGGTCACACATGAGTAGTTGCTATCATGCATTAGAAAGTGTTTCAGAAGCCAAGGACTCTGACCAGCTCACAGATAGAGCAGCCCTGGTCCTGGCTCTTGGCCCCAAGGCCAGGAAAGCCAAGGTGTCTGTGTTCTCAGGCACCTGTGAGCTTCCACTGTGTCCTCACAATAAACTACTTGGCTGCCTCCAGTAAACTTCTGGTCTTTGCAACATACCAACCCCAGATTAACCCTCGCCTTCTCCCTAGTATCCCAAATGTACACGCTCTGCAGCTATCTCAAGCCAGAAATAATGATGTGGATTGCTTCAGAAATTAGAATGTCGAGTTTTGCAGAGCTAAACCTCTGACCTTAACTTTAAATCTTCCCCCTTGGGCCCCTTAGGGCCTGAGATGAGCAAGGGGAAAGGGGGCTGGGCCTGGCGCCAGCCCCTCCTTTCCCAAGCCCCTCTCTGCTCACTCAGCCCACTTCACCCATCGGGAGCTACTCCCAGGAAGGGAGGACAGGAGAAGTGGGAAAGGGCCTGGATCGCATCTGGATTGGCAGACGGTGAAGCCGACCCTCTCCTGGGAACATTCATGGGCTCCTCGGTGGTTTCCTTCTGCTTTGTATCCTGAAGTCCCCTTAACCCAAGCACATGTGTCACTGGGTAGGTGCTTACCTGGTGGCTGCAGAGGGGAGGTGCCCTCCGCCCTTCCCGGGGGACTGTTGGACAGGACCTAAATGGACCCATGGGTCTTGTGCTTGCTCGTCCACCCAGCTCACATCTGTCCCCAGGAAACACTGGCATACTCCCCACTCCAACATTAGTGAACAGGTGAGTCCCAGCACAGCTCAGCCTCCGATGTGGCACACCAGCCCTTCCTTCCTGGCTAGGAGCCAACCTCCAGGCCACTGCGCCCTCCAAATGGAGCACCAAATAGCTTGCTTAGAAATCCCTTGGAAGCCACCCTCACAGGCTTAAAGCCAAGGAAGGAGGGCTCATCTTCAGTGTCTGTCCCCTGGCAGGATCACTTCACCAAACCTCTCCCACCCTCACCTTTTACTCCTGAGTGTGGCACAGAGTCCCAAACATTTCCCTTGACAATTTACATGGTGATCTGACATGGCATTTGAGAGTTCCACGTCTGCTGTCTCTTCTTGCCTCCTGGAAATTTCCATTTAGTGTTCTGATACATTTACAAATGTACACAAAGGCCATCGTCCCTTTGGTGGACACCTTTTGTGTTGGTCTGCCCTCTCTCTCCTGAGCCCCATGCCCTGTGAGTCTCTGCTCTGGCTCCACTCTGATCATAGGATTCTGGAGGGGTTGGCACCCGGATGGACATGTGACCCCAGACCCTAGTCAGCACTTCTATCCCCCTTGCGTGGGTCATCTGAAGCCAGGCCAATCAGAGAACGTATTTATTTATTCATCTCTCTGTTTTTTAGAGACATGGTCTTGCTCTGTCATGCAGGCTGAAGTGTCTTGGCATAGTCATAGCTCACTGCAACTGTGACCTGCTAGACTCAGGCAATCCTCCCATCTCAGCCCTCAAAGTAGTGGGGACTACAGGTGTATGCCACCACATCTGACTAATTTTTAAACTTGTTTGTAGAGATGGGGTCTTGCTATGTTGCCCAGGTTAGTCTTCAACTCCTGGTCTCCAACCATCTTCCTGCCTCAGCAGATAACTTATTTAGAATGTTTTATACTGGCTGGGTGTGGTGGCTCACACATACAATCCCAGCACTTTGAGAGGCCGAGGTGGGCAGATCATTTGAGGTCAGGAGTTCGAGACCAGCCTGACCAACAAGGTGAAACCCTGTACCTACTAAAAATACCAAAAAAAAATTTAGCTGGGTGTGGTTGCGCACAGCTGTAATCTCAGCTATTCAGGAGGCTGAGGCAGGAGAATTGCTTGAAACCGGGAGGCAGAGGTTTTAATGAGCCAAGATGGGACCACTGCACTCCAGCCTGGGCGACAGAGCAAGACTCCCATCTCAAGAATAAAAACAAAAATAAAAAGAATGTTTCATACTAAAACTGGGGGAGAGAATTTCTTGTCCTTTTCTTTAGACCAGGGGTGGGTAAACTTTTTCTGTAAAGAGCTAGAGAGTAAATTTTTCAGGTTTTGTGAACCCTACAGTCTCTGCCTCTACCATTATAATAACAAAGCCGCCACAATACAGAAACAAATGAGCATGGCTGTGTGCCGGTAAAACCTTATTTTGAAAACGAGCCGCAGGCTAGATTTGGCCTGCAGACCCGTAGTTTGCCAATCCTTGCTTTGCAGCACAAGCTGTGATGGTGAGACCTCAGATCAACAGCCACAACACCTGTTAGAGAAAAATGAGAGAGTGATCTGGTCATATGAAGCAATAAATTTTCCATTTTTCTTGTCCAGGTGTAACGGCTCATGCCTGTTAATGTCAGCATTTTGGGAGGCCAAGGCGGGCGGATTGCTTGAGAGTTTGAGACCAGCTCAGGCAACATGGCAGAACCCCATCTCTACAGAAAATGCAAAAATTGGCCAGGTGTGGTAGTGCGTGCTTGTGCTCCCAGCTATTTGGGAGGCTGGGGTGGAAGCATCACGTGAGCCTGGGAGGTGGAGGTTGTAGGGAGCCAAGATCATGCCATCACATTCCAGCCTGGGTGACAGAGCAAGCAAGACTCTGCCTCCAAAAGAAAAAGCAGGCCTGGTGCAGTGGCTCACGCCTGTAATCCCAGCACTATGGGAGGCCGAGGTGGGCGGATCATGAGGCAGGAGTTCGAGACCGGCATGACCAACACGGTAAAACCCTGTTTCTGGGCCGGGCGTGGTGGCTCACGCCTGTAATCCGAGCACTTTGGAGGCCAAGGCGGGCGGATCACTGAGGTCAGGAGTTCAAGACCAGCCTGACCAACATGGTGAAACCCCGTCTTAAAAA
>NW_016107367.1:344953-346668 GCF_001604975.1 Cebus imitator | reverse complement strand
AGATTGTGCCGTGGCACTCCAGCCTGGGCAACAAGAGCAAAACTCCATCTCAAAAAAAAAACCAAAAAACAAACAAAAATGAAAATGGAAAGAGATATTTTCAGACATACAAAAGGCCACCATGGAGACAGAGGGACAGTGCTTGACCTCTTCAGATTTTATAGATAGCATTGACTACCTCTAGCGAGCCTCTCTGATTCATTTACTGGGTGACCTCTAAGCCAATTTTCAGTGAAACCCAGAGCACACATGGACCCACCACCGGGCCCAGGCTTTGGTGTAAGCCGCCCTGCCACTTTACCCAGCAGATCCTTTGGTTTTGAAAGTGTGAGTGGCAGACGGAGATGCTCTGTGGAGCGAGTCCTGATGAAATCACTGTGTACCTCCAGCGTTTTGGAAGAAGTCCATGCTTGCCTCTGCAACAACTTTTCCCCATTTCAGAGGCAGCTACTGGCTTACTACTGGGTCTCAGTATAGACTGAATCTTTGGCCAAGGATACCAAGAAACTACGTGACTCAAGCTGTTTGTCCATCAAAAAGTAAATGTTACCCACTGAATCATAAAACTAGATATGTGTCCGGGTGTGGTGGCTCATGCCTGTAGTCCCAGCACTTTTGGGAAGCCAAGGCAGGCAGGTAGATCACCTGAGGCCAGAAGTTCAAGACCAGCCTGGCCAACATGGCAAAACCCCATCCCTACTAAAAATACAAAAATTAGCCAGACAGGGCCTGGCACAGTGGCTCCTGCCTGTAATCCCAGCACTTTGGGAGGCTGAGGTGGGTAGTCACAAGGTCAGAAGTTTGAGACCAACCTGGCCAACATGGTGAAACCTTGTCTCTACTAAAAATAAAAAAAGAATTAGCTGGGCATGGTTGTGGGCACCTGTAATCCCAGCTACTCTGGAGGCTGAGGCAGGAGAGTCATTTGAACCCGGGAGGCAGAGGTTGCAGTGAGCCAAGATCAAGCACTCCAGTCTTGCTTTGTCACAAACACACACACACACACGGCAGCATTCCATTGTAAAATGAGACTAGGCACAAACATTTCTGGGAGGAACAAGGAAACTTTCTGAGTAGGTGCCTTAGACTCTAATAGTATTTGCTCCTACCGTTTCGAAACATTTCTTTTCTTTTCTTTTTGAAACAGTCTTGCTATGTCATCCAGGCTGGAGTGCAAAGACACAATCTCGTCTCACAGAGACTCTGCCTCCCGGGTTCAAGGATTCTCCGCCTCAGCCTCCTGAGCAACTGGGATTACAGGTGTGCACCACCACACCCGGCTAATTTTTGTATTTTTAGTAGAGAGACTAAGTAGACTTTAGTAGAGATGGGGTTTCACCACGTTGGCCAGGCTGGTCTTGAGGTCCTAACTTCAGGTGATACGCCCATGTTGGCCTCCCAAAGTGCTGGGGTTACAGGTGTGAGCCACTGTGCCTGGCCGTTTTACATTTCTTGTCCCTTCCCTCCCTCCCTCCCTCCCTCCCTCCCTCCCTCCCTCTCTCCCTCTTCCCTCCTTCCTTCCTTATTTCTTTCTTTTCTTTCTTTTGGATGGCATCTTGCTCTGTCACCCAGGCTGGACTGCAGTGGCGTGATCTTGGCTCACTGCAGCCTCCACCTCCCAGATTCAAGCAATTCTCCTGCCTCAGCCTCTCGAGCAGCTGGAATTACAGGCATACGCCGCAATGCCCAGCTAATTTTTGTATTTTTTTTTTTTT
>NW_016107367.1:333261-341643 GCF_001604975.1 Cebus imitator | reverse complement strand
GCTGGGTGTGGTGGTGTGCATCTGTAGTCCCAGGTACTCAGGAGGCTGAGGTGGGAGGATCACTTGAGCCTGGGAGGTGGAGGCTGCAGTGAGCCCCGATTGCACCGCTGCACTCCAGCCTGGGTGACAGAGGAAGACCCTGTCTCAAAAAATAAAATAAAATAAAAAAGTGTTTCTGAGGAGCCAGCAGGGGGAGGGGCCATGGGATGGTAGCTGAGGAGCGTGGCCTGGGCAGCGTGGCTAGGGGGCATCCGTCAGCAGATTGCATCCCTCCTGCCCATGCCCACCTCCTCCCACCGTACCTGAAGAGGCTGGCAGTGACCATCTCTCAGCCTTCAGGTTGGTGCACACACAGCGGAGGGTGATGGGGCATGGTGTACCCTGGGTGCTGAAGACACATTTTCTTCCACAGGGCAAGGGTGAAGAGCAAAGGGCAGCAGGGGTGGAGAGCAAAGGGCAGCAGGGGTGGAGAGCTGACTTTGCCCCTCCAGACCCACTCTCTGCCCTGCTCTGTACCCCAGATGGGCTCGCTTACAGCCACCTTGCTTCCCGACTGCTGGGTTTGGCCAGTGGGGGCTCTGGCATATGGCTGGGAGCTGGGGGAGAGGGATGGGTACTTGTTCCCCAGGTCCCTCTTCCCCGGGGAGCTGCGGCTCGGCCACATCTTTCTACGGAAGTCTGGAGTCCCTCTCCTTGGAGCGCCTCCCTCCAGGATCTGGCCACTCTTCCCTCTGCCGTCCTCAGAGGACCCAAAGGTGGTAACAGCTCCCACCCCTGCCTGACTTGCTGGCAGCCTGCCCACCCTCGGTAAGGTGGCCTCTCTCGTCCTCTTCTCTATCCCCTGCGCCAGTATGGCCCTTTCTGGGACTGTGCCTAAGACGCGACATGCACAGGGACACTCACTGCAGTGCTCCTTCTGATTTTAAAACGGGAAAGCCTGTGCATCCATCGATAGAAATTACGGTGCATCTACAACATGGAACCTACGTGGCACTGGAGAACTGAGGCGGGGCCCCGGGTTCCAGCAACCTAGAGCGGCCGGCCACCTGCAGCGTGCATGGTTCTGGGTGCTGAGGAGACTCCAGGGTGTCCCTTCTGGTCTAGTGGGGACAGGCCATATACCAGGACACAGGGGAGTAAAAGAGAGAATTTTGGAGAGGGATAAGGGTTGCAAGGACAGTGGGCAGGTAATGGGTGTGTGAAGGGTGCCCGCCTTATGGATGGAGGAGGCCGGGGGCCTCTCTCGTGGTGGCTTTTTAGGGAGATGCAAACAGCCAGGAGGAGGCAGCCCTGTGTGGCCTTCTAGGTGCAGCAAAGCTCAGGGCACAGACCCTCGGGTCACCAGTCCTGCGGTCGTGATGACCCTGGCATTGGTTCCGAGGGTTTCCTGCGACCTGACTCTGGGTTGCAGCTCCTCTGAAGGTGTTTCTTCTCCTCATTCTCAGCATCCACACTGACCACATTGAAAGTCAGAGGTGGGGCCAATATACCCTGCCAGGGCCGGACACAAAGAGAGTGAGAGTGTCCACAGAAATGTCTGTGAGATGGAAGAAGGCAGATGGCCAGTGATGAGTAGGGCAGGAGGGGATGCGAAGGGCCATAAGGGCTGTGAGAAGGTGGCTGGGTGCATCGGGTGGGGGTGGGGTGGGGGCATCTGGAAGGTGGCTGGGTGCATCGGGTGGGGATTGGGGTGGGGGGAACTGGAAGGTGGCTGGGTGCATCGCGTGGGGGTGGGGTGGGTGCATCTGGAAGGTGGCTGGGTGCACCAGTTGGGCGTTGGGGGGGGCGACAGCTCTCTCCACCTGTGTGTTGAGCTCTGCAGTGGTGGTAGCGGGCCAGGGAGTCAGGGAAGCCATTATTCTGGAGGTTCAAGTAGCCAGGGAGAAATGCATAGTCTCAGAGGGCCAGGAGGCCTGTCCTGGAGACCCGGCCAGGGCCCGGGCAAGGGAGCCAGGCTGGGGACAGCCTCGGAGCAGAGCTGGAGGGTGGGCCAGTGGCCCTGCACTTGAGCTGAAAACTTTGCTATCAACCAGGGGCCCCATGGGAATGAGCTGGCACCCTCAAATGAGGGAAAGTCCAGGTGGGTCTATTTGGAAAGAGCCCAGTGAGAGGGACACTGGGGCTGGTGCAGGAAGGGGCTGGCAGCAGCGCGGCTACCACACTCATGGACCATGTCTTCCAGTGCCCCAGGGCCACTGCCACCTCTCTTCAGGCTCTGTGTCCAGGGTCCACTTGTGTGGGTGCTGTTGGCCTCTGCCCTCTGGTTTGCAGTTGGGGCCAGCTCCTAGGAGGCCTGATGGAGGCGGGGAGGGAGGGAAGGGACAGCAGAGGGGCTTTTGTCCCCGGCTCCCTCTCTGCTGCGTGGCCCTGGGCAGTGACCCGGCCAAACGTCACTGTCTTGTCCAGCCAGCCAGAGCTGGCGACACTGTCTCCTCTGTGGTTGTCTCTGCAGCCTTCACTTCTTACCTCCAGCCGAGGCGTGGCCAGCCTGTTCCCTCCCAGACCCGGGGCTGGCAGTGCTGCCAACCTGCACTGTCTTCTCTGAGCCTGCTGCCTCTTGCTTCTGGGCACCCTGGTCTAGCCCTGGCCACAAGCCCTGCCCTCCCGGTCCCCTCGCTGATGTCCTTCAGGCAACGCCCCACTGCAGCCAGGAATGTTCCCTGCATTGAAGAGCAGTGAAGCCAGCAGTGCCTACCTCAGACACCCTGTAGGTGGGGGGAGGGCTCGCCGACTGACTCTGTGACCTCCATGACCTCCAGCGCCTCCCCTGAAAGGGGAAGAGGAGCTGGAGGTCACAGAGTCCCCGGAGAGGGGAAGAGAGGCTCAGCTGTCGTCCTCGAGAGGCTGCGGGGAGGCTGTGGGTGCAGCCAGCAGGCACAATGGGGACAGAATGCACAGACAGCCCTCGTGGTGCTAACAGGCAGCAGCTGATGACGGCGGACATGACACAAGGTGACAGGCTGCAGCGCTGACCGGCACAACCTGTGCAACCTGTCTGGGCTCCACTGCACCCCCTCCCCAGCGCCCCGCCCAGCTTCCCAGCACCAGAGGCATCTTCGCTGAGGCTGGTTCTGCCCACCTCTCTCTCCTGCCTGGAAGCGGCCGGGGCCCCGCTGTGCCCGGAGGATGAAGGGGGCTCCTAGGTCTCCATCCGGGCCCGTTGGAGCCTCCCATCTAGGATTTCCCTTCCCAGAGCCCACAGCATGACCTGGGGGAATTACTCACGCCTGGGTGGGGTGGGTGTGGAGGCTGGGCCAGGAAGTCAGGGAGGGGCAGATGGAGAGCGCCCTTAGGAGGCACTGAGGATTCACAGGCCCGGAGGCAAACACCCGCACCAAGCCTGTCCCACCCGCTGAGGCTGAACGGGCCCAGGAGGGCTTTGGATATGGCCCAACAAAAATGTGTGTACTTCCTTAAAGCAAAGGCTGGCGATCTGGCTCACGCCTGTAATCCCAGCAGTATGGGAGGCCGAGGCGGGCGGGTCATGAGGTCAGGAGATCGAGACCATCCTGGCCAACATGGTGAAACCTGTCTACTAAAAGTACAAAAATTAGCTGGGTGTGGTGGCACACACCTGTAACCCCAGCTACTCGGGAGGCAGAGGCAGGAGAGTCACTTGTACACGGGAGGCGGAGGTTTTGTTGAACCAAGATTGTGCCACTGCTTCCAGCCTGGCGACAGGGTGAGACTGTCTCAAAAACAAAAACCAAAAACAAACACAAAACATTAGGAGGCCGGGCGCGGTGGCTCACACCTGTACTCCCAGCGCTTCGGGAGGCTGAGGTGGGTGGATCACTAGAGTCCAGGAGTTTGAGACCAGCCTGGGCAACATGGTGAAACCCCGTTTCTACCAAAAAGACAAAAAAATTAGCTGGGCTTGGTGGCAGGTGCCTGTAATTCCAGCTACTTGGGAAGCTGAGGTGGGAGAGTCACTTAAGTCTGGGAGGCAGAGGTTGCAGTGAACCGAGATTGTGCTACTGTACTCCAGCCTGGGTGACAGAGTGAGACTGTTTCAAAAAATAAAAATCAAATTGATTTTTTTTTTTTTTAGTTCATCTGCCATTGTTAGTGTATTTCATGTGTGGCCCAAGACAATTCTTCTTCCAATGTGGCCCAGGGAAGCCCAAAGACTGGACACCCCTGCTGTAAGTGACCTGTGCTGAGTTGTCCGCAGACCTCAGCGCCAAGCTGCATGGGGACCCCAGGAGGTAGGGACAGGAACTGCCCACATTACAGCAACTGAGGCTTGGCGAGGGGAAGTCACCGCTGGTACATGGCAGGCCTGGTTTTGAGTTGGCCAGGCTGTGCTGCCTCCTCCCCAAAGCAGCAAGGAGCGTCTTTCCAAATGAGGCCAGTGTCCTTGTCCCTGGCAAGAAAGAATGCCCCTTTAAAGAACACTCATCTCAACAGCCTCTGTGTGTCCAGCGCTTCCCTCACACCTGCTCACATAGCTGCACATGGCCTTGCTCCCCTCCGCACTGTGCAGATAAGGAAACTGAGGCTCGGGGGGGCGAGAGGCTCACCCAGGGGCACACAGGTAGCTGAGGGAGGTGCCTGGACTTCATCTAAGGTGGTGTGGTTGGCAGAGGCCAGGCATCGCCCCTGAGCATGGACATGTCCACGGAGGCTGCAAGGCTGGCATGTCCTGTCTGGGGTGCGGACCGAGGGGCCCACTCCCTGGAAGAAGCAGTCTGAGGACACTCCGGTCCCTCTGGCCGCCTTGTGCTTCTCAGAGAGTAGTCTCCAGATACGACTGGCGGCAGCAGTGCCTGGAAACTTGTTTGAAATGCACCCAGATCCACTCACCCAGAGCCTCTGGGGCTGAGCCTGGGGCCTGCAGGTGATTCCGCTGCACGCTCTGGGTTGAGAGCCACCGCTGTGGGCTCTAGAGTGACACCCTTGGTGCCCTCGAGGACCTCTGCTGCTGGCCAGGACAAGCACTCACCTCCCTCCTATTCCCAGTGCCACCCTCCACCTCTGGCCAGGGCGAAGCGAGAGTGGAGGGAGGATGTTTTGGGGATGTTCGGGGTGATGCCGTGGCCAGTCCACCACTGCCCCTGTCTGAGTCAGAGGCAGATCATACACTCATTCCGCAGGTTGCTACTCATCTGCTAAGTGGTACACACTCGGCCCCACTGCACAAGGCTGCGAGGTTCAGCTGAGATGTTGAACTGGCTGGGGTAGGGGTGCTCTGTACCCCAGGTCTCCATCCCCATCAGTTATCACTATTGTGGGTCAGGCCCCAGCCCTCCCCAGCACTCAGAGGATAATCTCCTGACATGACCTCGGATATCTAGCTCACTGGGTGGATAGCCTGAGTCTAGGATGCCAGGCCTTTGCAGAGAGACTGTCCCAGAGGCCACCCCTCCCACTGGCACTGCCGGCCCCTCTCCACCTCCACACCCCACCCAGCCAGCCCAGGCTGCACACCCCTTGGAAGCAGTGTGGGCACTGTGTCTGGTGACTGCTCGCTGGGTGGCTGAGTGAGCCGCCCACTGGAAGGCAGGGCCTGGGAGAGACAGGTGCCAGGGAATGTGTGCCCAGGCCAGGACAGAGCACGACCAGGCAGCCCAGCCCCAGGTGCCCATTCTCCCTGACTGCTCTGGGGCACAGAGGCGAGGCAGGGCAGGGCTGGGGATGCCACACCCCACCCTGTAGCCATGATGTGGGGCTGAGACCAGTCCGGCCTTGAACCCTATCCCCAAACCCCACAGGTGGGGCCAGGGCCGTGAAGGGCTGGACCCCTATCTCCCTGGAGGCCTGCAGTCACATCTTGGCCCCTAGGGCACAGGGACTCCACTTGGAGGCTTTTAGAGCTCAGCAAGAATCCGTTCCACCTGCAGCTGCCAGGGGTGTGGACGTGTTCTGGATGATTTGCGGGCCTAGCACCCATCCTGCCTGTCCCCAGGGCTCAGCACCCCTGTGTAGAAGGAGAGGGAGGGCGACAGGGCTCCCCTGTGGGCCGCTGGCCTTAGGGGTCCCTCCCTTGGCTCTGGGCTGCTCCAGCTATGGCCCCAGGGCAAGCCTCTTTCCCTCCGAGTCTTAGTGTCTGCTCCCGAACCACCCCTCGTGCTGTCCTGGGACGGAGGTCTCCAGGCCCCAGCTGGGGTGTGGCCAGTGCCAATGTGGCTGCAGTGAGGGGGTGTTTCCCCACCCCACCCCCTCCTGCCCCCGGGCCCACAGCCCAGCACACCCTTCAGGGCTCAGTCGCACCCCAGGACGCAGGTCTCCCCTCTCAAGCTCTGTGACCCCGGCAGGCTCCTCAGCCTCTCGGTCCCTGGTTTCCTCCCTGTAAATGGGATAATACACCATCTTTATTTTTATTTATTTTATTTTCTTTATTTATTTGTTTATTTCTGAGACAGTCTCACACTGTTGCTCAGTCTGGAGTGCAGTGGCGCGATCTTGGCTCACTGCAACCTCTGCCTCCAGGGTTCAAGCAATTCTCTTGCCTCAGCCTCCCGAGTAGCTGGGATTACAGGTGCATGCCACCACACCTGGCTAATTTTTTGTGTTTTTAGTAGGGACAGGGTTTCACTATGTTAGCCAGCCAGGCTGGTCTTGAACTCCTAACCTCATGATCTGCCCACCTCGGCCTCCCAAAGCACTGGGATTACAGGCATGAGCACCGCGCCTGGCCAATATGCCATCTTTATAGGGCTTCCATGACTCAGTGAAGCCACCTAGTTTTAGGCCAATTGCCTGGAGAGTGCCTGCTCACAGGACTGGTGGTGGGCGCTGGGCTAGGATTATGGCGTGGCGCTCCAGGACACTTGTGCGCTATACACACACATATGCATTTTCGCCTTACCCACTACTGTACTAAGGAGGACTTTTTAAAAAGGGGCACATAATTTAGAGTTAATGTTAGCTACACAAAGGTGGCCCACGACAGTCACTGCTCACTTACCACGTGCCTGCAGCAGGACCTGCCCACCTCTGTGAACAGAAGCTGCCCCTTAGTGGGGTGGGAGTGTGCTGGCCACATGGCAAGACCTGGCATCCCCAGAGCTTCCCAGCTGGAGGCTGCTGGCCGCTGCCCTCAGCAGTGAGGAGTCCTCAGAGGCTCTGGAGGTCACCACCCTGACCCTCAGCCTGAGACCCGAGCCCTGCCAAGCCTGTCTATGTGCACAGCACCGAGGGTTAAGGCGGGGCAGGCGACAAGCAAGGTCCCCTGTGTTGGGTGGGCCAAGGGTGGGGCAGGCTGAACTCTGCCAGCCCACGGCGGGCCGGATGACCTCAGCCCCGGGTGACACGGGCGGGCGTCTGGCGTGGGCTCAGACAGCTCCCTTCCTCCCGGCTGGCTGCCAGGTCAACACTGGGTGGGACCCGCCTCGGGAAGGCCTTTGGGTTCTTGCATGCCCCGTCCCTGTCACCTGGCTGCCTCTCTCACTTCCGTCTTCACCTGTCCCTCAAGCCGGAAATCAAGGACAGCAGCACCCTTTCCCCGACTGCCTGGCTACAGTCCCAGGATGAGCGCTCCTAGTCCCCTGCTGAGCCCGATTCCCATCCCGGCTCCGCGCCCGAGCTGAGCTCCCTGCGCCGGACCAGCCAGCGCGGGGGCCTCGACTTCCCCTTCCGTGCAATGAGAAGCAAGCCTCTCGTCCCTGTGAGCAGGGTGTCAGCTCCGCGCGGCCCCGGCGTGGATCCTGCCAGGCTTTGCCTGGAGCCTCATTCTCTCCGGCTGTGCGGGGGAGGCTGGAGGCGGCGGCGGGGGGACAGGAGTGTCGCCGGGGCTCCAGGGCCGGCGGCCGCCGAGGGACGCGGTCGGGCGTTCGTCTCCCGGGCCGGGAGGGGGCGCTGGAGCGCGGAGAACGGGGCCGTGGGCTCCGCCCCTCCTGTCCACGCCTCGCCTAGGGCAGCGTTTCCCCGGCCCGGTCCCGCTCGGCAGCGCCTCCCCTCCGCACCCCTCACTAGGGGGACAGACCCCCACCCGGAGCCGGAGGCCGCGCCCGCGCTGTCGGGGTCCCGCGGAGCCGGGGAGCAGCGCCCTGCGCAGGGCGCCCCCTGCGGGCGGAGCCTCTTAGGACGCATTAAAAAACCCTGGGCTGGCGCGGGGCTCAAGCCTGTAATCCCAGCACAGTGGGAGGCCGACGTCGGCGGATCACTTGAGGTCAGGAGTTCGGGACCACCCTGGTCAACAGGGTGAAACCCCCGTCTCTACTAAAAATACAAAAATTAGCCTGGCGTGGTGGTGTGTGCCTGTAATCCCAGCTACTCGGGAGGCTGAGGCAGGAGAATTGCTTGAATCCGGGAGGTGGAGGTTGCAGTAAGCCGAGATCACGCCAATGTACTCCAGCCTGGGCGACAGGGCGAGACTTAGTCCCAAAACAAATAAAACCACAAAAAAATAAAAAAAAACTAAAACCGGATTTTTTTTTT
>NW_016107367.1:317736-331454 GCF_001604975.1 Cebus imitator | reverse complement strand
TTGAGACAGGGTCTCACTTTGTCGCCCAGGCTAGAAAATGCAGTGGGGCAATCACTGCTCATGGTAGCCTTGACCTCCTGGGCTCAAGTGATCCTCCCAATGCAGCCTCCTGAATAGCTGGGATTACTGGCATGCACCACCACACCCAGATAATTTTTTTCATATTTTTTGTGGTCCCACTATGTTGCCCAGGCTGGTCTTGAACTCCTGGGCTCAAGTGATCCTCCTGCTTCCGCTACCCAAGGGGCTGAGATTACAGGCGTGAGACACCATGCCCAGCCTGTTCAAGCTTTGGAAAGTGTGGAGATAGGGGAGCAGGGCTGGGAAGAGACCAATGACAGCCTCAGTGGAGCCAGAGGATGTCAGGAACGCTGGTCCTTCACTTAGTCCACCGTATGCCCTTACTGCATTGGCAAGGACAGGGAGGCCCAGAGAGAGCAAGGGGCTCCATAGACACACAGGAGATGCTGGGCGTGGCCAGGCACAGCTCCTGCCCCTGGACCTGCCGGTCTCCTGTGGAGAAGGGCCTACCGTGGCGGCAGGAGGGTGGGGGAGAAGCAGCATCCGAGGCTCCAGGCAAAAACGGGCCCTGAGGCCAACTATACAGCTCAGCTCTGGGCTCCAGGCCAGTCTTTGCAGATGCTCCCCGTCCCAGCCTCCGTGGCTTGGTGCCTCGAGGACCTTGACCACTTCCCAGGTTCCCCATGCCCTGTTAGGAGCAAGCCCTGGAAGCTGGGAGGCCCCTGCCAGGCAACATCTTGGATGACAACTGACACCTTAGGTGATATTAACACTTGCACTAACAAGTTAGGAGAGCAGTTTCTGCCCAAGTGGGAAGGGGGTGGCATTTGGGGGATAGGGCAATGGAAGGGGAGCATGCCAGCTGACTTTCCTGACACAAGGGTGTCTGGGTATTCAGATGGTGCAGCTGCAGCCACAGCGAGCAGGGTGTCAGGTCCCTGATCGACTCTGGCATTGCTGTGTGACTCTAAGGAAGGTCCCTGTCTTTCTGGTCCATGCTCTTGCATGGAGCAGTGTACAGATTCGGGGAGTCCCTTCTCAGAAAGTAGCTGACTGGATTTCTTGCCTGCCTAAAACTCCCCTAGAGCTCCTTGCTGCCCCCACATCCGGGACTGACCCCTCAGCCCTCAGCTGGGCATTCCTAGCTTTGCAAAAACTCTGGCACCACCTCCCTCTATGCCCACATCATCAGGTCTGCTGAGCTGCAACCACAGTGGCCAGGTCAGGCCTCTGCTCACCCCGCCATGATGCCCCCTTGCCCGCCCTCCTCTTGGAGAACAAAGAGCTCCATCCATGCCACATCCAGGAGATGGAGGCATGGGAATTTCAATCCAATTCACATTTTCACACAGACACTTCGCTGCCTGACCTGTTTCTCCCTGTTGGACCATTGGATCATGAATTTGGATTGCGTCTTATTTCTGTCAATGACCCCGGAATCCAGAATTGTCATGCAGTAAAAAATGCTTTATATTAATATTTATTACTACATGAATGTTTTGTTTATGAATGAATGGGCAAAAGAATGGTGAGAAGCTGGATTGATGAATGATGGCTATGGGTGGTGGTGAAATGGAAATGAGAATGGTGGACTGAGGTTTATGTATATGGGTAATATAGAATATAACTTAAGGATAGTAGATGAGCACATGGGTGGGTGAATTACCAGGTGGCTGGCTCACTGGTGGGGGAGAAAAACTGGCTGGGTAAGTGATAGTGGATGAATGATGGACGTCATGGTAGAATGAGTATGTGGTGGGTAGAAGATCACTTAATCAACCGCCAACTACCTAGATGGTAGATGCATCTATGTAGTTGGCGGTTGATTAAGTGATGAAGAATAAACAAATACATCGTAGACTGATAGATGGAAAACGGATGGATGTGGATGCTGAATTGATGGATTGATGGATACCAAATGAATCCATACACAGTGGACATAAACTGCAAACAGTAAGTATTCATAGTAGATGGTGGATGCTTAGTGGGTAGATAAGTCATGGAAGTATGGCTGGATGGTGGATAAATAGAAGTGGATGATTGTGATGGATCTATGCACAGAGAACGGATGGGCAGATGGAATAGAAATGCCAAGGAGTATATGACTGATGAATGGATCACAAGTGGTGGACAAGTAAATGGTGGCTCTCTGGTGCATGAATGGGGACTGGATGCCAAATAAATGAATAATTGCCAGCTGGATGAATAATGGGCTGTGTACTGTGGAGGTATTGATGGAAGTTGGCTGTGGATAGACAACAACTGGATGGAATCTCAATGGATGAATGATGAATCGGTGTTGAATGAATGGATGAAGGTTAACAGTAGATGGCTACAACTTGGAAAACTGATGCATGAAAGGTGAACAGTGGGTGTGTAGATGGAGAGATGGTAAATGGATGGTTTAATATACAGATGGAGGAAGATGGATAGATAGCAAGTGGATAGTGAATGGATGATGAATGAAGATGGATGTCGAATGGAGAGTAAATAGTGAATGTGGGTGGTGCATGAATAGAGTGGATGGATGGTGGGTGGAATGTCATGGCGGATGGATAATGGTAAATAAATGCTCACTGCTGTCTCTCTACTCTGTCTTCAGCTCCTAGAACAATGTTTGGCACACAGAAGGTGGTCAATAAATTTTTCTATGAATGGATGCTAGATGGTACTTGAATGGATTTTGGATGAATAGTGAATTATGGCTGGATGATGGGTGGATAGATAGAGGATGTTGTGAGATGGACAATGAATGAGTAGATATGTGGTGGATGTGGATAAGAGGTGGTGATGGTAGGCTGGGTGCGGTGGTTCATGCCTGCAATCCCAGCACCTTTGGATGCCAAGGCAGGTGGATCACCTGAGGTCAGGAGTTCAAGAGCAGGGTGACCAACATGGTGAAACCCCATCTCTACTAAAAATACAAAAATTAGCTAGGCGTGGTGATGGGCACCTATAATCTCAGTTACTTGGGAGGCTGAGGTAGGAAAATTGCTTGAACCTAGAGGCGGAAGTTGCAGGGAGCCGATATCGCACCATTGCACTCCAGCCTGCGTGAGTGAGTGAGACTCGGTCCCAAAACAAAAACAAAAAAGAGAAACAAACAAAAAGAGATGATGATGATAGATGGTTGGTGGATGAATGGAGGAATTCAGCTCATAGAAATATGAATGAATGAATGGCAAATGGTGAGCAACTGGTGGTTGAATTGTAGATGGGTGAATTGTAGTAGATTAGATGGAGGTTAATGGATAAATTGGAATAAATGAATAGTAAATAGTAGATTGATGATTCACAATTAGATACGTGGATGGAGATGTAAATGGTAAATAGATGTGTTAAATTTTTGATGGAAAGCTGTTTCATAGTGAGTGGTGGATGGATAGGTGGTAGATGGATGGATGCTGAATGACTGTTGGACTGACGGATATGTAGCGATGTATTGATGCTTGGTAAGTGATGGGTGCTGGTGGTGAACGGATGAGTCCATGGTGGTTGGATAGGGGATGATGCCTGGGGATGGATGGTTAATGGACATTGGATTCTGGACAGTGGTTGAATGGTGGATGGTGAATGGATGACTGGTAGTTGCATGGGGGAAGGTAGATGGTGGATTGTGGGCGGGATGGATGTTGGGCTATTGATGGTAGATGGTGGATTGTGGATGGATTGGATGTTGGGTTATTATTGATGGTGGATGGTGGTGGTGGATTGTGGGTGGATTGTGGATGGATTGGATGTTGGGTTATTGATGGTGGATGGTGGATTGTGGACAGGATGGATGTTGGGCTATTGACGGTGGAAGGTGGATTGTGGACAGGATGGATGTTGGGTTATTATTGACAGTGGAAGGTGGATTGTGGACAGGATGGATGTTGGGCTATTGACAGTGGAAGGTGGATTGTGGATGAATTGGATGTTGGGTTATTATTGATGGTGGATGGTGGATGGTGGATTGTGGACAGGATGGATGTTGGGCTTTTGACGGTGGAAGGTGGATTGTGGATGAATTGGATGTTGGGTTATTATTGACGGTGGAAGGTGGATTGTGGACGGGATGGATGTTGGGCTATTGACAGTGGAGGGTGGATTGTGGATGGATTGGATGTTGGGTTATTATCAATGGTAGATAGTGAATTGTGGATGAGATTGATATTGGGTTATTGATGGCAGATGGTGGATTGTGGGCGGGATGGATGTTGGGTTATTGATGGTGGATGATGGATGCCGATGGTGGGTCTCAGATGGTGGTGGGATGGCAAAGATAGATGAACAGCTGTGAATGGTGGCTGGACAGTGGCTGGCCTGTGGTTATGCAACAGAAGTGGGATGACAGATTAGTGATGGTGGAGGGTTCCTGGTTGCAGGCTGGGAATTACACCGACCATAGATTGTACACCTTGGTCTCAGGTGTCAGGTCTGCCACTGGACTGAGTGAGACAGCTTGTCCCAGGGCTCTTTTGCACCTTTTTGGGAATGGAACTGGAAGTGAAGATGAGAGGAGGGTTACGGGGTGACCCCCCCTTTCCTGTGACCCATCTGAGTGGGGGGGCTTTTTTGTCCATTTTATTCCTCTCTTCTAGTCCCCAGTAGGAAGGAGTCCTCTTTCTATGTGTCTGGCCCCAGTAAATTCTGCACCCCAGATTCCTGGACGCAAATCTTGAGGCTCAGTGTCAAGTGGCCAGGGGCAGGTCCTGGGGGAGGGGTCCGCTCAAGGGAAGACGAGGCCGGGACTCTACCTGGGGGCTGGCGCTGGGAGGGCGGAGCAAGGGCGGAGCAAGGGCGGCGGCGGCCCCACGGAGGGCGTGAGTGCGAGGGAGGCTGAGAGAGTGTGGGCGGGGAGCGCGGGGAACTCGCGGAGCCAGCGGAGCGCGGAGGTCCCGGCGCCAGCAGCCGTGCGGGAGGTGAGTGTGAGTTAGTGTGGGGCAGGGTCACCCCCTCCCCAGCCTCGCCCCAGCCGTGCGGGCCCCCAGCGCGAGCGCGCCCTGACGACCAGGAGCGGGGTGGGTGGGAGGGGGAGGAGCATGGGGGGATTTGGGGAGTTTTGAGTCGAGCTCCCTGGGGAAGGGGAGGGCGTGGGTTGGCGCGGTCAGCCTGGCAGTGGGACGTCATGCTTCCACGGGCTTGTGCCCCTGGGGCTGTACCCGGCAAGATCTGGGATCCTGGGCGCTGGGGGTGGTGGGCGCCCTCGATGTGCGGTGCCCCGGCTGGCGGTGGACCCTGGCGCTGGGCAGGGCAAAGCAGCCCTTGGCCACTTGCTCCCTGACTGCCTGCCCCGCCCCCATGGCTCAGGGTGACAGCTCTATCATCTGCCTCTGTCTCCCTCTCTCCGGGCCAGGTGTCATCTGTGGGTCTGTTTCTATCTCTGTCTTCTGCTCTGCCTCCAGCTCAGTCGCCTCTTGCCTGGTCTCTGTGGCAGTGTTTTTCCTGCCTCTCCCTCTGCCTCCTTCCCAAGACTGGCTGGGTCTCTGTCCTGTGCCCTGGACTCTAACTTGGGTTCTGGGTCTTGGGATGGAATCCAGGAGAGGCTCGACGGAGGGCCAGACCTGGGAGCAGCGGGGCACTGAGGCAGCCAGGGACTCTGGGGTTGGGTGGAAAAGCCAGAGGGTGTAGGTTTGCTGCCCGCTGCCCCGAGAGGCCTCCTGCATGTGTGCCCCTCCTAGCCTTCCCTGGGCTTCAGTAGGACCCCAGCTGACCCGAGCAGGGTGTTTGGTGAAAGAAACCTCATTTCCCAGAATAGCAGCCCTCTGCTTTGCCGACAGCCACAGGACCACCCTCTCCCACCCCCGCAGGGTGTAACAGGCATTCCATTTTGCTGGTCTCTGCTTTCCCACTGCCCAGTCCCCTTCCTGCAGGGCTGTCCCCTGCCCGGGGCCCCTGCTGCCTGCATGCCAGCCACCACCAGACCCCACTCCCATTTCTGCCTCTGACCTGGTTGTGGCCCCAAGGGAGCCCACACAGTCTGAGTGCAGGTGAAGAGTCTGCGGCTGGTGCCGACTCCTGGCAGCGGCTCTCTTTCGAGTCCTTGCTGCCAGAGCTCCAGTGGGCTCCCTCTGCTGTGGCCAGCCTGCGTGGGCACGGCCAAGTGCAGGCAGGATGTCAGTTTCCCTTGGGCTGTGGGTGCTGAGGGCCTGGCCCGGGGTGTGCAGGGTGCATGCTCTCGAGGAGGAAATGGGCACCTTGGTCTCTGGCTGACTTGAACCCAGTCCCTACCACTCCCAGCCTCCTGTCTCAGAAACCTGTTTGGATCCCTTGGACACTCCGTGTCCTTCCTGCACTGTTCTCTGTCTCAGAATGTGCTTCTGTCCTCCCAGCCGGCCTGGCTACCTCCTGCTCATCCCTCAGGCATCAGATCAGCCGAATTCTTCCAGGAAGCCTTCCCAGATCTCCCCTCCTGCCCGTGCCCTCTTGCAGACACATTGTGTGGCCACGGTCCAGCGCCCCCTCTGGCAGCAGGCTCCAGCAGGGAGCAGCCCATAGAGGTCCAGCTGGAGCCATGGGCACTGGGTCTGGGTGGGGTGGAGTGGGGTGGGCTCAGCGCCTGAAGCCTTCTGGGGAGGGTGGATCCAGCATCAGGCCAGCAGCAGACACCCCGTTTCTGCTCCCAGTCCTCGTGCAGCTCAGTGGTGCAGTGGCAGCAGCAGCATGAGCATTCCCCAGCCTGCTCCACCACAGCCAGGCCCTGCCGAGGGGGCTGGAGGCCCGGCAGGGAAGGTTTGTCCTTGGGGCCCTGGGGCTCTGGAGGGAGCCAGCCTCAAACCCTGTCCCATGACTTGGGGCATGCCTTGCCTTGCTGCTGGCCTCAGTTTACACATCTGGTTGGGGGAGGTTGTTGCTTATTTATTTTTGACGCAGAGTCTTGCTCTGTCACCCAGGCTGGAGTGTAGTGGCATGATCTCGGCTCACTGCAACCTCCACCTACCGGGCTCAGGCGATTCTCCTGCCTCAGCCTCCTGAGTAGTTGGGATTACAGGCGCCCACCACCATGCCTGGCTAATTTTTGTATTTTTAGTAGAGACGGAGTTTTGCCATGTTGGCCAGGCTTGTCTCGACCTCCTGACCTCAGGTGATCCACCCACCTTGGCCTCCCAAAGTGCTGGGATTACAGGCGTGAGCCACTGCCCCTGGCTCATTGCTCTTTTATAAAAGTATAATGGATAAAACAATTGAAGGCCAGCATTCCTGGCTTACTTAGCACCCTTGCTGACCTGAGGACCCCAGGGATTGCTCTCTGCCGAGTGAGCAAATGCCAGGGTCCCCTGCCCCTAATGCCACCTTTCCCTGGGGGTGTTGATGAAGCTAAAATAACAAGGTCCCTACACAGGGTGGCAGCCTCGGTGCTCTGAGTTCTACAGCCCAGCCATTCTCCTTGTTGGGGAGCAGTGGGGACAGAGAGGGGGACCAGCTTGGAGTCACACAGGGACCAGTCTGGAACTTGGGGTTGCAGGCACAGCCTCCCAGGCAGGCGGACAGTGGTGAGCACCAGGCCTCGGAGCGGCAAGTTCTGCTGGCCTGGGCCTCGCTCACCCCAGTGGGCAGACTTGGAGACCAGTGCACTTGGTGGGGCAGGAAGGAGAATGGCACATGGGGAGTGAGACCGGCTGGGGAATGAGCCCCTGGGCTGGCAATGCCAGCATGAGGGGTGGCCCCTGGGAGGGTCCAGCCTGTGGGGTAGGGATGGGGGTCCTCTGACAGCTCCTTCATTCCGCAGATGTCCCAGTGACATCTGTTCTCACACGTGAGGGTCACCTGTGGTCCTTGGTTCTAAGACACTCTGGGCTGGAGCCCAGGACCGTGCACTATTCATACCATTCAGCCAGGTCCTGCCCGCGGCCTGGCTGCCCTTCCTCGTGACCCTCATGCTCTTTCGGGAAGGTGGACCCAGCAGCTTTCCTTCTAGGTGCAGAGATGGGAGACAGGGAGCTCCAGGCAGGGCCATCTGCCTGAGTGCAGGCGTGGAGGTAGGACAGCGAGGCAAGTCGGGACCTCTGGGTACTGAGGGACGGAGTTCTGCATGTAGCACTGCAGCCTCGAAGGCCCTGACTGGGGGGCGGAGATGCTGCGGGCACCGGGAGGGCCTGGGGACACAGCCCCCACACACTCCTGTGGGCACTCAACAATGAGCCAAGAGCAAGCCCAGAGCCAGCCGCTCGGGTTGCCATGGCAACTGCTTCCCAGCTCCTGTAAGCCTGGAGGAGGCCACGGCCCAGCAGGGAAGACCCCAGGAAGGGGCTGGGAGGAGTCCAGGTGCAGGAGGCAGCTGGGGGTGTGCAGAAGCCTGCGCTGGTTCCTGGTGACCTTGGTGTCTCCGGCCTCAGGCTCTGGCTATGCAATGGGCTCCGGGGCTGAGCACAGCTGCGTCCTCTGGTGCCTTCTGAGAGCTGTGACCGCAGGGGCTGAGCACCCTACCCCCAGGTTGGGACTGGGTCGGGGCTGGGAGCCGTCTCAGGGATGTGCCTGTGCAAACACACATGTGCCTACCCCTGCCCTGGAGACTGGGTGGGAAGGGTCCCTGACCCCCCTAGTGGGGCAGTGTGCAGGACGGGGGTGGGAGACAGCAGGAGTGCCAGGCCTGGCATGGCCGTGATCCTGCTCACCCTCCCTGTAGGCTGTGGCAAGTGCCCAGGAGAAGGGCCCTCGGCTGGGCCAGCGTCTGCCCTCAATTGTGGTGGAGCCCAGCGAGGTGGACCCTGTGGAGAGCAGCGAGCGGCGCTGGCCCCCGGAGCATGCCCAGAGGGGCCCCTCTCAGAGCGGGGCTGCTGCTGGTGAGTGAGGGCGCCTGAGGGGGTGCTGAGAAGAGGAGGGGGCCACTGCCAAGGTCAGAAGTGGGGCGTGGTTCCTGCGGCTCCGGCAGGCAAGGCCTTCCCGCCTCCTGCCTGTTCACATCCCGTCCTCCACCGGCCCTTGGAACCTCTGCCTGGGGCCCTAGGTGCTGCCTGGCCTTGACCCCCTCCCTAGCACCGTCCCCCCTCCCACCTGCAAGTGAGGTCCCTCATCCACTCTCAGCCCCAGGCCTGGGCATGGGAGGTGCACAGCGCGTACTTGCTGAATGAGTGATGACACATTCTCACCCCTCATCACCCAGTCCTCTCCCATTGTCATCACCTTTGAAGCAAGTGTGCCTTGCTCACTAGGGCCTGGGAGGCTGTGAGGTGCAGGTGCACATCCTGGGGGGATGGGCTGGCCTGTTATTGGCAGGCTCCGTCTGGCTGCAGGTGCCTTGTTTAAAGGCTGAAGCAGGCTGGGTGCGGTGGCTCATGCCTGTAATCCCAGAACTTTGGGAGGCCGAGGCGGGCAGATCATTTGAGGTCAGGAGTTCAAGACCAGCCTTGCCAACATGGTGAAACCCCATCTCTACTAAAACAAAAATTAGCCAGGCGTGGTGGCAGGCACCTGTAATCCCAGTTACTCGGGAGGCTGAGGCAGGAGAATCACATGAACCCTGGAGGTGGAGGTTGCAGCGAGCTGAGATTGCAACACCGCCTGGGTGATAGAGCGAAACTCAGTCTCAAAATAAATAAATAAATAAAGGCTAAAGCTTCTGAGAGGAAGACCATGTGGGCAGGAGGGTGCAGCCAGGCCCAGGTCCAAGGCACAGGAGAGGCAGCAGGCTGGGCTGTGGGGGCCTTGTGGACGGCTCTGAGGGCCACTTCGGGCTGGGCGAGGGTCGTGAGCTGTGCCCTGGGAGGTCTTATCCCCTGGAGACCCCTGGGAGTCTGTTCCCTGAGGAGGAAGTGAATTCAGCCTTCGCTGGAGCTGCTTAGCACCCTGCCTGCCCTCTCCCCATCCCCAGACCACAGCCCGTACTGCCAGGAAACCACCTTCAGAAGGGGTCCATCTGGACCCATAACCCCCACCTCTGCCCAAAGCCCCCCTCAACCTCTTGTCAGTTTCTGCCCAGGTTCCAGGACAGCATTAGAGACCATCCCTTGGGTCAGTCCTGGGACTTGGGCTCTGGGGATGCCCTTGAGTCTGCTCCAGGCCTTCCTTCCCTCTGCCACCCCCTCCTCTGGTGGATTTGGGAGCTGCTCCTGCTGGCAGAGCCCAGCCCCATTCTGCCTCCTCCCCTTCTCATCACCCAAGGGGACCTCCTGGCCTGCCCCAGCCCAGCTGCCTGCCAAAGGTTCATCTCGGACTGCTGGGATCCTCTCGGGCTGCAGTCCCCTGACCAACACGGCCTCCTTTATGTTTCTGCAGCCCACCCCCCGAGTCCCCTCGGAGAACCAGGAGACCTGCAGATGATGCTAGCAGCGAGTGTGTCTGCTCCGAGGACCAGGCAGCCCCAGCCCGGGGATAGGACAAGGACGTGGCCAGGGTCTGCCGTCTGACCGCTGAGGGCCTCTGCCGCAGGGTGGCTGGGATGGTGCACAGGAGGGTCGGGCCTGCCCCGACATCCCGCAGGCAGAGCCCAGAGGCTGCTTCCTGTCTCACCGGGTCCGCCAGGACTGCAGCCCTGCCCTCTTCTGCCTGTGGTCCAGATCTGGATCACACCCCGCTTTGTTCCGTGGTTTGACGCAGAAATAAAGGCACTTCCTGATGGCCAGCGGGCACGTGGTGGGGATGCAGGGGCCTGAGAACAGTTTGGGTTCTGCCTGTGGCCTTCTAGGTGAGGGCCTCAGCTCCCAGCCCAGGCTGGCCAGTTCAGAGCACCTAGTGCGTGACCACTCAGGTGTGGCACTGGAGCAGGCTGGGCAGGGCTGAGCTGGTGCTGTGGCTGGTGCCTCTGCCCAGGGACCCTCTCTCTGCTTTGGCCAAGGCTGCCCAAGGCAGAAGCAGCCTCCTCCAGGTGGCCTCCCAACCCTCCATGGGGCTGCCTTGGGGCCAGGGTGGGACCCTGAAGGCTCTGCTACCTGCTTCCCCTGGGTGCAGGAGGGCACAGCGATGGTGCCTGGCATGGGCTGCCCCATTCCAGGTTGGATCTCGTTAAATCCTTGTGAAGGTCCCATTTTACATGTGTAGGAACTGAGGTGCAAAGCAAGGTGCCCGAGGTGAGAGGCTGCCAGAGGAATCCTTGAGGTTAGGAAGCCAGCAGGCTGCCACAGAGCCCATGTGGGAGGCTGGGTAAGCAGGCATCTCTTCCTGTACTATGTGGGGGTCCATCGACATTATCTCTGGACTCTGTTCTACTGCAGAAGGGGAGCCCTGCTGCCTGGTTGCAGCTGGCATGAGGAGGCAGAGCCTTGAGCATGGCCCAGGGCCCACTCCCAGGGTGTGTCCCCCAACCTGGTCCCCTGGCCTTGGCCAGCCTGAGGCAGGGCGAGGAAGCTTAGGGCCGGGCAGTGGGACACCATAAATGTCAACTTCGCCAAGTCGAAGGTCCAGGCAGGCCTGCCAGGGACCGGGGACCCGTGACCGGTGAGCGAGGGAGGCAGGAGGCACTGCCTCTTTGTGCTTTCCTGCTGCCTCGCCAGCCTCCAGGACAAAGATGCACTTTCTCCCACCGCCTTCCTTCTAAAAACAGCCGTGCCCCGCAATGCCGGAGAGGTGGGAGACAGGTGTGGAAGCTCGCCTGGCAGCCTGCTTAGTTTGAAACCTCAGGACACCGTGGGCCCTGCCCTGGACTATAGCTCAGGCGAGGGGTGGGGCGGGCCTTCGAGGTCCTCTCCGTCCTCCTCCAGCGCTTCCCGCCGGTCCTGGAGAGGCTTGACCAGGATCGGGGACATGGGGTAGTTTTGTGAATGGGAACAGACATTTCGCAGGAAGCGTTGCGGACACGCGGGGTGTGGGGTGCAGGAGGCCGGCACGTGGGTAGGCGACGAGGCCATTTACTGAGATTTGATTCCCACCACTCCGCTCCTGGGCGCGAATTATGACACGCGTCTCAACGCGGCTGCTCCGGACCCACACCGCGGAGCGGCCGAGCTCGGGCGGAGTCCACCACGCCCGGTCCAGCAGGGCTGCCTTCGGGCGGAGGCGACCCCACTGCAGGTCCCAGGACCCTGCGTACCCTGGAGCCGGGTATGGGGAGGGGCGACCGCGGGGCGCTTCTCCACCCCGCCGCCCTCCCTCGCCAGCAGGTGCCCGGACCGCCCAGCCACGCCCAGAGCCCGTGGGCGGAGACGGCAGGGCGGGGTCAGCGAGGCTCCGCCCCCGCCCCGCCCCGCCCCGCCCCCCAGCACTCGGCGACCTGCGGACGCCCGCGGGAGTCACCCTGCGGCTCCCCGGGACGTCGGCTGGGGCCACCGCCCGGCTCCCACCTCAACCCTGCAATACGGGATTGGGGCAGAGTGGCCTGCTGTGCGCGGCCGGCAGCCTCGTCAGGGCGGGGAGGGAGCCCGGGGCTCTGGTTCTCACGCTGAGCTTCGCCCTGGGCCCGGCAGCAGTGAGGGTGGAAGCCGCCGCCTCTGGCCTGTGCATCCCCGGTGGGACAGCCTGGCCTCCCAGCGACCCCCAGGTCATGCAGGCTTCTGGTGGTGGGGGGCTTGCTCCCTGGCCTTCCCTACCTGGGAGCCAGGTCCTCAGCCAAGGCGAACCCACTTGATCCCGACAACAATCCCATATTCTGGGGGAGTAAACTGAGGTTCAGAGATCGAAGCGCCCCTCCAAGATCGTGGGGAGCTGGGCTTGACCTCTGCTCGGTGTCCCTGGCTAGGCCTCCTGCTCCTAATGGCCCCTGCCCTGCCTTCTCCTGACCCCGGATCAACCCTGTGTCCCAGGCTTCTCTGAGACAAGGCTGGGACTTTTCCAAAGGGATTTTACTGAGAAATTTGGGGAAAAACATGGACATAGAATGAAAGAAACATTGCAACCTTAGCTGAAAAGTGGGCACAGGCTCAGGTGGCCATGGGGTGCAGATGGAGGTTGAGGGGATGTCCAAGAGCAGCCCCCAGGCCCTGGCCCCACGAGATTTTCAGGCACCTATGTATTGAATGAAGTGACCAGTAATTGGAGGTCCTGGGACCCTGACATGCCCTGTGAGTTGGGGGGTGGGAGAATCAGACCGGGAAGTCTTCAGTCCACCAGGGCCTGGCTCCATGGGAAAACCCAGTGCACAGAGCCAGAGGCCTCGGGCGCAGTCCTGGCCTCTCTGGCCAGCTGTGTGGCGGTGAGCAGGTCACTGAGCCCCAGGAAGCCCTCCACCTTGGCCCGGCTGTCTCTGTTCAGTTACGCTTATTCCCTGTCACCCCTCATCTCTGCCTTTTGGAGACAGGTAGGGTGAGACTCAAGCCAGCAGGTGGGACTGGGCTGGGAGGAAGGGCCTGCGGGCTGCTAGGCATCTCTTGGGCTTGAACTGGGACTCTTAGCACCCCACTTCACAGAGGGAACCCAGGGCTCAGGGGGTAGTGACTCAAGTGGTTAATTGGCAGGCTTCCTGGAGGAGGTGCTGGCATCTTTGAGTCTAATTTGATCCCTCTGCAGATGCTGCCGCAGCATCTCAGGCATCTTCCAGTCTGTTACGGGCTGTTTTTCCCCCACAAAATTCATATGTCGGGCTGGGCACCGTGGTTTGCCCCTGTAATCCCAGCACTTTGGGAGACTGAGGCGGGTGGATCACCCAAGGTCAGGAGTTTGAGACCAGCCTGACCAACATGGTGAAGCATGTCTCTACTAAACATACAAAAACTAGCTGGGATTAGTGGTGGGCGCCTGTAATCCCAGCTACTTGGGAGGCTGAGGCAGGAGAATGGCTTGAACCTGGGAGGCAGAGGTTGCAGTGAGCTGAGATCGTGCCACTGCACTCCAGCCTGGGTGACAGA
>NW_016107367.1:317332-317656 GCF_001604975.1 Cebus imitator | reverse complement strand
AAAAAAAAAAAAAAAAAAAAAAAAAAGTTTTATATGTTGAAGTCCCAACCTGAGAATGTGACCTTATTTGGAAAATTCCTTATAAAAATGCTTATTACCTTTAAAGAGATAATAAGTTGAAGTTAAGTCACTAGGGTGGAGCCTAACCCGTATGAAGAGGAAATATGCACACAGACACGAAGAGGGAAGACTCTGTGAAGACCTGGGAAGAAGAGAGCCCCGGGAGAAGCCAGCCCGCAGAAGCCTTGCTGCAGACCTCGGGCTTCCAGAACTGGGAGAGAATAAATGTCTGTCATTGAGGCTCAGTCTCTGGTCCTGCTATGG
>NW_016107367.1:313298-316796 GCF_001604975.1 Cebus imitator | reverse complement strand
ACGCTGGAGCACGGGGCCGTCTCTGCCCTGAGCCCTAGGACGCTGGAGCACGGGGCCGTCTCTGCCCTGAGCCCTAGGACGCTGGAGCACGGGGCTGTCTCTGCCCTCAGCCCTAGGACACTGGGGGCACGGGGCCACCCCTGCCCTCAGCTGGAGGATGCAGGAGGCTTTTTCTGCCCACGTCAGCACCCTGCAGCGGCCCTGTCACACACCCTGGTGGCCCCAGCCCAGGTTGAGACAGGTCTGGATCTGTTCTCCTTGGATTTTCCCTGAGTTCTTTCCTAAGATGCCGTCTGCGGAATCCCCCTGTGCAGGGGTGAGGCTGCCTCTTCTGGGAAGTGTCAGTGGCCCTCCCTGCAGCAGCTTGCCCGCCTGACTCCTGTGTGAGGAGTGGGCCCTGCCTCCACACCTTTGCCCCTGCCCAGGATGCTGTCCCTCCTCACTCCTGAGTGTGCCCCGTCTGTCCCCAGGGCCCCGTCCCTTACTCCAGCTCCTGAAGCCCCAGGGAATGGCACGTGGCTCTCAACATGAGCGTCCCTGATGGGGGGTGCAGGATCTCGGTATGAACTCGATGGGCCGGCCTGGTGCTAGAGCCTCTGACGTGGGGGGCGGGGGGTCCTTCTGGGCTCAGGCGCTGTGGGCCTAGTGTCCCCCCAGGCCAGTGCCTGCTTCTCCTGGCCTCTGAGCAAAGGAGGGGCTGGTGGTGTTTTCAGGTCGCAGGTGGTGTCCACCCCCTGCTGCTCGAGCCCCTGAGTGTGTCCTCCGCAGCCCTGCCCTCCCTCGCTCTCTGACCCTTGGCCTGAGCCCTGTGTTATCTGGAGTGGAAGCTAGAGTGACTGCCTCTGGAATGAAAAGGAAGTGGGAACTTCTCTGAAAGTGAAAGTGTGGGGTCCCGGCGGAGGGCAGGGCTGTGGGTGGGGCCGGGTGGGCCTGGCAGGCACTGACCATGGCTGGGAAGTCCCAGCTGTTAGTCACTCGCTCGGGCTGCTCCGGAGGCCCCATGGCCAGGGCCTGACTCTGAAGGCCCCACGGGCCAGCTTCTCAGGTGGCTGCATTCTTCCTGGGCCGAGGCTGCGTGCTCAGCAGGTATGTCCCGGGAAGGTGGAGCAGGAGGGCATGGGGTGCTGTGGGCGGGCGGGGGCGACTCTCAGGCCTGAGGACCATTCCGGCTCTGTGTGTGGCCTTCCAGGCCAAGGGCCTCACTCAGAGCCCAGGCTGCCCGGGCCAGAGCAGCAGCACAAATCACAGCGGACACACACGCACACACTCACACCCGACACACAGCAGACACACTCAGGCAAGAAGCACAGACAGACAGACACAGAGACGGCCTGCAGGCGCAGACAGACCCAGCCCGCTAGGGCACACTCCGGGGCAGCGTCACACATACAGGGAGACGCTCTCAGGCCGTCGCTCAGGTGTGTGAATGCGGTGCGCTCAAGTGTGCAGGGGCCAGTTGCTCACGCCAGCGTCAGGTTCGCCTTCCTGGTTTCCCCCGGAGACTGCGGAGTACCAGCTGTGGCTGGGGGCTGAGTCCGGCCCACCCGCTGCCTGGGGCTCTCCTGGCCTCCAGGCTCGGTAACTGTCCCTCTGTCAAGTCAAGGCAGGTGCGCCCAGGCCCGGAGCAGGAGGGGCCGACTGTGGTAGGGGCTCAGCTGGTCAGGGAAGGCTTCTCAGGGGAGGAGGCATTTCTGCTGAGCTTTCAATAAGTTGACATTGTAGGCAGAAAGGACAGTGCAAAGGTATGGAGGAGAGGTGGGCACTTCTGAGTGATCAGAGTGCAGGAAGCCAGACGCGTCATTAGAAGAGGCCTTGAATCCCAAGCTAAGGAGGGCGCTGTGCCTCTTCCGAGGGCGAGGGCGGCTCAGGCGGCTTGTGCTCTGCTGCTCCTGTGAAGGGAAGTGTTGTAAGTGGCTCTCAGAGGCTTTGCTAGGTTATGGAAAAGTGTTGGCTGTATTTACATAATCAATCAAGGCACACAACTTACTAAGCCTTTTTATTAGCTCCAATAATTTTTAGTCTCAGATTTTCTAAGTCAATAATCATGTCACCTATGAATAATGACAGTTTAATCTGCTCCTTCCCAGTGTTTATAGTTCTTATTTATTTCTCTTTCCTTATTGCCTTAACTAGTTCTTCCAAGCAAATGTTGAGGAGCAGGAGTGGTGAGAACACACCCCCTTGTCATTTGCCTTATTTTGAGGGGCCAGGAGGAAAAGAGAAGCTGCAAGGAAAGTTTTCAAAGGCGGTTTACGGGGCCAGGTGCGGTGGCTCGCTCCTGTAATCCCAGCACTTTGGGAGGCTCAGGCAGGAGGATCATTGGAGGCCAGGAGTTTGAGACCAGCCTGGGCAACATAGTGAGACCCCGTTTCTACAAAAAATAAAAAAATTAGCCATGCATGGAGTTGTGCACCTGTAGTCCCAGCTACTTGGGAGGCTGAGGTGGGGAAGTACTGCTTGAGTCCAGGAGTTCGAGGCTGCAGTGAGCTGTGATCGCACCCCTGCACCCCAGCAGGGTGAAGTGACACAGCAAGACCTTGTCTCTTAAAAACAATAAACAAAGGAGGTTTACATTTTGGCAAGATTCTTATGACTGATCCTAGGAGGTGGCATTGAGGGCGCCTGGGAAGGAGAGCAGCTCCGAGGCTGTGATCAGGGGAGGTGGTGGCAGGTGGGGATGTGAGAGGGGACCAGCCCCGCCAGGGCTTGGGCCCAGGGTGCAGTATAGGCAGTCACCCCAGAGGCTCCTTTTGAGCATTGAGGAGTGGAGTGAAAACAGTCCCAGCGTAGGTGGGAGGCTGGGAGCACTGTGGCGTGGCCAGAGGATGAGGAGCGGCTGCAGGAGAGGTCTGGGGGAAAGCGGGGAGGAGAAGCCGAGGCTGGGGCAGGCAGGGTGGGGAAGTCCAGGCTTGACTTCTCGGTCACGGCTAGGGTGGCCCAGGGTGGGAACTCTCAGTGACTGTGTCTCTGGCTGGCTTCCTGCCCCTGCTGGGCCCACAAAGGGTGTGTTAGCCTGACTTGGGGAGAGTAGGACCTGGGGCTCAGGACGGGTTTGGTCTCCAGGGCCTTGCAGTCAGGGAGCGGCAGCACAGGAGCCGGCCCCCCTGGACCTTCCGGACACCGGGACAGAGAGACTCAGAGAGAAAGAGAGCCAGAGAGAGTCCACGGGTTGTGGAAAGGCAGGCACAGGAACAGGGACAGGCCAAGCGAGAGCCTCTGGAGGTGGAGGGGGGAGTGGAGAGGGGCCTTCAGGTCTCAGCCTGCAGGCCCTAGCGCGGCAGCAGGCAGGCCAGCCCAGGGAGGTGGGGCGACCCTGACATCCATGTGTCCCCCATTCTAGGCTGTGCTCTGCGGTGAGGGGGGTAGATGGACAGAGGCTGCCAGGCCAGGGCAGGGGGCCAGGTCACCACAGGGACAGTCCCGTGTGCCACTGAGCAGACAGATGGTGACAGTGGGTGGTGCCAGGAATCTGTACCCAACGTCCTGAAACCCAGATCA
>NW_016107367.1:308112-313254 GCF_001604975.1 Cebus imitator | reverse complement strand
AGAACAAACAGGGGAAGCCGGAGGCTGGGCGTGCAGCTGGGAGGACAGAGAGGAGGCTGGGTGGGGTGCGGGTCGTCCATGAACCCCGGGAGAAGCTGCCGAGGCAGGGTCAGTGGGAGGTGGAGGTGCAGGGAGCTGGCTCCAGGATGGATGCCCGGCTGTGGGGCTTGGGCAGGTGGGAACCACGGAAGGGTTTAAAGCAGGGGAGTGACCTGGCTGGACTTCTGCTTTGGAAAGGTTGAGAATGGCTTGGGACGCTGTCAGGAGCTGCAGGGTGGAAGGTGGCATGGCTGGAGGCTGAGGGGCTATCTGGGGACCACGATGACCCTTCAGTGCAGTTCTGTTTTGGGACAAAAGCAGGCTGAGCGGCTCTCAAACCTCTGCCTGTGTAACCTCCTAAGATTCACCGGCATAGCTGCCCCTCCTTACCTGGCCTTCCTCAGGGCCTCCTGGGAGAGGACCTCCACATCCGACCCCACTCTGGGACCTGCTGACACCCTGGGGGTCTCAGCTGGGAGGAGGGGCTTCTGGGCGGCAGCTCTGACTCCCTGGGGGTGGAGACACGGCAGGTCCCACCTCTGCTCCTGGCTCTGAGCTGTAGACTGTGTCCCTCTGTGAGCTTCAGGTTCCTCATCTGTGAAATGGGCAAAGGACACTGCCTATCTTTGCTGTCACAGAAGCTGATCTGTGTCAGGCCTCGAGCTGGGCACACAGTAGGTGCTTACTAAGTGTGAGCTCTCCCAAACAGGAAGGCAGAGCCTGGCTCGCCCTTGCCCCACACCCTGGGCCCCGCCCCCTTGACAGCAGAGGATGAGGTGTGTGCTGAACGGTTCTCTTCACGACATCCTGCCCTGCTGGGCACCAGCCCCCATGCCAAGCATGGAGGGCACCAGGGAGAGAGGGGAGAGTGGAGGCTGGGACAGATGGCGCCCCGAAGTGTGTGGGTCACATCTGAATCAGGCAGGGTCTCTGAAGCCTGGCGCTGGGGGAGGTCGCCGACCTGTGGCCAGGGCAGGGCTGATAAAGTCCATCAACCGCCTGGCTGTCGCTCCCACCTTGGGCCTCTGTCCAGCTGCTTGGCCGCCTCTGGGAACCTCGAGAAAGGTAGGTAGGCACCTTGCTGGAGGGTGAGGGTGAGTGGGGTCTGGGCCCTGCCCACCTTGGTGTCCTTCCACCCTGGCAAACTGGGGCCTGGGGAGGCCCACTTCCTGTCCGATGTCACCCAGCAGTTGGGTGCTGGCCGGGGCTTTGGTCCTGGCATCTGGGTGGGGGGGCACTGGGGCTGGGCTAGGGGCAGATCGAGCCCTTCTTTGGCCCCAGTTTCTCCCAGGGGAAAGTGAGACTTTGCTGGCCTAATACCCTCCCCTGCCCATGGCCCAGCTTCCACAGTGGGGTGGGCGGGAGGCCCCTCCTCTCTCCCAGCCTAAAACCAGGAAAGCAAGCACAGCTGTGAAGGCTGGAAGGGGGTGTGGGCAGAGCCTGCCGTGGGGGAGCAGAAGCAGTCGAGGCTCAGCACCCCCGTGTCCCTGGGATCCCCCCATTCCCTGTGTCTGGGAGGGGCCAGAGCACACTGTGGTGGAGGGGGGGAGGGGGAGAGGCAATGGGTGGGAAACAGCGTTAAGAACCCCCCCAGTCCCCAGTTAAATATAGACCCGAGGCTCCTCCTGCTGCCGCCCCTGCAGCTGCACCGCCATGATAAGCCTCAGGGTGGCCTTGGCCAATGCCCTCAGGCCCCACACCAGCTCCGCAGGCTCTGTGACACCCAGGGCAGGCGGTGGGCTCCCATGGGGATCCCTGCCTTCCCCTTTGAGCCAAAGTAATCGGGCCTTTTGGGCTGACGGGGGGTGAGCTGAGGGACCCGGAGGGTAGTGAAGGGGCTGGTGGTGGCTGGGGAAGGGGGTCAGGGATGCAGGAAGGCCTAGACGTGGCTGCGGGTCCTGCCCTCGGTGCTGTGAGCTGTGGCCTGGACTGCGCCCCACAACCTGCACATCGACTCCCTCCTCCAATTCTAATGGGAGAGTCCTGCCTGGCACTGGGCACCTGGGGAGACGCTTTTTGGGGATGGTCTCAGGGAAGGCTCCTGATGGCAGCAGCAGTGCGTATCTCCATGCCCAGCTGTGGCCTGGCACACTGAGGGCTCTCACTGAGTGGCCTGGTGACGCCAGTGACGCTTCCTTCTGACAGCCTGAGGGCTGCCTCCTCTGGGAAGCCTCCCCTGACCAAGCCCCTGGGCGTGGCCAGGCCGCAAGGGCTGCACACATTTCCCGGTTCCCTGTGGCTGCTCCTGGGCAGCCTCCAGGCCTGCTGAGCCTCCTTCTTGCCCCCAGCTCGCCTGCTGCCAAGATGTCCTCACCGCGGACAGAGACTCCTGGGCCAGAACTGCAGAGCCCCAGGAAGGCTGAGGAGCTGCAGACTCCAGCTCACAGCTCCCGGCGAACAGGCAGCAGGAAAGAGCCCAGTGGCCACCGCGTCGATGGCACAAGGCTGGGCCTGGGCACCCTGAAGCAGGCCTTCTCCCGGGCCAGCCAGCGGGTTTCGACCCAGGTCTCCAAGGAAGACGCGGGTCTGCTAAGGCGAAGCTCCTGCTCCCTGTTCCGGTCCCTCCGGCGAGCCCTGGACGAGGGCCCAGCTGCCGGCCATTCCCAGGCCACTCCTGAGGTGCCCTCGGAGGTCACGAATGCTGTCAGCCAGCAGGCATCTCCTGGGGCAGCGTCTGAGGAACTGAAACCCGAGGCAGGTAAGGAAGGGCCTCAGAAACACTAAGCATGAAAGGAAATGGGCCAGAGGTCGGGGCAGCTGAGCTGAGGCTTCTGGAAAGGCTCTCCTCCCTAGCTCCCCAAACCCTGGCCCGGACACGGGCACTTATTTATTTATTTATTTGAGACAGGGTTTCACTCTGTCACCCAGGCTGGAGTGCAGTGGTGCAATCACAGCTCACTGTGACCTTGGCCTCCTGGGCTCAAGGAATCCTCCCACCTCAGCCTCCCAAGTAGTTGGGACTGCAGGCGTGAGCCACTGCACCCAGCTAATTTTTAAAATGTTTTGTATTATTTTTGTAGAGATAGGGTTCTTGCTATGTTGCTCAGGCTGGCCTCTAAGTCCTGAGCTCACCCAGTCCTCCTGCTTTGGCCTCCTAAAGTGCCGGGATTACAGGCATGAGCCACCGTGCCCAGCTGGACAATTGCACTTGAAATTCTTGCAGCATCCCTGCAATGGGAGCCCCCCACCATTGGGCAGATGAGAAAAGTGAGGCTCAGAGAGGTGCAGGGACTTGCCTCAAGTCTCACAGCATGGAGAATGGGACTTGAACCCAGGTCTGCACAGCCCAGATCCCCAGCCTCTCCATGGCCTTTCACCGCGGGCTCCGGGTCAAGCTAGGGCCATGTGCACAGCTGGTCACAGGGTTGCAGAGGGTGCAAGGCTCGAAGAGGTGCCAGGAGGAAGGTCAGGGGGATTGTCTAGAGGAGGACACACTGGGGGGGAAGAGGGGCCACCATAGAGGTGGAGGGCTCCTGTGGGGTGGAGGCTGGAAGAGAGCCGGGAGCAGCAGGAATGTAAAAGTGCACACGGGCAGGACACGCCCTGCCTGAGCTCTGACCTCATTAGACCTGCAATCAAGGCTGTGCATGAAGGTATCAAGTCCGGCTGAGCCGGGCGTGGGAGCCAGGCGGAAGGCAGGGCTGATAAATGGCTCTGTTCAGCCGGGCTTGGGGTCCCAGGTTCTGCCTTTTCAAAGGTGGCTCTAAGGGAGGGCTCCTGGCAGCTGCAGCCTGCTGTTCCTGGAGCAGGCCTTCAGCTGGGCTGGGGCATCGCGCAGAGGCCAGGCAGTCCAGCCCCGGTAGATGGAGACATGGCCTGCAGGTCTTCGTCCAGGTCGGGGGCTGGGGCGGTCCCTCTCACCGCCCCTCTTCTCGCCTGCCAGTGCAGAAGGCAAATCTGTGGCAGACCTCATTACTGAACGGCAACTGCTGGCGGCCTTGGAACAGCTTCTGCACCTGGAGACGCGGCTGGTGGCGGATAAAGCCTCGCGCACCTTTGAGCAGGACCCCACGGCCTTCGCGCGGCGCGCCATGGACGTGTGCCTGCATTACGACGGGCTGGCAGCTGAGATCGGGGCCATCGTGCGCGAGACGCTGGGCGCCGATGGCGTGGACGCCGCCGCGCTGGCCGAGCTGGCCCGCGTGGTGCGCGCGGAGGAGGAGGCCCACCCCGCGCCCCCAGACGACGGCGACTTCCTGCGCACGCCGCGCCGCTGGCGCCAGCACTGGGAGGAAGCAGTGAGGCGGAGCGCTCAGGAGCGCGTGCGGCAGCCGGGCACGCGGGAGGCCGAGGGCGCGTCGGGCCTGGCCCAGCTTCTGGCCGAGCTGGGTGGCTTGGTTCGCCGCGACCTGCAGAAGGTGTGGCAGGAGGTGCAGCCCGCGTACTCGGCGGCCGGCTTCCCGGCCTGGGAGGTCTACCTTAGTGCCTTCCACGGCGCTGTGGCCCAGCGCCTCCAGGAGCTCGCGCGCGATGCCCGCGGCTGCGAGCAGCTCTATCTCCTGCTGGACTGGGCGGCCAACGTGTACGGCAGGTGAGGCTCGGCCAGGGCACCAAGCGGCGAGGACGACTGCCGCTTCCCCCGCAGGCCTTGGGGAGCCCACTTTGAGGAGGGCAGGGCCTTTCTCCTTTCCCTCCCTGGGGGAGGGCTGAGAGCCGAGGATTTTGACATGCTTTCCTCCGCGAGTTAGTCCGTGGGGCGCTGCTGCCCCAGGTTTTCTAGGGGTCACCCATACACAGTTCCAGAATTTGGAAAGTTTCCGCGGGGAGGTTCCCACGGGAGCAAGGCCTGTGCTGGTTCACCAGGTGCTTTTGGGCGCATCAGAAAAGGGCACCTCTTGGCCAGGTGCGGTGGCTTACGCCTATAATCCCAGCACTTTGGGAGGCTGAGGCGGGTGGATCACCTGAGATCAGGAGTTTGAAACCAGCCTGGCCAACATGGTGAAACCCCATCTCTATAAAAATACAAAAATTAGCTGAGCATGGTGGCGGGTACCTGTAATCTCAGCTACTCGGGAGGGCGAGCCAGGAGAATCGATTGAATCCGGGAGCTGAGATCTCGCCAATACACTCCAGCCTGGGCAACAGAGCAAGACTCCAAAAAAA
>NW_016107367.1:305759-308027 GCF_001604975.1 Cebus imitator | reverse complement strand
AAAAAAAAAAAAAAAAGAAAAGAAAAAGAAAGAAAGGAAGAGAGAGAGAAAAGAAAGAAAGAAAGAGAAAGAAAGAAAGAGAGAGGCACCTCTCTAGGGTGGACTCAACCCCTACGGGCTCACAGCGCTTGGCGTGGGTTCACCAGCGCTTTCCCCTTTGGACAGGCATCTGGGTTCAGGGTACAGCCCGCAGAGAGTAGCCACCTTCCTCTCTGCGAGTGGGATGACGGTGAATTGCTTTCTGCAAGGAGCGGATCCCAGCCCCACCAGCAGGAGCGCCCACGGTGTGGGGTGTGGGGTGTGGGGTGTGGGGTGTGGGGTGTGGGGAGGTTGCCTGAAGTCCCGCACTCCTTAAATTGGTCCTTAAATTGTGTGGCCTCAGACCTGTATCCTCCTGGCTGTGGGCGTCCCTGCTGTAGGTTGGATTTTGGCGGTTCCCTGAGCTGTGTTTGAGGAGAGGGTGGAGTGCCATCTGGGTGACCGTCCTTCAGGGTCCTGCAGGTGGGCAGGAACAGCTGTCAGAGGCTTCCCCGGGGAGGGGGTGTGCGCCCACTGTGTGTGCACAGTGTGTGTGTGCCCGCAGTGTGTGTGTGTGCATTATGTGTGTGTGTGTGAGCGTGTGTGTGAGAACAGATGCCCAGGTTCAGGGGTTAAACTGTGAGCCTGGCCAGAAGAGGGGCAGCGGCTGCAGCATCAGAGCCGCGCACCCTCAGCCCCTTGCCCTGCCTTCCAGTCCTGACTTCCTGGGCGCCCCGGGCCTGGCGCTGCCCGCCGAGCCGCTGCCCCCGCTCCTGGCGCCCGACGTGTGGGCCCAACTGGAAAGTGACTACACTAGCTTCCTCGAGGTCAGTCCGGGCGGGTCAGGCTGGAGGGGGCAGGCTCCGGGGGGAGGTGCGGCGCCCAGGCGCGCTGCGGCCAGAGCTGGCGCGGGCTTGTGACAAGACAGGGAGGCCCTCATCCCGGACGGCGCGGGACGGGGTCCGGGGGGTCTCACCGCGGTCGTCCCTTCTCCCCGCAGGCCAAGATCGCAAGCTGCTTCGACCGTATCTTGCAGCTGGAACAGAGTCGCTGGGCGGCGGCCGAGGGCCCCGAGGTGCTGCAGGGCCTCTACCGGGTGCCGCTGTCCATGGACGTCCACATGGTGCGGCCCAGAGCAGGGGCTGGGAAGGGGCGCGTGTTCAAGCCTCACGCACACGATGGGGACACCAGAACGGTCCTAACCAACCCTTCCGTTAGATGGGAGCCTGAGGCCCTGCGAGGCTCCCTTGGAGCCTCGGGACCTTGGGCACGTCGAGGGGCTGGGAGGCAGCTGGACGGGGGTTTGCGGGAGTTGACTGTCGGGTTGCGCGGCTTTCCGACTGAGCGACACAGCGGGCTGGCTGAAGGCGTGGCGGAGCTACCGGGTGAACTGCGGCCTGGGGTCGGCGGCTGGGACGCGCGCTCAGTGCGGGGCTTCGTTCGCAGCTCGTGGCCGAGCACGTGAAGGCGGCCGGCGCCATCTCCGCGGAGCTGGAGGCCACCACCCTGCGAATCTGCACGCGGGCTCTCGGCCTCTTCGTGCCCAGGTGCGGACTCATCCTCGGTAGGGCAGCGACCCGGCCCGGTGTGCTCTGCAGGTGGGAGGGAGGGGTCTGCGCGGGGACCTGATGGGAGGGTGGACCCAGGGTCATCGCGCAGCCAGGAAGGGTCACCAAGGGCGCTGTGCATCCTGCCCCAGGTTTGAAAAGGCTTTTCTGGCGTCGGAGGCGGTGAGCGACCCACACCTGGGCGCCTACATCAATGCCTGCGAGGAGCTCAGGTAGGGCTCGGCCGCTCCTGCGCAGGCGCGGCGCGGCGCGGCCGGCAGGGGGCGCGCGAGCGCCGGGAACCTGGATGGAGGGGAGTGCGCGCGCACGGAGGGGGCAGAGGTGAGGAGCGTGTGTTTGTCTCCGTGTGTTGGTGGACCTGAGGGGTGTGTGCGCGTGTGTGCATGTGTGTGTGGCAGAGTTGAGGGGCGTGTGTGTGTGTGTGTGTGTGTGTGTGTGTAGTGGAGCTGAGGGTGTGCATGTGTGTGTGTGTGCAGAACTGAGGTGTGTGTATGTGTGGTGGAGCTAGGAAGTTGTGTGTGTGTGTGTGCATGTGTGTGGGGTGGAGCTGAGTGGTTGTGTGTGTGTGTGTGTCAGAGCTGAGGGGTGTGTGTGTGTGTGTGTAGTGGAGCTGAGGGTGTGCATGTGCATGTGTGTGCGTGTGCAGAACTGAGGTGTGTGTGTATGTGTGGTGGAGCTAGGA
>NW_016107367.1:247013-304379 GCF_001604975.1 Cebus imitator | reverse complement strand
GTGTGTGTGTGTGTATGTGCATGTGTGTGGGGTGGAGCTGAATGGTGTGTGTGTGTGTGTCTGCATGTGTGTGGGGTGGAGCTGGGTGGTGTGTGTGTGTGTGTCAGAGCTGAGGGGTGTGTATGTGTGTCAGACCTGAGGGGCGTGTATCTCGGGTGTGTATGTGTGTGTGAGAGCTGCGTGGTGTCTGTGTGTGTGTGTGTGTGTGAGAGTTGAGAGGTGTGTCTCGGGTGTGTGTGTGTGCATGCATGTGGGGTGGAGCTGAGTGGTGTGTGTGTGTCAGAGGTGAGGGGTGTGTCTCGGGTGTGTGTGTGTGCATGCATGTGGGGTGGAGCTGAGTGGTGTGTGTGTGTGTCAGAGCTGAGGGGTGTGTCTCGGGTGTGTGTGTGCATATGTGTGGGGTGGAGCTGAGTGTGGTGTGTGTGTGTGTGTCAGAGCTGAGGGGGGTGTGTGTGTCAGCAGAGGGGCGTGTGTCTCGGGTGTGTGTGTTTGTGCATGTGTGTGGGGTGGAGCTGAATGGTGTGTGTGTGTGTCAGAGCTGAGGGGGGTGTCCCATGTGTGTGTGTGCATGTGTGTGGGGTAGAGCTGAGTGGTATATGTGTGTTTGCATGTGTCAGAGCTGAGGGGTGTGTCTTGGGGCTGTGTGTGTGTCAGAGCTGAGGGTTGTGTGTCTCCAGTGTGTGTGTGTGTGTGTGTGTGTGTGTGTGTCCATCCAAGCAGAGGCCCTGGGGGAGTGTGGGCAGCTCTTCAAGGCGGAACAGAGGCTGAGGGTCCCAGCTCCCTGCCCACTGCCTCAGTCTCCATTTTCCCTCCCTTCATCCCAGACAGCATTTCTTCCTTTTTGGGACACCTCCTCCTCTGGGAAGCCTCCCTGAGCCTGAACCCTGGGCTGTGCTGGGGTGGGGTCTGGGTCTCTGTGCCCCCAGTAGGTGGAGGCCCTCCCTGTGGGCTGGCAGCGGCTGGCAGCCTTCTGTGCCCTCAGCTCCAGGCCAGGCCTCAGCAGATGCATCAGTGCTGAGGGCGGCCAGCACTGGAGGGCACAGACTGGGCCACCCTGCCTGGGTGCATCCTTTTTTTGAAGTTTGTAGATGTTAGTGTTCCGAAGTGCTCACTTCTCATTTATCTGATTTCAAAGAACAGCTGTGCCACCTGCTGGCTGTGTGCTCTGGGACAAGCCACTTTCCTCTTGTGCCTCTTTTGCCACCTGTCAAATAGTATCAGAGCAGCTGCTCCCTGGGGCAGTGTGGAACTCTGTGCCTTAGGGGACTCAGCTCCCATTGGCTCTTTGTGAGCGCCTGTGAGTGCCAGGCACTGAGCAAGTGCCTTCCCTGCCTGACAAGTCTCATTCCAAGCCTGTATACACAGGTGGGTATACAGGCCTGGAAAGGAGGTGCCACTTGCCCATAGTCACGCAGCCGGTAAGTGGTGGCGCTGGGACTTGAACCAGGCCTGCCTACATCCAAAGCATGACCATGAGGCACTGCTTCTCTAACACTCTCTTGTCCTTAATCTGTGCCAGGCCTGTCCTTGGCACTGGGACCCTGGGTTTCAGCTCCAGGGAGTGTTCTCTGCCCGTTGGTAAGTCAGGCAGCCTCTGGCCAAACCCTTGATGGAACTCCAGCCTGCCCTACTGTGTCCCTGGCTGTGGGAACTGGGCGTAGCCGGTACCTTAGTTTCCTCAACAGTGAAATAGGGACATTGTCATCTTCAGGGGGCAGTTATGAGGCTCAAGGTATGGCTATGCCACACTGTTTATCACCAAAAGGGAGGGAAAGTCCATCCCAGGGCTGTCAGAGGAGAATGGGCCAGCCACCCGCTGCCCTGCCCTCTGTGACAGGCTCCCTGCCTTCCGTGCTGCCCCTCACTTGACTCTGCTCACAGGCGGCTACACTGCAGCCCACAGGCTGCCCTTCACATTGCAGTCTAAGTGAGTGGAGCTGGAGCGGCCTTACCCTACATGGGCTGTGTGCCCCACCTTGTTCCCCAGCCTGCCCTCCCTTGCCCACTTCATCGATGGTCCTGGCCCCTCCCCAGGACCAGTCTTCTCTCCAGGTTCCCAGGAACCCAAGAGGAGCTGGAGAAGCCCCTGGTGGCGGCCACCTGCAGCTTCCAGAAGCACCTGCTTTGGGGCCTGCAGTGTGACTTGCAGGTGACTGTGACAGGCCCTCTCTCCACACTGTGCATGCCCAGCAGGTACCCCCCATTCCTAGAGCCTGGGGGCCTAGGTCACAGCATTCATTTATTCCAGGGACCAGCTCATGGGTGCGTGTGAAGGGTAGTGGGCAGGGAACCCAGGGGAGGTCCCAGCTGAGCACGACGACCAGGAGAAGCCTGCCTTCTCACTTCAGTCTCCAGCTGTTGGTGGTCACCCCAAAGCCTGGGATAGTGGGTCCCCAGATCCAGGCCTAGGCCCCTCACCCAGACCCTCAAGGCATCCCCGGGAGACACCCTGAGCAGATCTGACTGGACAAAGTCAAACCCTGCCCCTGGAGCTTGGGGCCTGGGAGAGGCATTCTAGAAAAGGGCTCCTGACATCACCTGTGGCTAGGAGAGGGGATGACCCCAGCCCAGGAGAGAAGGTGTCAGGAGTGCACACTGGGCTTCAAGGGAGGGCTTGGGTGGCGGGAGTGCTTTGCAGACTCCCTCCGCTCTGTCCCCAGCCGCTCTTCAGGGCCGTGTGGACCAGGGGCTGGCTGGCAGGGGACTGGCTGCGACCCCTCATGGACAAGGTGGTAGTCTTTGCTGGTCATCTCCAGCATGTGGCCCGGCCGCGGGCACAGGTACCTCAAGGGTGAGGGCCCCGGCAGGGCTGTGCCCAGGGTTGGGGCTGCTGACCCTGACCCTGACCCTGACCCTGACTCTGACTCTGGTCCATCCAGGAGGCTCTGCAGGAGGTGCACCGGTTCGTGGTCCGAGAGTACCTGGCGCAGGCGCTGAGGCCGCGGGAGCGGTTCCGGGGCATGGAGCGCATGCGCGGCTCCCAGAAGATGAGTCAGGATGCCCAGGCCATCGGTGACACCTTCCAGGGCCTGGTAGGGGCAGTGTCTGCTGCCCCTGGGCGTTTGCCTTTGTGTGGGGAGGGGGTGGCAGTGACTAGGGCCCTAGCACCGGGAGGGCTTTTGGCGGGAGCTGTTCTCCCCACTCTGGATCAGGTGGAGCAGGGACTGGGGCGCCTGTGGGGTTGGGGTGGGACCAGGTGGGAGGATGTCACTTTGCATACATTTGCATACAGTTTGTAGGGGGGGGGAAGTGGCGAGGGTCGCAGCTCCATCTCACGGGCAGGGCCTGTGGCAGGTGTTCCCCATTCAGGCCAGAGCCCTAGAGCAGAGACACAGAGCCCCTGCACACACCTTGTCTGGCCTGAACACTCCCAGGCTGGCCTTGGTTTTCCTGTCAGAGCAGAGGCAGGAAGATGCCTGTGGGGATGGGACCGGAGGGAAGACGAATGCTGAGGCCCAGGAGCCCTCGGTTTCTAGGCACACCTCCCGTCCAGTTTGGGGAAGGCAGCCCCAGCACCCAGTTGGAGTGGCTGCAGGAGGGCTGACCTCACACCCCTGCAGGAGTTGGAGCAGGGGCGGGGAGAGGGCTCCTAGGGCAGGTGGTCTGTGTCTCACAGGGTTCCAAGGCCACGTGGCTGGACCAAGCCATCCAGTGTGTGGCCGAGATCCTGGGCGAGACTTATAAAGATGACATCCAGCGGCACCTGGAGACTCTCATCCGGAGCTACCCTGACATCAGGTGTGAGCCCCACCTGCTCCGCTGGCTTCAGGGCCAAGGGGGCTGGGGTTGGAGGGGCCCTGGCCTGGACCTGACTGCCCAGGGGCCTGAAGACCAGAGGCTGGTGGTGGGCCTTGGACCCTCAGACCCTCGAGGCTGGAGGGGAACAGAGAGAGCCCCTTCTCCTAATCTGTTCTCAGCCTTCCTCCATCAGCCCCACTGGGGTAGGGCATGCCTCCAGTCCTAGAATCTGAGGAGGGAGGCGGACCCCGAACCCTTGGGGAGAAAGCCCTCTCTGAAAGCAAGGGGATTCTGAGACCGGGCCAGGAGGAAGGAGGCTTTGATCCCGGGGTGTGCTGGGGGGACGGTGAGTCATCCAAGTGCTTGGAAATCTCAGCTTGAATCTCTCCATTCTTTTGGAGATTCCAGGATGTGGAGTGCACAGAAAGTTCCTGGTCAGCCCCTTCTCTGGGCCACCCTGCCGTGGGGTGGGGGAGAATTCTTCCTTCCCAGCCAGGCTGCCTTTCGGGCTATGGCTCAGAGACAGCACCCTGGGCGTTCCCCTCCAATCCCCCTCCCCGCTGCCGGCCCTGTCACCCACAGCTGCATCAGCCCCTCCCTGCCTCTCCAGAACCTATCCCCCTGTCTCCCTCTGCGCCTGTGTGGGCTGCTTCCCCGCTCTGCAGACCCCTCTCCTGTGCCCCCTTAAGCCCAGCTGCCGTGCCCCCCAGGCCCATGCTCCGTCCCTCCCCTAGCACAGCTTTTCCTGGCCTCAGTCAGTCTGACCCTGACGGACTCCTGGAATGCAGGGTGACTCATACTAACTCCCAAGCCCACGGGTTCCCCCATCCTGGGACTGCGGGTGCTGCAGGGTGCTCAGTGAGCGCCCGCATGTCTCTGCAGGCAGGACCACGTACTGGCCATTCTGGCGCTGCGCCGCCTGGGCCGCCGGCGGAACCAGCATCTCTTGCAGCACGCCCAAGACCTGCTGAGAGCTGCGGCCGGGGCTGCGGGTGCGGAGGCCCCCCGGGGCCGCGTGCTCTTCGAGGAGATCAAGGTGCCCAGTGCCATGGCGGTGCTGATCACCTGCGTCTAGTGCTCTCCGGCCAGAGAGGGGGCGGCCGTCGGTGAGGAGCCGTGGTCCATGGGGGTCAGCCAGAAGCCGAGGGAGTCACTCTCGGCCCTGCTCCCAACTCTGACACCACAGTTAGGGAATTTTTGTCGTCAGCAGCTGAGCACAGCTGCCAGGCCAGAAGGAGCAGCCTGCCAGAGGGATTTCAGGCATCAGAGGGAGTGTTTTGTGTTGCAGAGCTCCCTTCAGTGATGCCCAGCTTCACCCTCCGGTCTGAAAGTGAAGAGCAGAGAATTTATTTTAAAAATAAATGTGAATTAAGATGGTGCCTCCCTAAGGAGTGGGCAGGGAACGGGAGGCCTGGGTCCCCGTGTGCCAAAGGGCTGGGCCGGAGGCTCTCTGGTGACACCATTTGGTGGGTGGCCCTCTCCTGCCTGTGGAACCCATGGGGAGACTGAGGCAGGTCCAGAGCGGGGCAGGCGCATACCAGGGGCTGCCTCCACCACTGCCTGGGTCCGCTGGCCTTGTTCCCGGTCAGCCTTGCACAGCAGGGCTGGGCACTACTCTGTCCCAGCCAAGGCAGACTCAGGGCTTCCTAGGGACAAAAAGAGGCTAAGGCTGCTTCTGCAGCTTGAAGAATTCAGGTTAGATGTGGGAGGGACTTCCCAGCAGTGAAAGTTGTCAAGTTACTGCAGGGGGTGTCACTGTGGAGTGTGTATGCGGGCGAGCACAAGCAGACTGCTCCAGTGTGCGCCTGCACCTCCGCTCTCCCCCACCACCTGCCACTGGAGCTCGGAGGCAGCCTGCGGCTGAGCTGCTGGGAAATCCATTTGCATTGGCAGCCAGGCTTGCTGGGGAGGCCGAAAGTTGAGATGGGGAGATTTCCAGGGAGCAGCTGAGACAGGTGGTGACAGATGCCCCTCCCAGCCCTCTGCAGTGGCCTCCCGTAGTGTCTCTGGGCCTGACCCTGAGACCTGACCCTGACCCTGGCGAGAGTGGGGGCCAGGTGACTGCAGGCGGGCTAGGGTTCCAAGAGCTCAACAAAGTTGGGTCACCTGAGGGCAGGCAAGGCCTGAAGGGCTGTGGTGCCAGGCAGGCAGGGCTGTGTCTCTCCCCGCTCCCTCCAGGTCCCCTCGTGGTACTATGGACAGCCAGGGGCCAGTTCCCCAGGCAGCCCTGCCCCAGTTCCCATGTCAGGGCTGGGGGCTGGGGTCTGAGTCTTGCTGGGGCCTGGTGCGTGGGGGTCAAGTGCCCAGGGCTTGTCTGCCTCTTTTGGGGGCAAGTGCTCGGGCTGTGCCCTCCTTCATGGGGGCACCAGGGCTGGAGGCCAGGAGCAGGGCAGGCCGGCTCAAGGGAGTATCCAGAACTCCCTGGCAGGGTGGGGTGGGTGGGGCAGGAATGAGGAAGTGGGAGGGCTGGGGTTCCCCACCTCCAGGGCTGTAGTGGGGGCGGGTGTGTGATGCTGGTGCCGATAAGCGGTCCCCATACCTTATGGGAAGACCGAGGCTGGCAGAGGACAGGTGGGCACTGCTTCATGCCCGGAATCCTCCCAGCCAGGGGCCAGAGGGGCAGGTATTTTCCTAGGGGAGGGGCCCAAGAGGATTGACAGGTCAGTCTGTCCCCTGCTTGACCCCACCCCTGAGCAGGTGGCCATCAGTGTCCGAGGCAGGGTGCATGGGAGGGGAGAGAGGAGGCGTTGGTGTGGTCTGGTCCTGGTCATGTTCTCCCCTAGGACCCCTGCCACCCCCTTCCCCACCCTTCTGTCCCAGGCTCCTCACTGAGCTGCCTGGCTGGCGCTGGAGGGTCCTGGGGCTGGGCTGTGGGGTTGTGGGGGGTTCCGTCCTGGCTCTGCCACTTCCTGTGAGAACGCAGGCACGTTCCTTTACCTCGCTGTGCCTCTTTTTTTTCCAGCTGTGAAATGGGGGTGCTGTCAGTGCCTCCCAGGCTGGGGAGGGTGAAGTCAGAGTCAGCCATAGAGCCAGAGCCCTGGCCTCCCTCTGACCCCATGCTCCCAGAGGTCCTCCCAGGCCGTGGGTTGCAAGGAAAAGCCGAGAAGGCCCTGAGGTTGGGGTGGTGGGTGCTGAGGCTGGAGCAACACCCGAGTTGGGTGGAGGCCCCAAGGGAGGCTGGGAAGAGGTGCTGAAGGCTGAGCGGCTGGTGGCTGAGGGAGGGGGCCCAGCTTAGACCCTGAGAGTTCCTCACCTGGAGACAGGAAGTCTGGGTTTTCCTAGCAGGAAGTGTGTGCCCATGTACACTCGTATCTCCATGCCAGGAGGCTGTGTGTGTGTCGTGTGTGCGGGTTCTCGTGGGCCCAGCGGTGGCTGGGGCTGGGGGCTGCAGGCTGGGACTTCCCAGGCCAAGCCAGGCTGAGCTGGAGTGGCAGCTCCTAGAAGGTGCAGTCAGGGAGGCTGGGGACAGAGGTGGGCCGAGACCCCTGGTCTCAGTCCCTGGGTGCCTCAGTCCCGGGGTCTGGCCACTGGCCTTTCTGCCCTAGGGGGTGGACCCTGAGCCCAGGAGACCTGGCAAAGAGCCTGGAGTGCTTCCTGGGGCATGTGTTGTCCAGGCCAAGCCTGCAGGTGCTCTCAGAGAGCTACTTGGGCTGTCCCTGGCGGGTTATCTGGCTGGACAGCCTGGAGCCACCCTACCTGCCCTCAAGCTCTCCCCAGGCCCTGCCTGCCGGTCCCTGGTCCCCAGCCTCTGCCTGCCACCTGTTCCCTGCTGTGTGGCTCAGGTGTCCTCCCTCTTCAGGACCAGCTGGGCTTCCCCCAGTGCCACCGTGGCCTGGGGCTCCTGCATGTCCTGGGGGTCCCTCTGGCCTCTGTCCCTGAGCCTGGGGTCATTGAGGCAGAGTCTGCTCTGAGAATCTTCTGGGGCCCCACCCCAGGCCCGACTGGGAGGGCAGTGAGAAGACAAAGGGGGCCCACATACCCCAGGCCCGCATGCTCTGGTCTGCGGAGATGATCCACTGTGTGTGTATGTGTGTGCAAGTGCATATGTATATGTGTGTGTAAGTATGTATGTATATGTGTATATGTATATATGTGTATGTGCATGTGTCTTTGTGCATATGTATGCATGTGTATGTGCGTATGCATGTATATGTGTGTATGTGTGCGTGTATATGTATGTGCATATGTGTGTGTATATATGCATAATGTATGTGTATGTTCAGTGCATATGCATACATGTATGTGTATGTGCATATGTGTAAGCGTATGTATGTATGTATATGTGTATATGTGCATGTGTGTGTGTTTGTATGTGTACACATGTATATATGTGTATGTGCATGTGTGTTTGTGCATAAGTATGCATGTATGGGTATGTGTGTATGCATAAGCGTATGTGTGTATGTATGTATATGCATGTGCATGTGTGTGTATATATGTATAGTGTATGTGTATGTTCGTGTGTATATGCATGCATGTGTGTGCACACGTGTGCACACGTGTGCATGTGTATATGTATGTGTATGCATGTACGTGTGTGTTATCTGCATGTGTGTGTATCTGCGTGTGTGTGTGTGCACATGCATGCCTGCTGGCCCACAGACAGCGTGTTTGGGGTGAGAGGAGACTGGAGAGCCCCCCGAAGCTCAGGCTGGGGCCGGCAGCCTTCCATGGCATCTCTCCCTCCTGGTCTCCTGGCGCCTGGGCCTGGCCCCTGCTTGAGTGTGTCATGTGGGAGACACACAAGGCTGAGCCACACAGGCCTGCGTTCCAGTCTCAGCTCTGGCCCTTCTTGTTCGTAATGTGGGAGGGAATGTCCAGTAGGGAGCCTGTCCACAGTGGTCCTGGCAAGCGGCTGTGCCGTGAGCAGCGGCTCATGTGTCCCCTCCAGGCCTGCACAGACAGGCCTGTCCCCTCTTCCTTCCTTGCCTGGTGACCTTGGCCCCTTCCTTTCTGGGTTCAGTACTCAGCGGGCCCCTCTACATGGGGTCAGCACCCCCAGCAGCTGGAAGGCGACTGCAGGACCCCTCACCAGTGCGTGCATTGGGAGAGGAGGCTGCAGTACCCAAGGCTACCACCATCCCCAATCTCACTTCCTTCCTTTGCTGTCACAAAGAAGCCCCAGGGCCGCTGTCAGCTCACACAGCTCACAGTCCATCATGAGGCCTGGGGGGGCCAGGACTGGGCTGCCCCACAGCATTGCCTGTCCCCGCCCTTCCGTGTGGACAGCTGGTCGGTGGGCACCTGCTGGCCGCTGTGCTGTGCCAAGGCTGCCACTGCAGAGGGCGGGTCCACAGTGCTTGGGTCACAGGATCAGATCTTGCTGGGAGCCACCCGAATCTCAGCCTGGCCTCCTGGGACCCTGTTCTTGTGAAACACTTGGAGGGAAGTGAAACTTGGACAAGTCACACCCACCCCTCAGTCCATCCTCTCCTTGGCCCTGGGGGCCTGGGCCTCTCCAGGGACACCCTCACTTCAGTCTGCATATGTGCCCACCCATCTATTAGCAGCCTTAAACATGTGTTACATGCTTACTAATGTTTTGGGTAGCAATACATTTACATAGGTCAGAATTTAAAAGATACGAAAAGGGTCTAAGGTAAAAAGTCTCCTTCTTATGGCTAGTGCTTCTGCCCCCATTCCCAGAGTAACTGAGGTTCCTTGCAGGACACTTGAATTGGTGAAAAGTGATTCTTGCCCAAGGAATTTATATGAATAGTGACATTCTGGGCATTGGTGAAGAATCTGTTTTTGCTGGAGGTCGTTGGGAGATAGGGCAGTTATTCTTTTTTTTCTTTTTTTAGATGGAGTCTCACTCTGTCGCCCAGACTGCAGTGCCCATTACAACCTCCACCTCCCGGGTTCAAGTGATTCTCCTGCCTCAGCCTCTCCAAGCAAGTAGCTGGGATTACAGGCACCTGTTACCATGCCTGGCTAAGTTTTTGTATTTTTAGTAGAGATGGGGTTTCACCCTATTGGTCAGGCTGGTCTCAAACTCCTGACCTCGAGTGATTCTCTTGCCTCAGCCTCCCAAAGTGTTGGGATTATAGGCGTGAGCCACTGCGCCTGGCCTGGGCAGTCGTTCTTGATCCCTGTAAACATCAAATGAGGAACCCAATGCTCTTAGATGGATAGAATCCGCAAATAATGGACTCTTAGGATCTTGGGAAAGACAGATGTCATTGTCACTGGTAGAGGGTCATGACTGTAAGTTGTCTAGGTTCTTGGCACTTTGAACAAAGAATTGGACAGAACACCCAGCAAAGCAAAGAAAGAATGAAGCAACAAAAGAACGCAAGCAGGGACTGATTGAAAATGAAAGTACACTCCACAGTGTGCCATAGTGTGGGAGCAGTGGCTCAAGAGCTGGATACAAATCTTCTCGGGTCTAAATACTCCCTACAGGTTTCCCATTGGCCACTTCATGCTCACCTCATGTGGTGGCCTGCAATCAGCCTGATTGGTTGCAGAAAGCAGCCAACCAGAGGCTAAAGTTACAAAGGTCACACCCCCGTGCAAACATATGATTGGTTGTAAAAAGCAACCAATCAGAGGCTAGGATGAGGCCAAGCATGGATCCCAGCACTTTGGGAGGCCCAGGCGGGCGGATCACCTGAGGTCAGGAGTTCAAGATCAGCCTGGCCAAAATGGTGAAACCACATCTCTACTAAAATTACAAAAAAAATTAGCTGGGCATGGTGGCGGGCACTTGTAATCCCAGCTACTCAGGATGCTGAGGTAGGAGAATCGCTTGAACCCAGGAGGCAGAGGTTGCAGTGAACTGAGATTGCGCATTTGCACTCCAGCCTGAGATTCGGCCTCAGAAAAAAAAAAAAAAAGAGGTTAGGGTGAAGTTACAGTTACTCTTCTCTTCTATGCAAAGGAAGACTCGGCTGCAATCAGTCTGATTGGTGTGGACAGCAACCATTCACAGGCTAGAGTGAAGTTACAGAGTTGCACATGGAGACTTGACCGACAATCACAGTCCGATTTGTTGCAGACAGCCAATTTCCTGTCTGTTATGCAGAAAAGTTCAGGGAGGCTGGGCATGGAAGCTCAAGCCTGTAATCCCAGCACTCTGGGAGGCTGAGGCAGGCGGGTCACCTGAGGCCAGGAGTTCCAGACCAGCCTGGCCGACATGGTGAAACCCATCTCTACTAAAAATATGAAAATTAGCTGGGCATGGTGGCAGGCACCTGTAATCCCAGCTACTCAGGAGGCTGAGGTAGGAGAATCACTGGAACCCAAGAGGCAGAGGTTGCAGGGAGCCGAGATTGCCTCACTGCACTCCAGCCTGGATGACAGGGTGAGACTGTCTCAAAGAAAAAAAAAAAGGAATGGAAAGGTGAGGGGTTTGCAGAGGTAGGAGTCTCTGGTCCTGTGGTTACTTAGGTGTGGGAAGTGAGGGTTTTCCTTTCAATACAGGGCTAGGAAGTCGGTGTGAAATAGCCTTAGGTTTTCTGCCTCCAGACCCTATTCTCCTGCCTCATCATGAGAAGTCCTTCCGTTTATGGGGTACCCACTATGAGCTGGGCTCTGCATGGTGGTGTATGGTGTTCCTGCTTCCCCTGGACTCAGGGCTGGCATTTCGAATCAGCCTCTGGACTCAGACACCGATAGGCTGGAATCCCAGCTCTGTACCTTCCTAGCTGTGTGACATTGTGTGAGTTACTCCACCTCTCTGGGTTCTGTCTCCCTATGTAAACTTGGGAGCATTACAGAAGAAAATGCAAGAGTCGGCTGGAGGCGGGCCTGGCTGTCCGGGAGCATCCTCCTGCCTGTGGCATTCATTGTCATTTATCTGCACTACCTCCTTTAAGCCATCCCTGCCAATCCTCTGAGCATGCCAGCACCACCTCCAGGAGGTCCCCAGGAAATGGCACTGTCCCAAGCAGCATGTGGAAAGACACAGCTGCCAGTGATGGAGTGTCAGGGCCCAGGTGGTCACACACGGATGCCCTCCTTCCCCAAAGTCTGGAAGGCAGAGCCTCAGATAAGCACGTGCACTGCGTCAGTAACCATGCCGCGCATGGGGTGCCAACTCCATGTAGGAGGTTGGGGAGGGATAATGGGGAGAAATGCCAGATATAGGTGGCAGGGGGATGGAGGGAGCAAGTGCTGGCAGGCCACGGGCATGCGGACAGCCCAGCCCAAGGGACAAATCAGGAGAAGGAACACAATCCCCCGGAAGTGGAAGCAGGTCAACATATAAAACCCCAAGTCAAAGGTCAAACCACACACTGGAATCCCTCTAGTCACCCAATTTCCTTCCTTTCATTCCTGCCCTAAAAGTTTTTGTTGTTGTTGTTGTTGTTTTTTGAGATAGGTTCTTGTGCCGTATCTCAGGCTGGAGTGCAGTCGCACGATCTGGGCTCACTGCAACCTCCTCCACCTCCCGGGTTCAAGCCATTCTCCTGCCTCAGCCTCCTGGGTAGCTGGGACTACAGGTGTGCGCCACCATGTCTGGCTAATTTTTGTATTTTTAGTAGAGACGGGGTTTCACCATATTGGCCAGGCTAGTCTCGAACTCCTGACTTCATGATTCGCCTGCCTCAGCCTCCCAAAGTCCTGGGATTACAGGCGTGAGCACCACGCCCGACCTATTGTTATTATTATTATTTGGTAGAGGTGGGGTTTTGCCATGTTGCCCAGGCTCCTTCTCTAAAACTTTAAATAAACTTTCCCTCCTGCTTTGAAACTTGCTGCGGTCTCTGACTTTGCCTTAGACCTCTTGGCTGAATTCTTTTTCCTGAGGAGGCAAGAATTGGGGTTGCTGCACACGGGCATGGATTTGCTGCTGCTCACACACTTTGTTACTTCATGACTTGGTTACAGTCCCTCTGGTAACACCCCTCCCCTCTCTGCTTCCCTCCCCTCCACTTCTCTCACCTCCTCTCCCTCCCCTCCCCTCCCCTCCCCTCTCAAAGGTCAAACCGCACGCTGCCCCATGAAGCCTTGCTGGGCCTCCCGAGAGAGCTCCTGCCACTTGATTGGCCTCTGTCATTGGGAGAACCCTGCGTGGACCTGGACCGTGGCTCTGCAGCTGTTTTCCTGGAAATCATGCCGGCTCTGGGAAGCGCCCGAGTTCTGCTCCCAAGAAGAAGGAACCGGAGCTGAACGCGGGCATTTTATATCACTACCGGAGAGCTGTGTTGAGACTGGGTTTTAGGCGCGCTGAGCTTTGGGAAGGCACTGGGGTTGGGTCCTGCTGCCCCACAGGCCCTGCTTTCTCTCCCGTGGCCCTTCTCAGGAGGACAGTGGGCCAGCCCGTGGAACAGTTGCAGAAGCCAAACCTACCTACCTCATCGGGCCTCGGTTTCTCCAGCTGCCCAATACGAGAAGGAGTCCTTGGCCTGGCTTCCTCCTAGGAGGAAGGGGAGGGGCTGTCAACAAGTCAACAGTGTCCCGTGGGGCTGGGGCGGGCTGGGGCACCGCCTGATGGCGCATGTCTGGTCTGCTGAGGGTCCTCAGGCTCCCTCCTTTGCAGGAGGGGACGCACTGTGAGAGTGGCTCCTGGTCAGCTGTCCTGGCCATTCCACAGTCCCGGAGGAGGTCAGCAGGCTTCAGCTAGGGTCTCATGCAGCTGCAGGTGAAGCTGAGTGAGTCACTGCTCCTCCTGGGGAAGGCTGGGTGGCAGCAGGGACCCCAGCCTTAAGGCCTCAACTTCTGTGAGCGATTCTCTGAGACTCAGTTTCCTTATCTGTCAGCACGGGACATGATGGCCCCACCCCATGCAGTGAGTGAGGAGGGCATCCCAGGGGGAACAAGAGGCCCCAAGAAGAGACCCAGGTCTGGTGACAGGCTGAGAAGTGAAAGGGAGAAGCTGGGTGAATGTGGGGTCCTGGGAGCCAGGGCCGGGGCAGTGGGAAGTGCAAGTCATCATGCAGAGGGAAGCAGCCAGGCGCTGGGGGAGGGGCTAGGGGACCCCTGTAAGGTCAACCCTGCTCTTGTGACCAAGGGTAGCAGCTGCAGCCATGCCCCTGGCCAGGCCTACTGCTGTGGCCAGGCCAACCCACCCACAGGCCCTGTGCCCCTCGTGATCCCCCCACAGCCTCCGCCTTGCCCAGGTTACTCTCCTCCAGAGAGCTTCCCTCTCGGTACCCTGTACGCTCAAGAACGCAGAGCGGAAGGGCCAGCGACTCAGCTCCCGCTGTTATTCTCTGGCCCGTGCTGAATCTGCCTCTTCTGCGGCCCTCCAAGGAGCAGGTGGAGGTGTAATTAATGGACTGAACAGTTAATGTAAAAGATTGGGAAATACCTCCCATTTCTGCATCTAAACTCCTTGGTCTGGAAGTCCCTTCTTGTGTCCGACTTAAATACATCAAGCTGAACTGTGGACGCTGAGCAACGTTGGAGGAGACGCGATAACACCGTGCTTAGTGAAGGCCTCCTAGCTTCACCACTGGCCGGCACATGACTAGACCTCTCTGCGCCTCGGTTTCCTCATCTGTGGAAAGGGGATAGTACCACATCCTTAGGTTGTTTGATGAAATTGACTAATGTATACAAAGCACTTAGAACAGGGCCTGGCACCGGTGCAGATCAACAGACGTCAGCTGTCTACCCAAAAGAATTGAAAGCAGACCGTGAACAGATATTTGCATACCCTTGTTATTTTGTTTCTTTGTTTTTGTTTTGAGACAGTGTCTTATTCTGTTATGCAGGCTGTGGTGCAGTTATGGTTCACTGGAGCCTCAGCCTGCCAGGCTCAGGTGGTTCCCCCACCACAGCTTCCCAAGTAGCTGGGACTACAGGTGTGTGCCACCACATTCAGCTAATTTTTGGTATTTTTGGTGGAGACAGGGTATCGCTATGTTGCCCAGGTTGGTCTCGAACACCAGAGTTCAAGCGATCCACCTGCCTCAGCCTCCCAAAGAGCTGGGATTACAGGCATGAGCCGCCACACCCAGTTCACACCCATGTTTATAGCAGCAGTGTACATAGCAGCAACCCCAGTGTGCACAGAGAGATGAATAGATGCTCACAGTGTCGTCCATCCACACAACGGAATATGGCTCTGCCTTCCAAAGGAAGGGAATTCTGACACCTGGTCCAACATGAATGAATCCCGAAACCAGAGTGAAAGAAACCAGACACAAAAGGACAAATGCTGTGTGACTCTATTTACCTGCAGTACCTAGAATAGTCAAGACCACAGAGACAAAAGGTAGAATGGTGGCTGCCAGGCCCTGGGGGTAGAGGGAAAGGGGAGTTAGTGGATAATGGGCAGCGTTTCCGTTTTGCCAGGTGAAGAGTTCTGCGGCTGGATGGTCGCACACCCTGTGAATATACTTAATGCCACTGAACTGTGCACTTAAAAGATTATAAATTTTATATGTATTTTCATACATATAAAGTTATGTGTATTGCACCATAATAATTAAAAAAAAGAAAGTCAGCTGTCATTGCTCTGACCGAGGGAAGGGAGGGGACATCCCATGTGTCCTGGCCTCTGAAGCCCTGGCTTGCGTGCGAGGAGCTGACCATGGCTCCTGGCCAGATGCTGGCACACCTGCCTTCTAGGCTAAATGGGGAGGTCATTGCCAGTCTGCTCCTGTCTGCTGCCCTCCCCGCCAGGCAGAGCCTGCTTGCTCGTTGCCCTGGCCCCTGCCCTGAGGAGCTGGGGAATGGGACAGCCTCGGGGCCGCTGGTCACCCAGCATGCGTTGCTGGCTTCCTGCTGGGGTGGAGCCCTGGGCTGGCTCTGGCTCCTCTGCAAGTTCCTGGCCTCCTGGAAACTGTTTTCTGCATCTTTGCTCCGGCCCTGTGGGTGCCACTGGCTGTCATCCCTTGGACCCCTCCATGCTGCCCCATTTTCAGAAGACTTCACATATGTGACCATTGACCCTCATGCCTGAGCTTCCAGAGGGAAAGGGGCGGGTGCAGACACAAGCCCAAGGCAGGAGTCTCATTTCGCAATCCCCAGCTGGTGCTCTGCGAGGGCTGTTGTCAGCAGCAGGGGACAAGATTGGCAGCCCCGCTCCAGCCCTGCAAAGCCCATGCAGACCAAGGGCTGCCTCCCAGGGGGCAGTGGGGTCCAAGGCTGGACGACGGCCTCCTGGCAGATGCAGACTTCCCGAGCAATTTCCAGATCTGCTTGGGGCTGGGAGGGGAGGTGGAGGAGATAGGGTGGGGGAACAGAGTCTGGCAGGAGAGTCTTGTGGGGATTGCACAATGAGGCCACAGCAGCCAGCCGAAAAGGCAGGGACCAGCCGGGGCCCCTCAGCCCGTGTCCTCATGGCCCCTGTGTGGAAGAACTCCATCTGTGCACTGCTGCTGGAAGGAACTCTCCCAGCCTCGGGACACCGTGGCTCTTAGGACTCATCTGAAAAGTGTAATCCCTGGAGCCCTAGGGAGAGAGGGGTGGGGTTGGCAGCCTTAGCACCCCATCCTGGCGGCCTCCTGCATCTGCCCCTGCAGGTCCCCCAGAGACAGGATGGATGACGATCCAAGTGCAAACCTGGCACCTGGCCACCACTCTCAAAGAGGAAGTTCTCAGTTCCCAGGGCACCCTGAACCCGCAGCTGCCCCCACTCCGCTGCCCCCTTGGTCCTGGAAGACCTGTTCCCAGGCTGGAGAGGGGATGGTGGCCTGAGCAGGGGGCAGGGAAAGGGGCCAAACAAAAGAGGGGAGGAGCAGAGGCCCCAGTGAGGCAGGAGGGAAGCCGGTGCCCAGCGGGAAATTCCTAAATGACAGGGGCCTTTCCAGAGGGCAGGAATTACTAGTGTGTGAAATGAGGAAGGAAGTGAATCTCCTCTGGGTTCCCTTCTCAGCCCCCTCCTATCCTCCCCACATGCCCCACCCCCGCGTCCCCCAAGACAGACCCCGATAGACAGGGTTTGGATGGGGAAACTGAGGCCTGGAAATAGAAGTCTGCGATGAGTGGCAAAGCCGGCTTGATGATCAGGACCAGGCCCTGGAGTCTGGCCCTTGGGCCCCTCCCCTTCTGCCCGTTCCAGCAGCCTGTGGGGCCCAGCCCTAGCCCCACAGGGGGAAAGGCTCCAGTGGGAGTCCCACAGGCCTGGCTGAGAACCCCACTGTGCTGCTTAATGCGGTGTGACCCGGGTCAGCCGCTTCACCTCTTCGCATTTACGCATTTCAATCAAGGCTAGCCGACGAGAGGGGCGCCAGGCCCTGTGCACCGCGCGCCTGGCCAGCGGAGCAGCCCCCCTACGGCGCCTCCTCAGACGGCGTCTGGGGGAGTTGGGGTGGGACCGGGCGCCCCCGCAGCTGGCGCAGAGCCAGTCTGTGACGCGGGAACGCGGTCAAGCACTCCCCTTCCAGGCGGCCTATCAGAAGCAGTCATCGGACAATGGCTCCGCGCCCGCCAGCCTGCTCCTTCACGTGGCGTCCCCCGCGCCCCACATAACATGCGACGCGCGGTCGGACCCACCCCCCGCCACGCCTGGTTGCTGGGAGGAAGTGACCGCGCCCCGCATCCCCCGCTGGGCAGGCCGGGCGCGCCCGGCCCCAGGGACGCAGGGACACAGCCGGGCGGCACAGGGCCTGGGCCTCTGCCCGCGGGTTTTCCGCGGTTGCAGGAGGCGGGGCGGGGCGGGGCTGAACTGGGACTATTTCAGACTGCACGGAACTGGGGCCAGGACAGCGGCGTCCCGGCCAGGACGTGGTGAGTGACCTCTGCCTCCATGCGCCCATCCCCGGGGCAGCTCCGCGCGGCTCCGCGCCCGCCCCGACCCCCAGGCTCCCGCGGATCCTGTCGCAGCGGCGGGGACAGGAGGGGGCGGGACGCTCCCAGGGCCCCTGGCCTCTGGCAGCCTCATTGCCAGGGAAACTGAGGCCCTGGCGCCAAGCGTCCGCTTGTCCGGGCACAGAGGGGTCCGGGCTGGCGCTAGCGGCGGAGGGCTGGGTCCAGCCAGAGACAGGGAGGGCGGGGCTGGGGATGCACAGGGGTCTCCCCTCCGTCAGCAGCAGGGAGGACCAGGCCCAGCGTGACTCCCCGGCCACGCGACACAGGCCAAGCCACTTCCTCACCTGTGCCCCGGTGCCCTCATCGGGGGATAGATGCGCCTTCCACATCCTGCCCAGGACTGAAGGAACTGGGCCCAGGGAGCTCCCGGGAGGTGCGTTGACTTCAGCCCGGACGGGGAAGGCGAGCCAGGCCCGTGCGCCTGAGAAGCTGGGCAGTGGGAGGCTGGGGGCGCTGTTGAGCCACTGGCTGTGTGCACACTGCGAGCCTCCGAGCAGGCCCCTTCTGGCCTCAGTGGGTCCAACCAGCGGCGAGGCTCGAAGGAACGCCCCTCTTCCCCTTCTTCCCTCCTGGCCGCACCCGCTCGCTCCCGCCTGCAGGGCAGACTCAGGGCGCAAAAGACTCACCCCCACGATCATGCTGTGCGGCTTGGCCACATCCCTTCAGCAGCACTGTTAGGTGGGGGTCCTCACCCCCATTTCAAAGATGGGGAAAGTGAGGCTTGCGAAGGAAGGAGGCGTGCAGTCCACGCCCTAGTGAGAGGTGTGCCGAGCCCTCACCTCCACCGGTTCCCTTTCCGTGGCACCAGCTGCCTCTGAGAGCGCAGACCTGGGATGAGGCCCAGGGGGCTGCAGCAGGACCTTGAGGCGCGCTGGGGTTCGTGTCACAGAGGGGGGAAGGCGGCGATGTTGAGGGGTCCTGTAGGAGCTGGCCTGGGGTCGGATAGAGCCTAGCACATGTGGGGACTGAGGAGCTGCGTCCTATTGGGAGGGGTGGGACAGGAAACGCTGAGGTGAGGCTGGCAGGGAGCACTGGTGGTAAGGGCTGCTCTCCCCCACCCCAGGAGGACGGCAGAGGTGGGGCCTGGGCACCCAGGGTGGGGCTGAGCCACCCTTCCAGACAGACCAGCTCCTGTGGGTGCTTGGCATGCACCTGAGAGGGGCTGGGAGGCGAAGTTGGGGCACTGGGTGGGGGGCAGAGATACCCTGTGGCCTTGCCCTGGAGGGTCTCCAGAGCACGCCCCTCTTGGTCCTGGAGTGGAACGCTCGACCCAAATGGCACCTGGGAGGCCAGTGCCATCCAGGAGCGTGTGACTCTGCCCATGGCACCTGGTGAGCATGGGAAATGCTGGGGTGGGAGGAGCCCAGGTTTCCCACCCCTCAGGAGGCTTTGGCCAAGCCCCCCAGGATGGGGACAGGGTGTCCGGGCTGGCGGAGGCAGCAGGGCCAATCTGAGCCCCCATGCCTGCTGTGCTCAGCGCAAACACCTCCTACTTAGCCTCAGTTTCTCCTCTGGATGGTGGGTCATCCTGCCTGCCTTGTGGGGGTGTTTCAGGGGTCACTTGAAGTTAACATGATACATGAGACAGGTTAACATGATACATGAGACAAGGCTGCATGTATTTAGCCTTGGGGTGGGGCAGCCATGGCAGCATGGTCACAGGTCACCCCAGTTCTTGGGGAGGCCCAGCCTCTGACTGCTTCCCCCATTCAGGTCAGCCGTGCTTGCCTCCAAGGGCCCTGCCTTGCTGTGACAATGGCCAGATGCTGGGTGGGGACTGGGGGAGGCTCTCTCGTCTGCCTCTCTGGATGTAGCTTGCAGGGCTGTGGGGGATGTGGAGGCAGGGGGAGAGCTGGGCTCTGGGACCAGGCGACCTGAGTTCCAAGCCCAAGCTGTTGACCATAGGCACAGTTTAAGCCAAAATAACACCCTTCCAGATGAGAGAGGAAGAGATGGGATGGGCACCCAGAAAGGCTGCAGAAACCAGAAGCTTTTGTGATGATGCTGTCATCCCATTTGGGATTGGGTGGGTGGGGGCGGGGGTGGGGGAGCCAGGAAGCCTGGGTTCTGGACCCAAGTTGCTGGTGACCTCAGGCAGCCCTGTGCTTCGCTGAGCCTCTTGCCCTCAGTGGTGTGTGAAAGGCTCTCTGATGTCCCACCCCCTGTGGTTTCTGTAGACCCCCGTCAGGCTCTGCCCCTTCACAGCCCAGCTGGAGCCGCTGTGTTCCTGTGACTCGAGGGCTGGGTCAGAGCTGGGCAAGACTGCAGAGGGGCTGGGGCTGGGGAGAGCAGGCTGGGTTCCAGCCTCGGGCCGGCTTCGGTGTTCTAGACTCTGGCATGGTCCTGACCTTTCTGGACCTCTGTTCCTGCGCCGTCCCATGTTGTTCCTCTTCCCCAGGGTCCTGTGGGGTCAGGGAGGTGTTCACTCCCTGCAGCCCCTGCTCCCTGCCCAGAGGGTGGGCTGTCAGGGAAGGATTTGCCCAAATAAAGGGAAGGCCTCCCTCTGTCTGGGGGGCTTTTGGGGCTGTGGGGTACTGGAAGGGCAGCTGTGGGTGGTGAGGCGCTCGTGGCCAGGGAGGGAGCAAGGTTATAGGTGCTGATCTGGGCCAGGAGATGGCCAGAGCCATGGTGCTCGTATGGGTGAAAACAGACGGAGCGAAGTCAGTGCAGCCCCCACAGCTCTGGGCTCCGGCCTGGGAGCTAGGGCCAGGCCATGGTGACCGCTGATGGCTTCCCTCGCCCCCGCAGCAGCCTGCAGGCCTGAGCCAGGGGGATGCTGAAGATGATGACCTACTTCCAAGGCTTCTCGGGCCATCAGTCTGTGCCAGTCACCGTTGACTTCCCCAGAAGCCCCCCAAAGTTGCCGTCCACATCAGAGGCGGAGTCAGAGACCTCCATGTCGGAAGCCTCCTCTGAGGACCTGGTGCCACCCCTGGAGGCTGGGGCAGCCCTATATAGGGAGGAGGAAAAGGCGGCAAAGAAGAAGGAGAAGAAGAAGTCCAAAGGCCTGGCCAGTGTATTCAGCGTCTTCACCAAAGGGAAGAAGAAGAAGGGTCAGCCCAGCTCAGCCGAGCCCGAGGGCGCGGCCGGGTCCAGGCAGGGGCTGGATGGCCCCCTGCCCACAGGTGCGCTGGGACCCGGGTGGGGCTGGGTCCGGGGTTAGAGCTAGTCCGGGCCTGGACGCGGTGGGGCTCACCCATGTGAGTGAGCCACCTGCACCGTGGGCCGGCATGTGGGGCTGGCAGGCGAGTCTGTCTCCCTGCTTTCACTTGTGCCCCAGTCTGGGAGGCTGGGTCGGGGGACACCAGGCCTTCAGCTCAGTCCGGGACACCGACGTCGCCCTTTGGGGTGTCGGCCGCCGGCCCTGCGCGCGACTGGGGGAGGACGGTCCCGTAGGGCGCAGGCGGGCGGGCTGGGGCGGGGGTGACGCGGCTCTCCCCGCGCAGTGGAGGAGCTGAAGGCGGCGCTGGAGCGCGGGCGGCTGGAGGTGGCGCGGCCGCTGTTGGCGCTGGAGCGGGAGCTGGCGGCTGCGGCCGCGGGCGGCGCGAGCGCGGAGGAGCTGGTGCGGCGGCAGAGCAAGGTGGAGGCGCTGTACGAGCTGCTGCGCGACCAGGTGCTGGGCGTCCTGCGGCGGCCGCTGGAGGCGGCGCCCGAGCGGCTGCGCCAGGCGCTGGCCGTGGTGGCCGAGCAGGAGCGCGAGGACCGGCAGGCGGCGGCGGCCGGGCCGGGGACCTCGGCGCTGGAGACCACGCGCCCGCGGCGCTGGCTGCAGCTGTGGCGGCGCGGCGTGGCGGAGGCGGCCGAGGAGCGCATGGGCGGGCGGCCGGCCGAGGGCGCCGAGGTCCCCGAGAGCGTCTTTCTGCACATGGGCCGCACCATGAAGGAGGACCTGGAGGCCGTGGTGGAGCGGCTGAAGCCGCTGTTCCCCGCCGAGTTCGGCGTCGTGGCGGCCTACGCGGAGAGCTACCACCAGCACTTCGCGGCCCACGTGGCCGCCACCGCGCAGTTCGAGCTGTGCGAGCGCGACACCTACATGCTGCTGGTCTGGGTGCAGAACCTCTACCCCAAGTGAGCGGCGGGGCTCGCCCGGGCGGGCCGGGAGGGCGTCCTCTGCAGGAGGCGAGTGAGCTGTGCCCCGCCAGCTTTAGCGAGGCGGTGCTTGCAGACTTTTGGGTCCGACAGTGCGGGGGTGGCACTTGGACTCCCTGGGGCAGAGCCTGGACGGGCAGAGACTGGGCTTGGGCACAGGGATAAGGCTGGGGCTGGGTCCGCTTTGCTCTTGGAATCCTTAATTTTCTGGGCCTCAGTCACATTCTGCTGTTGGGGAAACCGAGGCACAGAAAATGGTAGGGATTTCATTCATTCACGAGTGCCCAGTCTGAGGAGGGGGCAAAACAATCAGTAACCATGCAGAGCTGGAAGGGCGGTGGCAGCGGAGGCCAGGCCCTGGGAACCCAGAGCAGGGACCCAGAGCAGGCCTGGAGAAGTCAGGGAAGCCAGCCTGGAGGAAGTGGAAGCCAGCGGTTCTTCTATGAGCCAGGGAATCAGGCGGGGAGGCTGGAGGAGGGGTGATAGGGCAGGCAGGGAAGAAGGTGAGAGGAAGGTCGTTTCCCTGAGCATGTCCTCTTCCAGGGCACTCTGGAGCTGAGCAGAGCTTGCCAGAGTGTTTGGATTTACTGGGCAGGCTATGCGGGTACCCCCAGGCAGGAGAGTCCACAGTGGGGGGGCTAGGGCCAGGTGTCTTGTTGGAAAGAGAGCTGGAGCCCTCGGGTGGGAGCCTGCCTGTGCAGCTGGTGCCCCCCAGGTGCAGCCTCAGGCATCCCCTGCCTCCATGGGTCCCTGGGCGTGCCCATCATGCACATGGCTTGCATGGAGAGAGGTTTGTACTACTGTGTGGACAGGCCCAGGGTGGGGGAGTCCAGGGGCTGTTATTGTGGGGCTTGGCCACTGCTGGCCCCAGATCCTAGTGTGAAGTCTTAGGAAGGAAGCTGGAGGTGTAGACAGTGTGGGCAGTGTCTGCCGTCTCCGGGGCCTTTGGGTGACCTATGGGCTCAGCGTTGAAGGGTCAGCCTCTGGCAGAAGGACAAAGAAAGGGTCCAATGGGGAGGGTGGGAGGGGGTGAGCAGGGCATAGGGGAACTGGCACAGGGTGGGGGCCGTGGAAGAGACAGCCTAGCCCAGAGCCAGTGCCTGCTTGCTCCTCCTGACTCACCAGGAAGTGCTAGGTACCTGTGCCCCTTCCTGCCAGTCTTCCTGTCACAGTGATCTCGGGGTCTGTTTGCCTGGGGTTAGCAAAACAGGCAACCAAAGCCAAGCTGGGCACAGAGTCCTGGCGAGAGGGTGTCCAGGGGGCATCATTGAAGTTTCTGTGCCAGAAATGTGGGGAACAGAGGGACACAGCTGCACCTGGATTTGGTTAGGGGCAGAGAGGAGGTCATTGTAAGCCTCTAGGCAGACAAAAGTCTCTTAGGAAGTGCCAGGGCTGGGCAGTCCCCTGGAGCTCTGGGACCCTGCAGAGGTTCCGGGAATGTGAGCTGAGATGCCTCCGTGGAGCAGTTTGGCACAGCCTTTCCTGCCCATGATGTCCCGCCCCTGGGGTTGGAAGGTGGCTGGGGCTGGCGCCCAGTGGGCTGGCAGCTGGTTGGATCCCAGGGCTGCTGTGACTAGGAGCAGTGTTTTATCTGGGTGACAGGTAGCCTCATAGCAGGAAGATCAGGTCTTAAAGGTGGCTCTGGCTACTGGGTGGATAAGGAGCTATTGGAGGTGAGAGAAGGAGCAGAGGCCAGGAGGAGGCTTGTGCAGTGAGCCAGCGGGGAGCTGGTGGCAGCCTGTCGGGGCGCCCGGGTGGTTTGACGCTGCTGACTTGGTGGGGGGGTATTTTGGAGCAGGACCTAAAGAGCAGGGTGAGAGTCAGAGGAGGCACGATGACTTTGGGGTTTCTGTTCCAAACCAAACTAAGTAGACGGAAGACCCATGGTCTGGGATGGGAACCAGGGTGGGGTGCGGGAGGGTGTGCTGGGCCGAGTCTGGGCCTGCCAGAGACCAAGGCTGAGGGTCTGGGCTCTTGCTTGGGTGGTGCTGAGTGGGTATAGCTGTCCTCATGCCAGCCTCCCCTGCCCGCAGTGACATCCTCAACAGTCCCAAGCTGGCGGGTGAGCTGCAGGGCGTGGGGCTTGGGAGCCTCCTGCCCCCCAAGCAGATCCGGCTGCTGGAGGCTACATTCCTGTCCAACGAGGCGGTGAGTCTGCGCCTGGGCCAGGGAGGGGCAGGGAGGCGCCAGAGGAGAGGCTCAGAGACAGACAGAACGTGGGCAGGGGCTTCCAGGTGAGCAAGCTGAAGGGTCAGCTCCCCCATGACCTGCCCTTCCCCCCCAGGCCAATGTGAAGGAGTTGATGACCCGAGCGCTGGAGCTAGAGGCGCAGCGCTGGGCTCAGGACATGCCTCCCCAGAGGCTGGACGGCCACTGCCACAGCGAGCTGGCCATCGACATCATCCAGGTATCGCTCTCTGCCCCGGGCACGCGCACAGGGAGCCGCACGCACAGTCCCTCTTGTGTGCTGACCCACGCCCACCTCGGCAGCCCCTCTGTTCCAGCCTGTTTCCTCCCTGTACCCTGCCCCTTGTCCAAGCGAGCCCTTGCTCAGCTCACCCACCGCCCCGCAGATCATCTCCCAGGCCCAGGTCAAAGCCGAGAGCATCACGCTGGACTTGGGCTCGCAGATAAGGCAGGTGCTGCTGGTGGAGCTGCTTACGTTCCTGCGGAGGTGGGTGTGTGCCCAGGATGGGGTCCCTGTAGCCACCTCAGAGCCATGGCCCCTCCCTAAGTGCCTCCGGGGGAGCCAAGCTGGCTCCCCATCCCCACCCCATCCCTGTCATTCTGAGCCAGGAGCCATTTCCCAGCCAGCCAGGGCACTGAGACCTCAGGTGGTCCGACCTCCACCAGGATTCAATGTGGGAGGTGTGTGTGTCCACCCTGCAGCAAAGTTCCCATCAGAGCAGCCTCCCGGCTTCAAAGATGCCCTGTGAGGGGCGAGACCCCGGCACCCCTTCATACAACACCCCAGTCTGCACTGCCCGAATTCTCTCTGCTCTCTCCCTCTCCACCTCTGAGGGCTTCTCCACTCAACCACACCCTCACCGCTACCTGGACTCCCAACTCTAGCGGGGGCCTGGGAGAAGAGCTGGGGGCAGCAGAGCTGGGCTGGGACCCTCTTCAGGACCCCTGGCCTTAGCTTCTGAAGCCAGTTCTGTGATGCTCAGGGGCTACGGCCCCTCTCTGGGCAATGGGGAGCCAAACGGAAAAGCGCCCTGTGAACCCCAGGATCCGGCAGGGCGGCTGGGAGGCTGCTGCCGCCGTCCCAGGGTCTGTGCTGGTCCTGAATGTGCCCCTTCTGACTTCGCCAGCTACCAGCACGACTTTAATGAATTTCTGGAGCGAGGCAAAAAGCTGAGAAGTTACAGGGCCAATGTCATTGCCAACATCAACAACTGCCTGTCCTTCCGGTAAGTGTTGGGAGGGGCTGGCGGAGCGGGAGTCACTTGGCGGGCAGGAGAGGATGGCTGGGAGGTGGAGGAGGGGGAGCTGCTCAGGCCAAGAAGTGGAATTCAAACCAGCGAGGGAGAGGAAGCCGCCAGGGCCTGCAGCAGCAGCAAACATGTCCCCAGAGCTGGCTGGGGCGAGCACACAGGCAGATGTTCCACCTGCTACTTTATCCTTAAAGCAACACTGCGAAGTAGGAACAGTGATCTGTCTATCAGGCAGATGGGCGAACTACTGGAGGAGGCTAACTCACCCTCAGTTACAAGGGGACGCAGCAGACGGGTGTCTTGAGGGCGTGGAGAACATGGATGGGAGGACTTGATCCCCAGGGAATGGGGAGCCATTGAGGGTTCTAGAGTGGGGGGGGGGCGCTGCCTGGCTCCCTGGGTACAGGGCTATAGGCTGGTGTGACCTCTCTGCCTCCACCTTCCAGGACGTCCATGGAGCAGAACTGGCAGGTACCCCAGGACACCCTGAGCCTCCTGCTGGGCCCCCTGGCTGAGCTCAAGAGCCACGGCTTTTCCACGCTGCTCCAGAGCCTGTGTGAGGACCTGAAGGTAGCGGGGCCCCCTTTCCCTCAGGAGCATCTCGAACTCCATGTTGGGGTGCTCGGGGAGGGGCTGGGAGGTGCCCCCGGGGAGGAGTGGCAGAGGCAAAGATGTGGGGAGACATGCTGCAGGCCTGCGGATGGCACTGCGGCCAGCTCTGGTGCAGGGGTGACGCCTGGTAGTGGGGACCCTGGCAGGCTTTAACTCCGTCCACCACCGTCCTGGGGCTTGGCCTGGCAGGAGCCGCCTGGGGCTGGGAGGGCTCGGAGAAGTTTCACCGCCCCTCCCCCATTCAGACCCAGCCCAGGCCCAAGCCTGCGGCCCCTTTTCCTCCAGCCCCCACAGCCCTTCTTCCCCACCCCTGTCCCCACATCAGACTCCCAGCAACTGAGGCTCAGGGCTCACATCTGTTACGGGCCAAGAAATCCACAGAAAATGCTGTGAAAACAAGTAATTCCTTTAGCAGGGGTAAAGTGGGGGAAGGGAAGGGGTTCCCTGCCCAGTGTCAGGGACTAGAAGCCATGGGTGGCCTGAGTGTGGTGGAAGCCTGAGCAGTGACCCCAGATCGCTCGGCACCGATCTCCTGGGCCCAGCCAAGCACAAGGTCCTGTTTATGCAGGAATTTATTTATTTAGGAGGCAGTGGACTTGGCCTCAGGGATGCAGACAGGCTGTCCTGGCTCCTGAGCCAAAGCTGGGTGACCTTGGAGAAGGGTGCACAGAGCTAGCCCCCACTTCCTGTCTGTAGCAGGGACCTGAGCTTGGTCTGGGTTCCCTGGGAGTCCTTGAGTGTCCCCTGCCCCTCTGCCAGGCACGTGTGTCGGTGTGTGTGTGTCTGCGTGTCTGTGGCTGGCAGCCCTTCCTCTCCAGGGCGTGACCACACATCCTGCCTCTCCTGTCTCAGCCGCTGTTCAAGAGGTTTTCGCACACCCGCTGGGCGGTCCCCATGGAGACCCTGGAGAAAATTATTGCCACCGTGGGTGTAAGGCTGCCTGAGTTCTCGGAATTGCAGGACTGTTTCCGGGAGGTGAGGAGGCTGTGGGCTGGTGGCTGGGCCTCGGGGAATGGGGGCAGCCAGATATGCACACTAACACGTCTGTGTACACTCCCTCACACATGTCCACGTACATGTGAACACACACGCGTGTGAATGCATGAGCATGTATGCAGCCTTTTTCTCTGGGCATCTGCCTCTCCCTGGATTCCTGGCTACACGGCTTCAAGGGAGGTGGCGAGCTCCCCTGAGCGGGCAGCTCACACGCACCCACTGCTTGCCCTCCCAGGAGCTCGTGGAGGCCGTGCACCTGCACCTGGTGAAGGAGTACATCATCCAACTCAGCAAGCGGCGCCTGGTCCTCAAGACGGCAGAGCAGCAGCAGCAGCTGGCGGGGCACATCCTGGCCAACGCTGACGCCATCCAGCACTTCTGCACTGAACATGTAAGCCCCTGCCCACCCTCCCAGCCCCTCTGGAATGGCTGCCTCTTCCACCCTACTCCTTTCCGGTCAGAGACATGCTGCTGGTGCCTCTCCAAGCCCAGCCCGTTGCTGACCCAAGCCTCTGGACCCCTGGGTCCCTCCAACCACGCCCACTCCCGCAGGGCTCCCATGCGACCTGGCTGCAGCCTGCTCTCCCCACATTGGCCGAGATCATCCGCCTGCAGGACCCCAGTGCCATCAAGATTGAGGTGGCCACTTATGCCACCAGCTACCCTGACTTCAGGTGAGAACATGGGGCACCTCAGGACCATGTCACATCACTGCAGCCGGGGCCTCACAGGGCTGGCATTGGGAACCCAGACCCTGGCAGCTGCCCGCATGCCAGTCACCGTGTGAACCTCACCAGGGGCTCACTCTTGTGGCCTTCGCCACAGCCCTATGAGGCCAATACGTTCCATTCCCATTTCACAGGGGAGGCCTGGAAAGCTCCCAGCATATGTCCGAGGTGACACTGGCTACACGGCCCACACTCTTAGCTCTGCCTGATGCTGTCTCTCGCGGGGGAGATTGAGACCAGAGAGGCCAGAGTCACCCAGCCTGGGGGCTTCTGGGGCCTGGGCCTATGCCCTGGGATCCAGGGCTCATATTTAGGAGTGGAGGCTTAGCCCCTGGCTGCCTGAGGGTCTGGTAAGCCAGGGACAATGTTTCTCCCTGGACTGGGTCTTCTGACATGTTAGGCTCCGTCTGAATGGATCTTGACTGGGGTTGACTCCAACTGCCCCAGCTTAGCCAAGTCCAGGCCCTGTCTGATCCATTCCACCCAACCATTCATTCACCCACCCATACAAGCACCCATCTGCTCATCCACCCATTCCTTCACCCACTGGCTGGCTGGCTATCTTCTCACCCACCAATTCACCCATCTACCCATCCACCCATCCACCCATCTACCCATCCACCCACCTGCCCATCTACCCATCCACCCGCCTGCCCATCCACCCATCCACCCACCCGCCTATCCACCCATCCACCCACCTGCCCATCTACCCATCCACCCACCCGCCCATTATCCATCCACCCACCCTCCCATCTATCCACCCACCCGCCCATCTATGCACCCATCCACCCACCCACCCATCTGTCCATCCACCCACCCGCCCATCTATCCACCCACCCGCCCATCTATCCATCCACCTACCCATATAAGCACCCATCCACCCACCCACCCATCTACCCATCCACCCACCCGCCCATTATCCATCCACCCACCCTCCCATCTATCCACCCACCCGCCCATATAAGCACCCATCCACCCACCCACCCATCTGTCCATCCACCCACCCGCCCATCTATCCACCCACCCGCCCATCTATCCATCCACCTCCCCCTATAAGCACCCATCCACCCACCCGCCCATCTATCCACCCACCCACCCATCTATTCATCCACCTACCCATATAAGCAGCCATCCACCCACCCACCCACCCATCCCTCCACCCATCTGGCTATCCTTCTACCTTCTCACCCACCCATTGCCTGTCTACCAACCCACCCAACAATCTATCCATCCATCTATTCATCCACTCACCACCCCATAAGCACCCATCCACCCATCTACTCATTCAGTCATCTCTCCATCCATCTAGCTATCCATCCACTCAACCACACACCCATGCATTTACTCACATCCATGCACCCATCCCTCCACCCATCTGACCATCTGTCCTCTCACCCACCTGTCTATGCACCCACCCACCTATCCATCCATCTATCCATCTATCCATATATCCATCCACCCACCCATCCATCCATCTATCCATCCGTATATCCATCCACCTACCCATATAAGCACCCACACACCCATCTATCCACCCATCTGTTATTCCAACCACCCACGTAAGTACCCATCCACTCATCTACTTATCCACCCATCCCTCCACCCATCTAGCTATCCAGCCACTCAACCACCCACCCACGCAACTGCTTACATCCATGCACCCATCCCTCCATCCTTCTGACCATCTGTCCTCTCACCCACCAATCACCTGTCTACCCACCCACCTATCCACCCATCCACCCATGCATCTACTCACATCCATGCACCCATCCCTCCACCCATCTAGCTGTCATCCATCTGCTCACCCACCCATCATCCATCTACCCATCCCACCAACAAAATTATGGAGGAGCCTTCGAGGTGTCAGCCTCTGTTCTAGTACAAGCGAGGCCAGGTCTCCATCCTCCCTTAAGCAGCTCACATTCTGCTTAGGGCCAGCAATAGTAATGACATAATCAGGCAAAGAAACAGACAACTGCAAGTTGTAAAGACGTTTAACCAAGGCCGTGCGCGGTGGCTCAAGCCTGTAATCCCAGCACTGTGGGAGGCCGAGGCGGGTGGATCACGAGGTCAAGAGATCGAGACCATCCTGGTCAACATGGTGAAACCCCGTCTCTCCTAAAAATACAAAAAATTAGCTGGGCATGGTGGCACGTGCCTGTAATCCCAGCGACTCAGGAGGCTGGGGCAGGAGAATTGCTTGAACCCGGGAGGCAGAGGTTGCGGTGAGCCGAGATCGCGCCATTGCACTCCAGCCTGGGTAACAAGAGCGAAACTCCGTCTCAAAAAAAAAAAAAAAAAAAAAAAAAAAAAAAAAAAAAAAAAAAAAAAAAAAAAAAAAAAAAAAAAAAAAAAGAGACGTTTAACCAAGGTTGCGAATGATGGGAGGTGCTGAGTTTAGAGACAAGAAAGCCTCTTGGGGGTGGACATCCTAGCGGAGGCGTAAGGGGTGGGAAGAGGCGATCATTTCACAGCCTGGGAAGAGCATCGCAGGGAGAACAGCCAGTGCGCAGGCCCGAAGCAGGCTGGGGCATGGCTGCTCTTGGGACCACCAGGTGGAGTGCATGGGCGAGGGGGAGGGAAGTGTAGCCTCCTTGTGGACCGGACCATGGCTGTCGGGCCCTGTGGCACTGGCTGGGAGTGCAGGGAGCCAGTGAGCAGGGGTGTGGGTGTCAGGCTGGGCTAACAGGATGCTCTCCTCACCAGCAAAGGCCACCTGAGCGCCATCCTGGCCATCAAGGGGAACCTATCCAACAGTGATGTCAAGAGCATCCGGAGCATCTTGGACGTCAGCACAGGAGCCCAGGAGCCCTCCAGGCCCCTATTTTCCCTTATAAAGATTGGTTAGCTTTTCCTGTGGCCTGACCTGCTTGTGAGTGCGCAGCAAGCGTCCAGGACACCCCGCTGGGAGCTGTTAAGAGCAGCGCTGACTCTTGGGCCTCCTGTGCTCCGAAGGTGCTTCTGCCCAGCCCTGGTGGAGGTGCAGGCCCTGATGGCTGGAACTGGATAGACCTCGGTTTGTTTACAAGTCCAGTGGGGGTAGGAGCCCCCATTGTGGGCAGCCAACCAGGCAACACCAAGGACTCTTTGTAAACGATAGCTGATCGTGCGCGCAAGGAAAGACCCAGCAGGGAGAGTGCGGCCAGGCTCAGGGACCCCGGGCCACCTCTGTCCAGCGCCCTCCACCGTCAGCCTCATGACTCCCCTCCCCGTGAGGCCGAGGGCCCTCTCCAGCTCCCTGATGACAGGGGCCGAGCCTCACCCATCTGCACTCTTCAGCCCGGGGCCACCCTGACCTGGGTTCAGCAAGGCTGGAATGGAAGATAGAACTGGAAAAGAAAGAAGGAAAAGAACTCTCATCTGGCAGGGGCTAGTGGGGTTCCATGGTGAGTTGGGGGCACAGCCGGCATTAAATGTCATGCCCAGACAGCCCCATGGCCCATACAGGCTGGCCCTGCAGTGGAGCCCTGACCTCCCTCTGCATCCCCCTAAGGCCTCACCCAGAGAGTGTTCCCCAAGGCCTTGGTGTTCTCCACAGAAAGGCTTGGGACCTCCTGCGTCATCTCAGGCTCCCCATTCCCCCAGCAGGATTAGGACCTGGGCGTGCCTCTGTGGGCCCTGCCACCCAGAAGTCTGGCTGAGGTCTGGGCAGGGCAGGGCAAAGTTGACCTCTGACCTCTGACCCTTTGGCCTCTGTTTCCTATTGCCATGATAGGTTTCCACAAATTTCATGGATCGAAACGAGGTCCTCCACTTCTGCGGGTCAGAAGCTGACTGGGGGCGCAAATCTGGGTGTCAGCAGGGCTGCGCTCCTTCTGGAGGCTCAGGGGAGAATTCATTTCTGGCCTTTTCGTTTTTAGAGGCTGTCCATACTTCCTGACTTCAGGCCCCTCCATCTCCAGAGCCAGCTGTGGGTGGCTGAATCCTTTCCCCATCACCTCATTGAGGCCTCCCCTCTGCTGCCTCCCTCTACCGCTTTTTGTTTTGTTTTGTTTTGGAGACAGGGTCCTGCTGTGTCGCCCAGGCTGGAGTGCAGTGCCCTGATCATGGCATCCAGGCTCACTGCAGCCTGGACCTCCTGGTGCAAGTGATCCTCTCGCCTCAATCCCCTGAGTAGCTGGGACTACAGGCACGCGCCCCCACGCCCAGCTACTTACCTGTTGTAGATACAGGGTCGCATTCTGTTGCCTAGGCTTATCTGGAAGTCCTGGGCTCAATCTATCCTGTAGCCTTAGCCTCCTAAAGCGCTGGGATTACAGGTGTGAGCCACGGCACCCAGCCTGCTCTGCCGCTTTTAAGCATGCCTGTGATCACATCCAGCCTACCCAGAGAACCCAGGTCATCTTGCTATTTTAACGTCAGCTGATTTGCCACCTTAGTTCCATCTGCAACTTTACCTCCCACTGGCTGTGTGACCTAATGTAGTCACAGCCCCGGGGACTGTCACGTGGAGGCCGTTATTCTGCCCACTGCAGCCTCTGTTCATCCCCTGTCCTGCAGGCGCCTCGCTCTACCCCAGGGAAGCACGAGCTCTGTTTAAGGCCCTGCTCCTCCCTGGGCCTGAAAGTTCCCTCTCAGCCCGAGAGGGCGCCCTTCAGACTCAGGCATGACTCAGCCCCATGATGCCTCTGAAGTGCTGAGTCAGGGTCCGTCCCCTTTTCCCAGGCACTCCCTTATGAAGCTGTAGCCAGGAACTGGCTGGTATAGTGATGCACAAAGTCTTTACATTTGTAGGAGTTGGTGTGTTTGATATTGTCAATACATATATATTTTTTTATAGTACTGCTTTTCTATATGTGTGTGGAACAGTATCCAGGTTTTTATAGCTTAATATAAAACAGAATTCAAAATCGGCTGTGGAGTGGCTTATTTGGGGAGCTGCACAATGATGGGGGCTGGGGAGTGGCTTTAGCGGCTTTCTCAGCCTCTTGGTCTGGGCTAACCCTGTCTTCCTAGGCTCTCTGCCAACCCCCAGCCTGTCCCTGCCCCCAGAGCATCTCCTGTGGTCCCAGCAGGACATGTCCCGCACCCTCTCACCCTCGCTGTGAGCAAGAGCTTTGGAAGTGTCTGCCCGCAGGGCGTGGCCAGTCACTTCACCCTTCCGTGCCTCAGTTTCCTCATCTGTAAAAAGGGGACCGTGACCCCCTGGGGCTTCTTCCACCATCCATTACTGAGGAAGAGAGTGGGGTGGACACAGGGCAGCCATTTAACCCCATGCATGCATCACAGTGGGAACTGACTCTTAACGTTTCTGGAATTGACGTGAAAGCCACAGCTGTGATCACAGGGCCTCTGGTTTGTGTTCAGAGACCACCTCAGCTGCCAGGGAAGGGGGGGCTTCTCTGCACCCCAGTCTGGCCTGGAATTTGGGAAGGAGCAGAGGGCCTGGAAGGGAAGCAGGAGGCTGGAGGAGGGCCCCAAGGGGAGCCGTGTGAGCCTGAAGAAGGGTCCTGCAGAAGGGTCCTGCAGAGGGTGTGGGCTTCAGCAGGGCCTGGGGTGGCAGGGAGCTGGGGCAGCGGGGACCTGGGGTGGCGGAGGGGAGGCCCTTTGTCGAGAGTTCCATTTTTGGGGCCAAAGGGGATGGCATGGGGCCCACCATGCAGTGACAGAAAAGGAGGGAGACGAGGGTTGAGGGTCGGGGCAGTGCAGCTTGCCTAGGAGGGGGACGCCAGGAGACCCTCTGCCTGGCTCCTGGACCTGCCTGTCCATGTGGCTGCGGGTCCTGACCTGGTTGAGCCTCGCAGGGATGTAGGCCTCAGACCAGCGTGTCCTGCCGCTCTCCTCGAAGTTGGGGGCAGAGCAATCCTCCCCTGCATGGCCCCCTAACCCCGGGTGAGCTGGCGGGGTCGGGGGGAAGGGGAGGCGGGGCTGTGGGCCCTGGCAGACATTCACCCAAGGGTAGGGGGGCCTTAGGTCCCAAAGCGACCCCCAGCCTCGCGGGGGCCAGGGCGGGCCGAGTCCTCGGAGCGCGGCGGGACTTGGGGCCAGGGGAAACCCCCAGGCTGCACATCCCCCCCACACCCCGGCAGAGGGGCGGGCTCCCGGCGCGAGGTCCTGGGAGAGGAGGAAGAGGGTGCGGCGGCGCCTCGGAGGTTCCTGCTGTTCCTGCCTTTGGGGCGGGGCCTTCCGGGCCGGGCCGTCAGCGCTCGAATCTGGCCCCGTCACTTCTCCAGGAAAACCTCCGGAGAGGAGGGTCTGCCGGGCGGGGAGGAGCGAGTCCCCGGCGCGGGGACTGGGCGGCCCGAGCGGGGCCGGGGCCAGCGCCTGCTGCCATTGGTGCGAGGACCGGCCCCAGGCTCCTGGGAGCAGGGGGTGAGCGGGGAGGTCGCGGCCCCTCGGGACACCGGGGCCCCGGCCTCCAGCAGTGGGGAGCAGCCGGCCAGGGCCCCCCTGCAGGAGCCAGGAGCGAGCAACCGAGCAGCGCGGGTGCAGGCGCAGGGGACGGGCCTGGGGTCCCCGGGGTGAAGGGGCGGCTCTGGGGCACAGTCGCTGGAGCCCCGGTCCTGAGGAGGGGCCTGGACCAGACCCGGGCTGGGGGGCCCGGCGCTGCAGCGGGGGAGGAGCTTCCGGAGGCCGGCGGCGGGAATGGGGAGGGATTCCAGGTCTGAGGCAAAGAAAGGGCAGGGCTGGGGAACCGAGGTCGTGGACCGGGAGCCCGCAGGAGGAAGGAGGGGGCTGGCAGGGCAGCTCCTTCCAGCTGCGGAGGGGAACTGGGAGGGGCTGGAGAGGTGATTTTTGGCTCATGGGATTTACCGCTTGGAAAGACCCCTCTGCCCTTCATGGGCGCTGGGGTCCCCAGGGGAGAGATGAGGGAGGCAGTGAGGGCACCCGGGGGGAGTGAGATGGAGGGGGCTCTAGGTGGGCTGAAGGAAAGAGCCCCTCAGGGCTTTCTAAGAGACCCAAGGGAGCCAGGCTGGTGGGGCTGCTTCTAGGGACAGGGAAGGCCTGGGCCGAGGAAGGCCAACTTAGGGGGAGAGGTCTGTCTGCAGGTGCGTGCTGGGTCGCCAGGATGTTCCCAAAGCCTTCTCTCGTTTTTTTATTTTCATTTTTTTCCTTCTTTTCACAGGTATTGACCCAAAGTATTTTCTGTCATGCCAGGCCGTTGCCCTGGACCTTCATCCCGTCTGAATACCACACATCTTCAGAAACCCGGCAGGTGCCAGCCGCAGGGGTGGCCTTAAAACCCTGCTTTAGCAGGAGAGCCAGGGCCTACCCCAGTGCAGCCAGCCTAACGCCAGGGCTCATCAAAGACACTGCCTCATGCCTGCACCTATGCAGGGTCAGCAGAGGTCCTCCCAACCTCACGCCCACTCCCAGAAACCCACTCTTCCACTCCCAATTCCCCTCACTCTCTGTGGAATTGGGGGCCCCTTCTTCTGGTATTATGTTTTCAAAACTCACAGGGACACAAAAGAAAAACTTACCCAGGAGAGAAAATTGGGTCGAACATTTAACATCTCATTCAAGTCTTGCAATGATGGCTATATGTGTTTTTGCTAAATGAATCTTCTATTTATTTATTTTTTTAGACGGAATTTTGCTCCCGTTGCCCAGTCTGGAGTGCAGTGGCGTGATCTCAGCTCACTGTAACCTCCACCTCCCAGGTTCAAGCAATTCTCCTGCTTCAGGTTCCCGAGTAGGTGGGATTACAGGCATGTGCCACTGTGCCCCGCTAATTTTGTATTTTTAGTAGAGACAGGTTTCTCTATGTTGGTCAGGCTGGTCTTGAACTCCAAACCTCAGGTGATCTGCCTGCTTCAGCCTCCCAAAGTGCTGGGATTACAGGTGTGAGCCACTGTGCTCAGCAGTAAATCTTCTATTAATCATTTATTTTTTAAAACTTTGAGATGTCTGCAGAATGGCCATGTGGTTCATTAGAGTGACCAATACCTCAGTGAGTGACAACACTGTGTGTGCAAGGCTGTCAGCCACCAAGTGAGCTCATGGCTTTGGGGGCGTTATTTTGCACACCCCCTGTGGACTCATAGTTCAGGCTGACAAATGCAGCAGCCTGTGGGGCAGCCATTCCCCTTCCAGGAATGTACCTCTCCATGCGCTGGTAGCTATACAATGTGGCTTCAGCGCTGGGCTAGTCCCTTCAATTACAGGAGCAAAACACTGGAAACTCCCTAAATGCCCATCCACAGTCAGCGGGGAATCACTGCAGTGCACCCAGACAATGGAGCACTATGCGGCTGTGAAAAAGAATGAGGACGTTCTCTGCTCTGTTGTTGAAATTCAGGACCTACAAGGTTAAATGAAAAAAAACAGTGCAGAACAGAGTTTGTGGGGTGTGTGTGTGAGAGAGAGAGAGAGAGGGAGAGAGGGAGGGAGAGAGAGAGGGAGAGAGGGAGGGAGGGAGAGAGGGAGGGAGGAACAGCGTTGGATGGGGACAGAGATTAGGCAGGAGCTATTTTACTGTGTATCTTGTAACTTTTCACTGTGAGCCATGTGAATGTGTTATATTATGAGCATTTTATAACTGAATATTTAATTGAGGAACTAAAAGCAGTGTTGCTGGAGAGTGGAGGAGACGATACTTCAGTGTCTGGGGCTGGGCTCGACCCGCCGTGGGCAGCGCCTCTTTGAAGCGGGTTTATCAGGAACCCATGACTTTCTCCAGCCAAGCTGAGCGCTGAGGTGCAGGCTGCAGTCACAGGGTTGGGTTTAACCAAGACTCTGGTTTTGTCAGGCCATCACTCCGGAGGATGCTAGCTGAACCGTGGGAGGGGCTTGCCAGGGAGAAGTCATACCGACGGGCTGTCGGGTCTCACTGCAGGGAGGGTGGGGGCATGCGTGAGGGGTGAGGGCTCGAGGCAGCACAGGGCAGAGGATGGGGGTTGTGGGGGTGGCTGGGACTGCTGGGTACGGCCACCGGAATCCATGAGTGCAGGGACGGGGGCTCTGGTCACAGAGGGAGACCCTTGCAATGGAGGCTGTGGAGGCGCTGCAGTTCCTGGTGAGGACAGCTGGAGTGTGAGCCTGGAAGGGTGTGGCTGACATCCTCAGGAGCTGAGGGCCCGAGGAACTGGGAGGGGCCTGTGGATGCTCCTGGAGGGGTGGGGGGTCAGTGGGCAGGGACTGATGTCCTCTGAGGGTGGAGAGGAGAGGCTCAGAGGTGAGCAGATGACCACAGCGACGAGGAAAGCGGAGCTGGCTGAGAGGTGGCCTGCCCTGCGGTGTGAGTAGTCGCTAAAAGGCCGCAGCCTCACCTGCTAGCGTCTGCCCCTGGCCCTAGGAAAACGGACAATCCCCAGATTTAGTGGCTGGATCCGGCTTGGGAGCCGCTGTGCCAGAGCCTCAGCTGGGAAGGCTGAGGCAGTGGTGACTCCAGGAGGGAAGGAGCCCGGGGTGCCCTGATTCCCTGAGCCTTCCAGGTAGGTGGCATAGATGTTGAACCTGCTTGAAGGACTGCAGTGAATCAGAGGTCAGCCCCCCCCTACAGAGAGTCATCATCCCTGCAGAGACACCTGGAGGGCCTGGGACAATCCAGTATTGGGAGGACGTAGGGACATTGTCTCAAGGGCTCTATCCAGGACTCCATTCCCGCTGGGCGGAGGACGAGTTTGCAGATCGCCTGCGCCGCCCCCGAAAGCGGGACCCACAGCCTCTCTATCAGCAGCTCCTGGGTACCCAGGTCTGGCAAGACCCCAGGGGAGGATCCTGGATGGCAGGAGCTTTCGGGTTCGAGGGGAACCCCTGGAGCAGAGGGTGTCCCATCTCCCAGGGCGCTAGCCTGGGCTGGGTCACACAGTGGTGGGAGAGGGCAGGCCTAGGGCACAAGCGCTTTTCCGGCTTCTGTTCGTGTCACATTTGCTGATGTCCCATTGGTCAAAGCTGGTCACACCACCAAGCCCAGGTTCGAGGTTGTAGAAATTGGCTTCCTGGGATGGGAGAAGTTGGAGTAAAGTGTGTACTCCTGGCCCTGCCCTCCCGCCACAGCTGCCCTCTGACGACAATTATTTACATCCCCCCATGAAAAATATATTTACCTCCCTCCCAAGACCCCCCACAAAGTCTCTTCCCATTGTGGACTATGGTTGCTGTTCACCATGCTGTGAACTTCCACAGGACTGGCTGTGAATGGAAAGGACATAGTCAACATGGGGGCCATGACAGGGACAGACAGCAGCTGCCAGCAGCGCCATCCAAAGGGGCAGGACGGGAGGCCGTGCTAAAGTCCAGCCGCCATAGGAGAGGCGACGGCCTCGGAGGAGCCCAGCTCTGCCCCCGGGGTGCTCTAACTATCCCTCGCTCCTGACAGCCCTTGGCTCTCCCCCTCTCCCCTGTGCTCCTGAGGGGTCCTTTCTTTGCCGTAACAATCGGTCCATGTTTGCAGCCAGCCTCCTCAGTCCGTGTCAGTCAGGGTGTCGCTGAGAGGCGGGAGCCACACAGCAGCTTGGGCAGGGAATGTTTATGACGAGGAGTTACTGACTGTAACAGGGGATTGGAGTTAACGAGGGACTAGCTACTGAGGAATAAAGAGAGTTCTCAAAATACGGGAATGGGAGAGCCCCTAGGTCGAGGCAGAGCTCCATGGAAGGAGCAGGTCTCAAAGGGTGCCACACCCTCAAACCGGGACCGGGATCAGGCCTTGGTGGAGAGGACACAGCCTTGGCGACTTCACCAGCTGCTCTGGAAAAAACCTGCGGGAAAGAACCAGCAGAACTTCCTGAGATGCCAGGTAAGCCGTGCACAGCCAGGCGCTGTGCCTCGACACTTGCTGCAAAGCTCCCTGTGTAGGGCCGGGAAGCCACCCGGGGAGGCTGTGCAGGTGAGCAGCCACCAAAGCAAGCAAGAAAACCCCCGCTCCCTATTGTCCCTCCAGCGCCCTCTACTGACAATGCACAGCACCGTGCCAGACGGCGAGAGGGAGAAGCTCCAGAATCCCCCAGCAGGGCGTGAAAGATGGGCTTGGGCCAGGGGCAGTTGATTGACAGCAGGCAGTTGCTTTCCATATGCACACACATTTAACCTTTTCTAAAAATGTGATACATGGATCCTTCCCACAAATGAGGACACACTCACCTGGTCTCCAAAATGAGGAGACAGTGAGGACCAGGTGCCCGTGGTCCCTGCAGCCACTGCTGGCTCTGTTAATTACACCACAAATTCAGCCACAGTCCACTGAATTTCTTGTTACCTAAAGACTGAATTGTAACACTAACCTCCAAATAATTGTGTATACAGAAAACAGGCAAAGAAACCCAAGCAAAGCTACCACAGTCCTCGCCTCCGTGACCGTCGGGAGCCGAGGCCTGATGGCCACGGCTCCTTCTCCCATCGCTCCTCCTGGATTCTCACACCCTCAGCTGGGGCCTCAGCTGGTTGATGGTCTTTACTCGATGAAATGACCAAAACTTTCATTTCAGAAAGTTCTGAGCCCTCAATTTTCCTGCCTTTTTATGGCTGGGGTAGTTTTCCAGGAACCTTTTCTACTGGCCATGGAAGGAGTCAGAAGTGCCTCAGAGAATGAATGCCCTGATTTCCATATGTAGTAGCTGCTGCCTGGTCTCCAGGAGAATCAGAATCTATCATCACAGTCAAGAGAACGATCATTTTGGAGGCCTGTTGGTGTCATGACAGAATGAGTCCCAGACGGCCAGCTGGCAGCAGCATCTTTCAATTTAATGAAACCACTCTTGTGTCCCCTGGTTGAAGAATGCTCCCCTCTGGGACTAAGATCTTCACATTAGCAGAGCTCAAAATTGCTGGGACAGGAAGCAAAAATCCCACAGCTGGTTATCGGGTGTAATGGTGAGCAGATCCCCCTCACATCAACAGATTGCATGGAGTTCTAATCAGGGAATGGGAGCCAGGCTGTGGGGAGCAGGGAAAGAAAAAAGCAAAGCAGATAAGCCTGAAGTCTGCCTTTCTACATGGCCGGGGACACAGAGCCCTCCTATACAAATAACACAATCTTCCTGTGCCCAACTTATCACCAGCCCCTTGGCCGAGAGACAAATGCAAGTTAGCTAACTGCAACCTTGGCATTATCAGTTCTGTGCATAACCTCTCCAGCACAAGCACCAGCCTGTAAAATCGCCAAGTCTTTGTTTCCTTGTGGTCAGCTCCCCTCCTGCTGATCTGCCCATTGCTTTCTTGCCACATATTTTCCTACTTTCTCTAATAAGCCTGCCTGTCTTAACGTGCAACACTCTTGGTAAATTCCTTTACTGCATGCAGCACTGGTCCCAGTCAGTCACTACCTGTGATAGCTTCATTCCTGGAGCCATGCATTTTGGCTGTAAGGGAAGCAGAACCATGTGCTGGTCCCTGATTCAAAGCGTATATAGAATCCTGTAAAATAGAGTCCATCCTTCCCGGATTGCCACTCAGCTTTTGCTGAGGCTAGCTCCTTCTGGGTGACAGAGTAAGCAGTAAGATGAGTTAATTCCATGGCCATGAGCCACTGTGGCATCTCCTCAGCAGTGAGCTGAGTTCCTCGGTCAGAAGCAGTGCTGCATGGATACCATGACAGTGGAGGGCATTACGTGAGGCTCCAAGCCACAGCACTGCAGAAGCACTCTGGGCAAGGCAGGCGAAGTGTGTCCCTTCCAGGAAGGCGAGTCAGCGTCCCCTCCATGATGGAAGAGACCAGGATGCACCTGCCACCAGATGCTGGCTGCTCTCTGTGGGGGAAGGTGGCATCAGATGCTCAGTGCTGCTCTCTGCAGTTGTGAGGGGGGGCTGCCAGCAGCAAGGTGAGTCAGACCAGCCTGGAGAGGTGGTCCTGCGTTGCTGGGCCCATGCATAGCGTCCATAAATACATTGGTCATTATAAATACATTGTTTCTGGGTTCATTGAAAATGTACTGATGGCCAGGTGCAGTGGCTCTCGCCTGTAATCCCAGCACTTTGGGAGGCCAAGGCAGGTGGATCACCAGAGATCAGGAGTTCAAGACCAGCCTGGCCAACACAGTGAAACCCTGTCTCTGCTAAAAATACAAAAATTAGCCAGGAGTGGTGGCGGGCACATGTAATCCCAGCCATTTGGGAGGCTGAGGCAGGAGAATTGCTTGAACTCGGAAGACGGAGGTTGCTGTGAGCCAAGATCGTGCCATTGCACTCCAGCCTGGGTGACAGCAAGACTCCTTCAAAAAAAAATTTAAAAATAAATAAAAAAGAAAAGAGCCGGTGTGGCCGGGGAATTATGTCCCCACGACTTCATCCTAAAGTCCTAACGCCCAGTACCGTGGAATGTGGCCTTATTTGGAGAGAGGGTGTTCACAGAGGTCATCACATTAAATGAGGTCATTGGGTGGGCTCTCATCCAATAAGACTGGTGTCCTAAAAAGGGGAAATTTGGAGACAGACACAGGGGGAATGCCGTTTCAGGATGGAGACAGATGAGGGTGCATCTCCAGTCAGAGACATCTGAGCCACGGTGACTCTATCTTGAACAGGGGCTAGGAAAAATGGGGCTGGGGCCTGCTGGGCTGCACTCCCAGGAGGTTAGGCATTGCCAGTCACAAGACGCTTACAGCTGAGGGAGCAGATTAGTAATGTTTATTAACAGAGCCAGGACTAAACAGACCCAGGAATGTCCTGATATCCCAATATCTTGAGAACGAAAGCATTCCTAGTTTAAGAAGTTTTGTTTTAAAGAGAATAATATTGATTCTTGTGAAAAATTGTAATTACAAAGATTAATCCTTTATCACAAACCCTTGTAGTAAAGCACATCTCCCATGATTTTCTTATCTTAAACAGGCATTGTACTTGGGCTGGGCCTGGCCCTCCTTTTCCTTTAAGGAATGCCCTACTCTGTCTATGAGTAGTCATTCTCTTTTTTTCTTAAAAAAAAAAAAAAATGTGGCTAGGAGTGGTGGCTCACGCCCGTAATCCTAGCACTTTGGGAGGCCGAGGTGGGCAGATTGCCTGAGCTCATGAGTTCAAGACCAGCCTGGGCAACACGGTGAAACCCCGTCTCTACTAAAAACACAAAAAAATTAGCTGGGCGTGGCAGTGTGCGCCTGTAGTCCCAGCTACTCGGGAGGTGGAGGCCGGATAATCGCTTGAAACTGGGAGGCGGAGGTTGAGGTGAGCGGAGGCTTCGGCACTGCCCTCCAGCCTGGCGATAGAGGGGTACGCTGTCTCCCCTCCACCAAAAAAAGCAATTATGTATTTATTTATTTTTTGAGATGGAGTCTCACTCTCTTGCCCAGGCTGGAGTGCAGTGCCGTGATCTTGGCTCACTGCAACCTCGGCCTCGCGAGTTCAAGTGATTCTCCGGCCTCTGCCTCCTGAGTAGCTGGGACTACAGGTACATGACACCATGGCTGGCTAATTTTTTTGTATTTTTAGTAGAAACGGGGTTTCACTGTGTTGCCCACACTGGTTTCAAACTCATGAGCTCAGGCAATTTGCCCACCTCGGCCTCCCAAAGTGCTAGGATTACAGTTAAGAGCCACCACGCCTGGCAGTATGTACATTTTTAGGGCACTACTTTACAGGATTCTCTCTCTCTCTCTCTCTCTCTCTCTCTCTCTATATATATATATATATATATATATATATATATATTTTTTTTTTTTTCCACTGGATACAAATACATATATACCTATATATACATTTTAAGACAGATTCTCACTCTGTCACCCAGGCTTGGGTGCAGTGGCTCACTACAACCTTCACCTCCCAGGTTCAAGCAATTCTTGTGCTTCCGCCTCTCAAGTAGCTGAGATTGCAGGTACGAACCACCACACCTGGCTAATTTTTGTATTTTTGGTAGAGACAGGGTTTCGCCATGTTGGCTAGGATGGTCTCAAACTCCTGACCTCAGATGATCTACCTGCCTTGGCCTCCCAAAGTGCTGGGATTAAGGGTGTGAAACACTGCGCCTGGCCGAAAAATATATATATATATATATTATAGAGACAGGGTCTTGCTATGTTGTCCAGCATAGGCTCAAACTCCTGGGCTTAAGCAATCCTCTTGTCTTGACCTCCCAGCGTGCTGGGATTACAGGCGTGAGCCACCACGCCCATCCAGTGAACTCCTTTACTCTCTTAATAAATTTGCAGCTGGGTGTGGTGGCTCACGCCTGTAATCCCAGCACTTTGGAAGGTCAAGGCAGGCAGATCACGTGAGTCCAGGAATTTGAAGCCAGTCTGAGCAACATGGTGAAACCCTGTCTCTACAAAAAATAATAAGAATTAGCCGAGCGTGGTGGTGTGCACCTGTAGTCCCAGCTGAGGTGGGAGGATCACCTGAGCCTGGGAGGCAGAGGTTGCCGTGAGCTGAAATCACGCCACTGCACTCCAGCCTGGGAGGCAGGGTGAGACCCTATCTCAAAAGATAAAATAAAATAGAATAAAATTGGCTGAGTGTGATGGCTCGCGCCTGTAATCCCAGCACTTTGGGAGGCCGAGGTGGGCAGATTACCTGAGGTCAGGAGTTTGAGATTAGCCTGGCCAACATGGTGAAAACCTGTCTCTACTAAAAATACAAAAAATTAGCCAGGCGTGGTAGTGCATGCCTGTAATCCCAGCTACTGAGGAGGCTGAAGCAGGAGAATCGCTTGAACCTGGGAGGCGGAGGTTGCAGTGAACCGAGATCGTGCCATTACACTCCAGCCTGGGCAAAAAGAGCAGAACTCCATCTCAAATAATAATAATAATACAATTAAAAAAAAAAACTTGCGTTCACTTTCCACTGTGGAATTGCCCCTAATTCTTTCTTGTGTGAGATCTGAGAACCCTCTCTTGGGGTCTGCACTGGGACCCTTTCCAGTAAGACTTCTACAAGCCAAGAAAGGCCAGAGATTGTCAGAAAACCACCGCAGCTGGGAGACGCCTGGGACAGAGTCTCCCTCACTTCCTCGGAAGGAGGCGATTCTGCTGACACCTTGACCCCAGACTTCTAACTTCCAGAACTGGGAGACAGAACCTTTCTAGGGCTTAACCCCCCCAGCTTGTGGCCCGTTGCTGTGGCATCCCCAGGAAACACACGGGATATCTGGCTGATGACTTCACAGAGCTTCCTTCTTTTACTTGATTCAGCCTGTTCTGAAGGGGACACCCTTTGGCTGCATTTATACGATGCACAAATGTCTCTACGGTCTTTGTCCATTTGAGAGGTTGTCTACATACTTCTTCCCCAGACATCCTTGTTACCAAACCCCCAACCCTTTTCTTCCAAGTCCCTGATCATCCAACCAAACCGATAGCAGCTGTCTCTAAGTGGGCACAGATCCGTCCCTCTGGCCATCTCTCCGTCGGCATGTAGTGGACAGCGGAGTGAATGGCTCACACTATGTGTCTAGGGAGGGAGGGGTTCCTTCACTACTGTCGGGGGGCTGTGGTACTCACGTCTGCTCTCAGGGGGGACTAGCACAGCCTGCTGAGCCCTCTTGAGTTGCTTCCTCAGCCAGCTGATTGTGAGGAGCACCCCCGGAGGCTGGAGGCATGGAGGGGGAAGGGAGGCAGGGCAGCAAAGGCAGGTGCTGAGGGCATCTGGGCCACCTGCCTTCTGGACCCGGCCCCAGCTTGCCTCTCACGCACTATGCCCACAGACTGGCAGGCTGCTGCTGCAGATCCCATGCCTGTGGCCACCACACTCGGCTGCTGCTGGGAACTCAGGCTGAATGATCACCTGATGACACGGTGGGCATTCCGACTCCACCAAATCCCAGTAGAAAGCCACAAGCAGTTTCTCAGAAGGAAACTAGTTATCCACAGAAGACAGCATAGAATTGCTCCACAATTCTAGAGGTCTGGACTGCAATTTTCCCATCGGTGCTCATCATGGATACATTGAGTACCAGGAGCTCACAGGGTGGGGCGCTGGGGCGGCTTCAGCACGGGCAGCCCAGCCTGCGCAGCCTCCTCTTGCTCGGCCTCCTGTGAAACTGGCTGCCTTCTGGGCGCTCGGTAGGAAGGGTCATGGTAACACACCGTGAGAAGTAGAAAAGTTCCTCTTTAAAGTTTCCTTTTTTGTTAAAGAATAAATCATAAGTGTGCTAATAAATAGCTCTTTGTTAAGCCATATCCTATGCAGCTATTAGACATGCCATGCTTACAGGCACGTAGTACATTCTATGTCCTTGTACTTTAACCGAGAAATCTGTGCTGGACGTGCTCACAGGCATGACCCAGCTGGCAGCCTACGCCCCTTACCTGTTTAGAAAAGTTAATTTATTAGCCAGTTGGGTTTTAATTTAGATTGTGAGGTCTCGCTCCAGCCAACAGAGATCGGACACAGCAGTAAGGACGACTCCAAACGCGTAAGGGGTAAATATGTCTGCTTTCCTTTGTTCACTGCACTCTTGTGGCAAGATGGCTGGTGAGAGTACTCTTCCTGTGGTCCAGGAAGTAAAAATTGCTCGCTGAAAGATCCTTTGTCTCAGTGCTGATTTTTCTTTGTGGCACCAAGCATCTGTTTCCAACACACACTATAATGTGTTGGACCAGCTCAGTAGCTCACACCTGTAATCCCAACACTTTGGAGGCTGAGGCACGAGGATTGCTTGAGGCCAGAAGTTCGAGACCAACCTGGGCAGCAGAGTGAGACCCCCCCCTACAAAAAAATTGTTGCTTCTGAAACCCAAAAAGCCCTTCCAAGCATTTGTCTCTTTTTTCATGGTAGGTAGTGGGAGGTGTAGCAACTTGCCTTTCACCTTAGAGGGAATATTTCAAAATTCCCCAGACCAAATAACCCCCAAGAAACTTACAAATCATAGGTCCCAAATTTGGGGGGATTTATCTCCCACCTTCTGGCTGACAGATGTTCTATTGCAGCATCTAGAGGATGTGCTACTTCTGATCAGATCCAATCAGCATTACGCCATCAATGCAGGGGGTCAGGGTAGTGGTGTATGGAATGTTAAAATAATAAAGATCAATTTGGCCGGGAGCAGTGGCTCACGCCTGTAATCCCAGCACTTTGGGAGGCCGAGGCGGGTGGATCACCTGAGGTCAGGAGTTCAAGACCACCCTGGCCAACATGGTGAAACCTGTCTCTACTAAAAATACAAAAATTAGCCAGGCGTGGTGGCGGATGCCTGTAATCCCAGCTACTCAGGAGGCTGAGACTGGAGAACTACTTGAACCCAGGAGGTGGAGGCTGCAGTGAGCCAAGATGGTGCCACTGTACTCCAGCCTGGGTGATAGAAAGAGAATCCATCTCTAAATAAATAAATAAAATCAATTCATAGAGATGGAAAGTAGAATGGGGGTTGCCAAGGGCTGGGGAGAATGGGGATTTATATCGTGATGGGTGCAGAGCTCCAGTTTTGCAAGGCAAAGAGTTCTGAAGATGGATGGTGGTGACGGTTGCACAGCGTGTGAATGTATTCACTGCCACCAAAGTGCAGACCCACACATGGCTGAAATGATCAGTTTCATGTTAGGTATGTTTCACCACAATGTAATAAATAAATAAAAAGTATAAAGAAAAAAAGAAATGAAGCATAGATTAAAATAAAAGATTTTCATGTTATTTGACATTTTAGAAAGCAGTGTATTAGGACCTTGATACTATAAGAATGGTTAAGATGGCTCACACCTGTAATCCCAGAACTTTGGGAGGCTGAGGTGGGTAGATCACGAGGTCAAGAGATTGAGACCATCATGGCCAACATGGTGAAACCCTGTCTTTACTAAAAATACAAAAATTGCGGCCGGGCGCGGTGGCTCAAGCCTGTAATCCCAGCACTTTGGGAGGCCGAGGCGGGTGGATCACGAGGTCAAGAGATCAAGACCATCCTGGTCAACATGGTGAAACCCCGTCTCTACTAAAAATACAAAAAATTAGCTGGGCATGGTGGCGCGTGCCTGTAATCCCAGCTACTCAGGAGGCTGAGGCAGGAGAATTGCCTGAACCCAGGAGGCGGAGGTTGCGGTGAGCCGAGATCGCGCCATTGTACTCCAGCCTGGGTAACATGAGTGAAACTCCGTCTCAAAAAAAAAAAAAAAAAAAAATACAAAAATTAGCTGAGCATGGTGGTGCGCACCTGTAATCCCAGCTACTCAGGAAGCTGAGGCAAGAGAATCGCTTGAACCTGGGAGTTGGAGGTTGCAGTGAGCCGAGACTGGGCCACTGCACCCAGCCTGGGTGACCAAGCGAGACACCGTCTCAAAAAAAAAAAAAAAAGGTTAAGATATTAGCAGCATGGGTACCACCTGGAGAGGTTTTAGAGAGGCAGAATGTCTGCTTCAGCTGGGTGCAGTGGCTCACACCTGTAATCTCAGCATCTTGTGAGACCAAGGTGGGCACATTGCTCGAGTCCAGGAGTTCAAGACCAGCCTGGGAAACATAGTGAGCCCTGATCTCTCCAAAAATTTAAAAAATTATCCAGGCATGGTGGCATGCACCTGTAGTCCCAGCTACTTGGGAAGCTGAAATGGGAGGATCACTTGAGCCCAGGAAGTGGAGGCCGCAGTGGGCTGAGATGGTGCCACTGCACTCCAGCCTGGGTGACAGAGGGTGACAGAGTGAGAACCTGTCTCAATAAATAAATAAAAAGAATGCCTTCCTCAGACCTACTAGATAAGAGTCTGCAATTGTACAATCCCCAGGTGACTCATACAAATTAAATATTTCTCTGACCTTTTTTAGAATTATAACGTACAAAACAGTAAAGTTTACTTAACTACAAAGTGAAAGAGAACAAAGCCAGTCATTTGCCAAAATGACAAGCGCAAAGGGAAAGAGGAGAGGCACCGATACATGTTTCTCTAAGCCTTTTAAAAAACATGGAGTTGTTCCTTTGGCCACATGTATGCAAATTTATAGGAAAGGTGATGCTGTAGACATCAAGGGAATTGGTACTGTTCACAAAGGAAGCCCCACAAGTGTTGCCATGCGAAACTGGAAGCGCCTACACGGTTCCCCAGCGTGCTGTTGTAAGCAAACAAGCTAAGGGCAAGATTCCCCCCAAGAGAATGAATGTGCGTTCTGAGCGCATTGAGCTTGCTAAGAGCCGAGACCACTTCCTGAAACGCGTGAAGGAAAATCATCAGAAAAAGAAAGAACCATAGAGAAAGTTTCAACAGAATCGCCAGCCTGCTCCACCCACAGAAGCGCACTCCGTGAGAACTAACGGGAAGGAGCCTGAGCTGCTGGAACCTCTTCCCGTAATAGCTGTTTAAAAAATAAGACTTCTGTGCTTAACAAAGAAGATAACAAAGATACCTGTGGACTATATTCTAGCAGAGGCCAGGATTCACGGTTAAGACACGAACGAATACTGTTGGGCCTGCCAGGTAAAAGCAAATTGGTTTTGCAAATTAGGATGGAAAATAAGACGTTAGCTATGCCAGTGGCTGCATACCGAGTGCCAGGGGCCAGGTGGATTTGCACCAGCGAAAGTGCTGCATCTGGGACAGCAGCCGAGGGTGGAGTCAACCACCTGCTCACGGTTTTTAGAGGCCACAGCCGTTCTCCAAGGTTTGTCCAGCATCTGCACAGCTTGAGCTGGTGGGTTCTACGGTGTGGGAATGTTGTAGCCACATCCCTGCCTCTTTCAAGCCTTTAGTGTTGGCATTGATCTCTGCACTTACCCAGGGATGCAGTCAAGGCCAGGATGAGAGGGAGGCCAGTGAGGCACCAGGGCACACAACGAGAGGGTCTCAGGATGATGCCGGAGCCGAGCCAGCACTTGCATTGTGCCCAAGATGCCTTACTTTTTTTTTTTTTCTGGGGCAGTCTCTGTCGCCAGGCAGTGAGGCAATCATAGTTCACTGTAACTGCAAACCCTTGGGTTCAACAGTCCTCCCTCCTCAATCTCCAGAGTAGCTAGGGCTACAGGCCTGTGCCACATTGCCCTGCTAAGTAAAAAAAAAAAAAAAAAAAAAAAAAAAAATTATTGGCCGGGCACGGTGGCTCATGCCTGTAATCCCAGCACTTTGGGAGGCCAAGGCAGGAGGATCACGAGGTCACGAGTTCGAGACTAGCCTGGCCAGCATGGTGAAACCCCCGTCTCTACTAAAAATACAAAAATTAGCTGGGCGTGGTGGTGCATGCCTGTAGTCTCAGCTGCTCAGGAGGCTGAGGCAGGAGAATTGCTTGAACCCAGGAGGTGGAGGTTGCAGTGAGCCGAGACTGCTCCACTGCACTCCAGCCTGGGTGACACAGCGAGACTCCATCTCAAACAACAAACATCATTGTAGAAATGGGGTCTTGCCATATGGCCCTGGCTGGTCTCAAACTCCTGGCCTCAAGCAGTCCTCCTGCTTCTGGCTCCCAAAGCACTGGGGTTACAGGTATGAGCCACCATGTCAGGCCTATGCGTTACTCCTAAGGAGACCCTTACTTCCAAGGCTGTACACGTGCAGTGCTGGAATTTAACACATGAATTCACTGTTGGTGGGACTGTAACGTAGCACAAACATTACGGAAGGCAGTTAATTGTTTATTTAAAACAATTTAATTCCAGCTGGGCGCAGTGGCTCATGCCTGTGATCCCAGCACTTTGAGAGGCCAAAGGTGGGTGGATCAGAAGTCAGGAGTTCGAGACCAGTCTGGTCAACATAGTGAAACCCCATCTCTAGTAAAAATACAAGAATTAACTGGGCATGGCGATATGCGTCTGTAATCCCAACAACTTGGGAGGCTGAGGCAGGAGAACTATTTGAACCCAGGAGGCAGAGGTTGCAGTGAGCCAAGATTGTGCCATTGCACTCCAGCCTGGGTGACAGGGTAAGACTTCATCTAAAAAGAAAAAAAAATTAATTCCAAGGTTTCAAAATTGTCATTTTTCACAAATTTGTTTTTTCCTGTGAATTTTAAATTTTTGATTTACATTTTGCCAGAGTAGTACATCAACATAGTTTCAACAATCAAACAACAGCTCTAGAACTTATATGACAATGTCCGTCCTGTGCCCCCTGCCACCCACCCCAGGCAGCCCCTTCCACCTCTCCCCATGTCTCCGGTCCTTCTCAAGTTTTAGTTTTGAATGTTCTGCATTGAGCTGTTACTAGGTCGGTCTTGAACAATTCTTTTAAAACATATTAACAGGCTTTTCAAAGTTTTAGGCAATATTGTGAATCAGACCCTTTCCCCCTAAAGATGATCTAGCTAGGTCCTCAGTATAAAATGTAAGCCTACTGAGTTTTTTATATTTGTGTTATCATCAGTGACCTTTCCAGGTTGTGATATTTGTTCTAAGAGGCTTTTGGTTTAGTCTCTGATTTTCTGGGTGAACAATCCTGTCATTTGGGGGATTATACATTCATATAGGCATTGGGTCACGTCTACGTAAACCACACGTACCCTGTCCAGTGGCACGTATAAGACACGTATTTGTTAGGGTGCCAGCAAACAGCCTCCCAGGCACAACCTGAGAGCGGGAGGTAGGCAAAGATCAAATATGATCGTCCTTCCTGAAAAAGCCACTGTGAAGAATGTGGCTGTCATCTGCAGGCCACGGCTGCCCCATGTGAGTGCCACCAGCAAACGGACGGATGCATTGACCCAGATGTGGGCCACAGCGCTTCCCCCCGCCCCGCCCCGCCCCCTGGAGACATAAGTCAGGAGACACACAGCTGGGCGCGGTGGCTCACGCCTGTAATCCCAGCACTTTGGGAGGCCGAGGCAGGTGGGTCACGAGGTCAGGAAATCAAGATTATCCTGGCTAACACTGTGAAAACCCATCTCTACTAAAAATACAAAAAATTAGCCAAGTGTGGCGGCGGGCGCCTGTAGTCCCAGCTACTCGGGAGGCTGAAGCAGGAGAATCGCTTGAACCCAGGAGGCAGAGGTTGCAGTGAGCCGAGATTGAACCACTGCACTCCAGCCTGGGCGACAGAGCAAGACTCCATCTTAAAAGAAGAAGAAGAAGAAGAAAAACAGACACATTGAATACATTGAACATGTTAAAACACAGAGAAATAGGTTTAATACCTTCACCCATTTGCCAGTCACGTGAGCCCCTCTTTGCCTCGGACAGGGGTGGGGAAGGGTGAGGAGACGAGGCCCGGTCATGGCTCTGGTGGATTCTACGCAGGAACAAAGGTGCCACCCCCACCCCTGCTCTGCCCGTGGGCTTCCCCGCCACATGGCTAATCTTGGAGCAATTCCTGTTTTTCTTTCCCCTTTTTTCTTTTTTTAAAGCAGCTTACAGTGCTCCATTGTTTGGGTGCACAGCAATGACTTCCCTGGTGACTAATGATGGGCATGTAGGGAGTTTCCAGTATTTTGCTACTATAGTTGAAATGACTAGCCTGGCACCAAAGTCACCTTGTGTTTTTTCTGTGTGCATGTGTGCTTTTTTTGAGATGGAGACTTGTTCTGTTGCCCAGGCTGGGGTGCAATGGCACCATCTCGGCTCACCGTAGCCTCCACCTCCCGGATTCAAGCGATTCTCCTGCCTCAGCCTCCTGGGTAGCTGGGACTACAGGTGCCTGCCACAAAGCCCAGATAATTTTTGTATTTTTAGTAGAGACAGGGTTTCACCATGTTGGCCAGGCTTGTCTCAAACACCTGACCTCGTGATCTGCCCACCTTGACCTCCCAAAGTTCTGGGATTACAGGCGTGAGCCATTGCACCCGGCCACGTTGCATAGCAGTTAGAGCATAAATGAGATACATTCCTGGAAGGGTTCCTACATTTGTCAGCTTGACCCAGGAGCCCAAACCTCCCTCTGCAGGGGCTGTGCAAAACAGTTCCCCCGAAGCAGAGTGAGATCACCTGGCGGCAGACAGCCTTGCCATTATAAATGTTAACTATTCAACTAAGATCAGCTGCTACCTGGAGATGAAGGAGCAGGGAAGGATGAGAGGGATGGGTCACCCAGGGGCGTGGCGAATCCTTTGGTGGTGGTGGATATGTTCATTCTGCTTCTTGTTGTGATACTTTCACAAGAGTATGCACACGTGTGAAGTAATTAAACACATGCTTTAAATATGTGCAGCTTACTGCATGTCAGTTATATCTCAGTAAAGCTGTCTGAAAGTCACAAAACATTAGTTTTTTTGGTTTTGTCAGATTGTCAAAAAATAAGGTAACTGCCTCTAGTCCTGGCAACTTGTAAGGAAACCCGTGCCCTATCTGTGAAAGAATGAATTGGAATATGTTTTTTGGAATTAATTTTTGAAGTATTCATTTGAAAACTGTTTTTGTTCTTTGTGGGAGAAAAGTTATATTGCTCCTCATTCAGCTGTTGTAACTAGATCCTATTAATGCATTTCCTTTTTGTCTGGGTAAAACTGAGTTCCATGGGCTTGATTTTTGCTTCTCAGGCAACTAATGAATTTTCAGATCCTGTCCTTAAAAATCAAAATGTGCATTAGCAAAAAAAAATCTAATTCCTTTCCCCTGAAGCCATGGAGGAGAGATATTCCAAATGATAAAGCTTAATCCAAGATCTTGATTGGATGAGGTGTTGAATTAAGACCATTTACAAGAGTATAAATCTTGCTTTCCTGTGGGACGTTAGGACTTGTGTGACACTTTGGAACTGTTATCAACTTTCTCATTTCTCAATTACCATGAACTGTTACTGAAACAGAAGAGCCTTGCAATGTTTCTAAGGCTTTAGAATCTGTGGATGTGGTTTTTGAAAATAACTTCATATAAAAACCTGGAATTCTGGCCAGGTGCTCACACCTGTAATCCCAGCACTTTGGGAGACCAAGGTGGGTGGATCACCTGAGGTCAGGAGTTGGAGAAATCCAGAATTCCTAGTAGAGAAATGCCATCTCTATTTAAAATATGAAATTAGCCAGGTATGGTGCCACATGCCTGTGATCCCAGCTACTCGGGAGGCTGAGACAGGAGAATCACTTGAACTCAGGAGGTGGGGGCTGCTGAGTGAGCCGAGATCACCCCACTGCACTTCAGCCTGGGCAAGACAGAATGAGACTCTGTCCCCAAAACAAAACAAAACAACACAACCAACCAACCTGGAATTCTGCTTGGTTGTCTTGGTAACCTGCTGCCTTGGTCACCCTACTGTGATCATGTGTCTGGATTCCTAAGTCACACAGGTCCCAGGAGAGTTCTCAGACACACAAGATGGTTTGCATCCCAGCGAAAATGTATTTACCTTAGTAAAGAGATTCCTTATCTTAACGAAGAGAGACTGAGTGGGATCTTTGAGGTAATAATTCTACTTGTAGAGAATGTATGTTATCAGAAATAATAGGACAGACCTTTGTCATTATTCATACAAGATTCTCATTGTAGGGAAAACTAGAAACTCCCAAACTATCCAGCAAGAGGGAAAGAGGGAAACAATTATACTACACGACACAGTGCGGCCGTTCAGACCAGGAGGCAGATCTCTTTCCAAGGATCTGGAAAAGCGTCGGCACCCCAGGGCTCACCCCACATGATTCCCATTGTCTTTCATTGCCTGACGCTCAGTGTCGTCAAAGCTCATGCCATGTGCACCGTCTTAGGAACTGCAAGCTGAGACTCTGACAGGGCGCCTGGGCAGCTGAGATGACCGTGTTTCTAGCTTGTGTGTGCGATGCTTACATCTGGGACCTTGGTTAGCCCTTGCTAGAGAGTAAAGGACCAGACTACATGCACACTGCCATAGGGCAGCCACCAAACCAGAGCCCCTACCCGGCCACCCCCTCTATTGCCTCTAACACTCTGCACCCCTCTCCACCTGCCCTGAGTACCCTAGAACCAGGTGCCAGACATCTAGGGGCAGTCCCTATGCTCCAGAGCCTGTGAAATTATTCACACTTGGCAACTTCCTTAAAGCACTCATCCTGCCTCACCTGTTCCTTCCTGCAGAAACCCTGATGAAGGCTCCTGCCTGTGTTTTTCCTGCCCTTTCTGCCTCCTGCCAGACGCTGGTGCTTTCCTGTGTGGCCCTCTGCGGCGTGGCCCCTGCTCTTGGGATTTGTGAGTATAACAAGCCATCTTTTCAATAGTATTAATGTAGGCTCTTTTGCTCCCTTTGGAACTGCAAGCTGAGACTTGCAGTCATCTCCTCAGTTCAGCTAAATCTAGGTTCTTGTCTCATGACCAGGAAAAATCAGGCATATGGACACATTGAAGGGTGGGGAGAGTGGAATTTATTAAGCAACATTCAAGCAGGAAAACAGGAATGTATGTTCTCACTTTGGGCTGGAATTCCAGGCTTAAGGGTGTGGCAACACCTGAACGTTGTCTTTTCCTAAACCACTCATGTAGGGTCCAGCCCTACAGGGTTCTGTGAGCCGCTCCCTGCTGGTGCGGAGACGAGAAATCGTAGAAATACAGGTATTGATCGACTTATGACATATGCAACTTACGACCATTTGACTTTACGACAACAATCGCTAGCCACGACTGCTCTGTGTCTGGCAGCGCAAACGTTGCCCAGCTGGGGTACGACAGTGCGGACCAGCTTCCGGCAGCATTACCATCTCCGTGTGCATATAGCCTACCCAACTTACGACCAAATCGTGTTACGACTGGTCTGTCGGACCCAACAGTGGTTGTAAGTCGAGCACTAGCTGTAAAAGACACAAGACACAGAGATAGAGAAAAGAGAGTTTGGGCCCAGGGGTCCACTGCTACCCAGATCACGGAGACCTGCAGTGGCCCCCGAGTGCCGGGAGGCTCTCACTTTTATTGAGTTGCAAATCTGGGGGCAGGGTAGGTAGGGCGTGGCCTTGGTGGTCAGTGACTGGGGGCAGGGTAGATAGGGCATGGCAGTGATAGAGTTAAGTATATCGCCTGTCATTCAGGTAGGGGCTCAGGAATTTCCGGCACCCAAAGTGAGGTAAGGAGCATAATGCATCAGCACTTTTTCCGTACTTATCAAGAAAGAACTAAAACACGAAGATTTATATTACTATTACTGATGATCTTTTCTAAGAACAAAGGAACCAGGTGCAGAAGCAGAACATGAGACTGGACATGGAACGTGACCACTGAAGCACAGCCTCACACAGAGACAGTTAACCCCCAGGTGTCTGCGGGTGTCCCTGACAGCCGTCAGGCCTACCACGAGAGCTTGGAGAAGCGGCGTTTTCTCCAGACTTCCCCAGGAAGGAGATGTCTCAATCATTTTGGATATCTCCTTCCCTAGTTGGCTAAACAGCGGGTGCTTTCACAGTGCTGGCGCTGTCACACAGCTGAGGTGCCCTCCAGCAGCCCTTATGCAGCGTGACAGAGGGCTTAGAGCATCTTGCCTTAGTGATTTCACAATGTCACCCCAGGTTCACACTTCCGACCTGAGAGGCATTAGTAAAAGAATTAAGATCACCTATGAATAACTAAGATTACATATGAATAACTAATAACTGCTACGGTTATATTTCTAGTTACTTTCTTCTTCATTATTTATATGGAAATAGGCTGAGGCCTTTTGCTCCTGCCTCGGTGCTTATGGTATCTCCCCGCTGTACACTCATGGCCTGCTCCTGCCCCCATCCTGTGCCCATAGAAACCGCAGGTTGCACCAGCAAAGAGCAGAGAAGAGGAGAAGCAGCTGGACATGGGAGACTATGGTTGGATATCAGAGAGAAGCACCTTGACTTCAGAAGGACAGCTTGATGGTGTTGCTTTGGAGAGGAGTCCAGCTGGAAATGGCTGGATTTGGGGAAAATCACCTTCCTGCTCCATCCCCTTGCCAGCTCCCCTTCCCACTGAGAGCCACTTTCATCAGCAATAAAATCCTCCACATTCGCCACCCTTCAATTTGTGTATGTGACCTGATTTTTCCTGGATGCTGAACAAGTTTGGATACCACGAGTGCACATGCAAAAGGCTGTCGCACTGACCCTCACTGGCAGAAAGCAGCTGCCTCATGTGAAAAGGCAGATGCCCACTGAGCTGTTAACACTTAAACCATCTATGGATGGCAGAGCTAGAAGAGTGTGGACTGTAACATTCCTGCTGGGGCCTTGGGGGTCATGGGTACTCCCCCATAGATGCTGCCATGGGGCTGGCATGGGATTTTGCTCCTGCTGGCACCCGGAAGCTCCTGCACCCGCTCACCTGCGAGCTCCCTCCTGCAAGGGGTTGAGCACAGGGGGTTCGAGTGAGTGGAGTTTGCCTCTGCTGGCGCCAAAGTGGTCGGCTAACTAACTCCGGCGCCCACACTCTGGTTCCTGCCTGTGAAGGGTCAGAGGAAAGTTCCTGCTCCATTTTGGGGGCTCCTTTGGGAAATGTCAGAAGGGTGAGTAAATGTGAATCTGCCAGATCTGTCTCTTCTTGTCCTCAGACTTATTCAGGACCTCTGCCTCATTAATAAGGCTGTGATTCCAACTCACCCAGCGATTCCGAGTCCATATACCCTGCTAGCTCAAATACCTCAAGGAAGTAAATGGTTCACAGTCCCGGACCTAAAGGATGCCTTCTTCGGCATACTGTACACCCTGACTCTCAGTATGTGTTTGAATTTAAGGAGCCCCCTACCTAAACCACCCAGTTGACCTGGACAGTGTTACCTCAGGGGTTCTGAGACAGCCCCCACTTGTTTGGTCAGGCATTGTCAAGAGACATCTCCAAGTTCCTTTATCCTCGGATTAAAGTTTTACACAAAAGTAACATTCTCCTCTGTGCTCCCACCGAGGAAGTCTCTCAGGAGAGCAGAAAGGCTCTTAATTTTCTGGCTAACAGAAAATGTAAGGTTTCAAAATCTAAACCTCAGCTGTCAGACTTCGGTGAAGTACCTAGCCCTGGTCTTGTCAGAGGAGACCAGATTGTTGGGTGCAGAGAGGATTAAACCCATCTCCTCCTTCCCCCTCCCCCAAACCCTCAAGGAACTGGGGGGATTCTTAGGCATTCCAGGATTCATAACTGGGTACGGTGAAATAGCTCATCCTTATATCATCTAACAGAGGAGACTCAGGCAGAACAAACTTACGGTCTAATTTGGGAACCAGAGGCTAGAAAGGCCTTTGGCTAACTAAAAGAAGTCCTGCTTAAGGCACTAGCCTTTAATTTCCCCATAGGGAAGACGTTTCATCTCTATGTGTCAGACAGAAAGGGAATGGCCCTGGGAGTTCTAACACAGGCCCAGAGTCCAGCCCAGCACCCTGTAGACGACCTAAGTAAGGAGCTTGATTTGATAGCCCAAGGATGCCCAGCCTGTCTCTGGGCAGTTGCACTGGTAGCCTCACTGGTACTAGAAGATACTAAGTTAACTAAGATACCTGGTTACACCCCACATAATGTGGAAGGACTGCTATCTTCTAAGGGAGTCTCTGGCTAACAGACAACTGCTTCCTCAGGTATCAAGCTCTGTTATTAGAGGGATCTGCAGTTCAGTTAAGAACCTGTCCCTTCCTAAATCCAGCCACCTGAGGAAGCTGGGGAGCTTGAACATGACTGTGAACAGATAATAGTGCAAACCTGTGCAGCCAGGGAGGACCTCAAGGAAACCCCCTTAGAGGATGCTCACTCTTTACAGATGGAAGTTCTTTTGTAGAACAAGGGATCCATAAAGCAGGGTATGCAATAGTTACTCTGAATGATACTGTGGAGAACACATCTCTCTCCCTGGGCACAGGTGTTCCACTGGCTGAGCTGGTCACTCTCATGAGGGCACTAGAATTAAGCAAAGGGGAAGCAGTTAACATTGATGCTGATTTTAAGTACACTTTCCTCCTCCCCCATGCCCATGCTATCTGGAAAGAGAGGAGCTTCCTCACAGCTAATGGGTCTGCCATTAAATATCATCAGGAAATTAATAGCCTATTATCCTCGGTTTTCCTCCCATAGAAAGTGGCAGTAATACATTGTAAAGGCCAACAAAAGGTGGTAGATCAACCAGCTGAATCAGCAGCGAAAGGGCCTCAGATTTCTGATCCACTTGGAGCCCCACTGATTTGAGCCCCATAAGAGAAATGAAACCTCAGTATTTTCCTGCAGAAATATATTGGGCCACCTCTCAAGGATCTATCCTTCAGTCCCCAGGATGTCCCCAGTTGGAAAATGACAAGCTTCATCTATCAGCTGCCAACCAATGGAAAGTTCTTTTTTTTTTTTAAAGACAGGGTTTCACCATGTTGGTCAGGCTGGTCTTGAACTCCCAACCTCAGGTGATCTGCCCGCCTTGGTCTCCAAAGTGCTTGGATTAAGGCGTGAGCCACCACACCCAGCCATGGATATGCTTCCTTAAACATTCTTTCCTTTCTATGCTTCAGTCTAGTCCTACTGTTCA
>NW_016107367.1:223222-245609 GCF_001604975.1 Cebus imitator | reverse complement strand
AAGTTGGTCTTCGACCTCTGATATCTTTTCTTCTGCTTGATCAATTCGGCTGTTAAAACTTGTGCATAGTTCTCGAAGTTCCCGTGTTGTATTTTTCGGCTCCATTAATTCACTTATATTCCTCTCTAAATTGTGTGTTGTTGTTAACATTTCATCAAACCTTTTTTCAAAGTTCTTAGTTTCTTTGCATTGGGTTAGAACAAGTTCTTTTAATTCCCAGAAGTTTCTTAATATCCACCTTTTAAAGCCTGCTCTGCTAATGGAACACACTCGTTCTCCATCAGGCCTTGTTCTGTTGCTGATGAGGAACTGTGATCCCCTGTAGAGGGAGAGGCGTTCTGATTTTGGGTATTCTCAGCCTTTTTAGGCTGGTTTCTTCCCTTCGTTATAAATTTATCCAACTGTGGTCTTTATAATTACCGTGTTTATAATTGGGTTTCTGAGTGGACGTCCAACTTGTTGATTCCCAGCGCTAGAATCTGAGCAACCCACTGCGCCGGCCAAAACAGCGGCGTTAAGATTGATGGTGCTTTTCTGACTCTGCACCGAGAACTGCCGCACCAAGGCAGCGGCAAAACCGCCTCACCGGTCTCAAGAGTCGCCCTGGCGACCCGTGGGGCTCCTCCCCTGGGAATCTCCTGGTGCATGAGCAGCAAAAATTGATCTGAAAGTGTGGCGTCCTCTCATTCTCTGCGCTTTCAGTGGGAGCTGCAATCCCGAGCTGCTAGTGATCAGCCAGCTGGGATCTCTCTCGGAAAGTTCTTAAAAACCTTCACCAGGCCTTCCACCTATCAACTGGCTCAGAGCTTGTTCTGGGGTAAACACCTAATACCAACAGTTAAATCGGTCGTTAATGCTTGCAAGACCTGCTTAAAAAGTAATCCCCTTAATCGATGGCTTATTCTCCTAGCAACCCAAAGGACAGGAGGCTGCCCAGGGGAAGACTGGCAAATAGATTTCACTCGTGTGCCAAAGGCAAGGGGCATCCAGTGCCTCCTGGTACAGATGGGTACTGTCACTAACTGGGTGGAAGCATTTCCATGCCAGACAGAGAAAGCCTCTGAGGTGTTAAAAGGACTCGCTGAGATACTTTCTTGCGTTGAACTCCCCAAGTATCTCCAGAGCGATAATGGCCTCTCAGTCAGGGTGGCCGTCGCCGGGGGCGTCTCAGAGGCACTGGGCACAAAACACCATCTTCACTGTGCTCGAAGACCACAAGCCTCAGGAAAGGCGGAAAAGACAAATGGTTTTATGAAAAGCCACCTCAGCTCCCCTGGGCTACCCTTCTCCCCACAGCCCTACTGCGTGTTAGAAACACCCCTCAGAGATAGGGTTTGAGTCCCTTTGAAATGAGGTACGGGCGGCCTTTTCTCACCAGTGATTTCTTATTTTAAGATGGAGTTTCACTCTTGTTGCCCAGCTGGAGTGCAACGGCATGATCTCCGCTTGACCTCCTGGGTTAAAGCGATTCTCCTGCCTCAGCCTCCTGAGTAGCTGAGATTACAGGTGACTACCACCATGCCTAGCTAATTTTTTTTTTTTTTTGTAATTTTAGTAGAGACAGAATTTCACAATGTTGGCCAAATTGGTCTCAAACGCCTGACCTCAGGTGATCCACCTGCCTCAGCCTCCCAAAATGCTGAGATTACAGGTGTGAGCCACCGCACCCAGCTAAGGTCCAGCTGCTCCTCCTCTTCTCTGATGTTGATTTGTGTTCTGCCCTCGCTGGTGGAAAGCAGCCACCTCATGAGAAAAGGCAGAGGGCTCACTGAGCTGTTAACACTTAAGCCACCTGTGGATGGCAGAGCTAAAAGAGCAATGACTAACACTCCTTCTGGGGCTTTGGGGGTCATGGGTACTTCTCCCAGATGCTGCCGCGGGGCCCACACAGAGTTTTGCCCCTACCGGCACCCAGAAGCACTCACCCCGGCTCCTGCACCTGCTCACCTGTGTGCTCCCTCCCACAAGGGTCCAGCACAAGGGGTTTGAGTGAGTGGAGTTTTCCCTGCTGGTGCCAGAGCTGCCAGCTAGCTCCAGTGCCCGCAGTTCCATTCCTGCCCATGAAGGGGTCGGGGCAATTCCTGCTTCAATGGCAGCAATGTTTCAAGGCCTGCAAGGAGGGCACCTTCCCCAGACTGCACATGTGCTTCTGCCAGGCCCGGCTGGAGTGGTTTATTACACTTACCAGCGAAGGAAATCATGTATACAGTGGTGCGTTTCCAAGACAATGTGCCTTCAATCAGCTTAGGTCAGCAAACTACAGAAGAAGCAAATATACTAGGCCCCTGCTGGGAGGGCTGAGGCCTGCTTTTCGGCCTCCCCCTCCCCCTGCCCGCCTTAGTTGCCCTCACCCAAACCAAAAAAGTTCAGTCTAAAATGAAAGTTTACTAGCCTGCAAAATAGCTCGTTTTGTGTGTTCTTATCAGCCTGCCCAGCAGTCAGAGAACCCCTGAGCTAGCTAGGATTGCAATGCATCGCAGCAAGATAACCCTAAAGAAAACACCTGAAGCCCCTACCCAACAACCAATAGGCATGTCCGGGAGGATGGTGACCCTGCGGTACTCGGCTTATGAGGAACCAGGGGAGGGGCCTGCGCACTGGGATAGATTGCTCCTGGAAACCGTACTGGGTGTGCCGGCTCGTCAGACACCGATCTTGCAAGACCGTCATAAAAGTCTCACTTTCGCTGTTCTCTGGGTCTCTGAGTCCATTCTTTGGGTTTGGACAGATGAGTTTATTTCTCGCAGCAGGAAATGTGAGTTTGTGGGGAGCATTTGCCAAGTGTGGGTTCACTCTGGGTGACCCAACTGTGACTGTGAGACCCTTTGTACACCCAGTACAATGTGGAAGGGACTTCCTTGGGGACACCCACCAGGGCACACAGGGGTTTGTATTCTGTTTCCCCTCCCCAACAGCCCATGGCAATCAATGTTTTCATTTACCCCCTAACCCCTCCTGGGTTGACCCCACAGAGTCCTGCCTCCCTTCCCCTGGGCCTGGTGATGACCTTGCCAGCTCTCGATCTGGTTTCAGTGAGAGTGTGTCTGACCCGCGGACCTCCCACCTACTCTCCTCTCATGCCTATACCTGTGGCCCAACCCCGCTTCCCTGGCTTAGTGTCATAAGAGGCTGAAATCTGGAGCAGAAAGGAGTTGGGCCCAGGAAATTAACTTGGGGCATTTTTTTAATACTGAACCCAAATGCTCCCATGTGACTGGTTATTGGAACTTGCACAGATGTGGCCAGGAGAGGGCCCTTCCTGCTGCTGGGGGGTGCCACCACATGTGAGTGAAGGCAAGGGTCCGTCCCTCCCTGCACCCAGGCGACTTTCCAGGGTCGGCCCAGGGCTGCGGTATGGGGTGCAGTAAAGCCCAGGAGCCGTGGGGAGATGCAAACATGGGTAGGGCTGGGTGTGGAACCCTGGAATTCTGACCCTGAGCTGTGGTGGGCAGGGTGGGAGAGCACACAGTGTGAGGACCCCGCCCATCCCAGTGAGACCCTGGAGGGAGTCGGTGCCAGGAGTCCTGGGATAGAGGAGGCCCCACCCCAGGGAAGGAGGCCCCACCCCAGGGAAGGGCCCCCCCCCCGGGAAGGAGACCCCACCCCGGGGAAGGGGGCCCCAGGGCTCCCTCAGCACCAGGGCCTCGGTTGTGTGCTGAAAACTGGGGCCACGGCCACTTTTAAATATTTTGACTGATTTCCCCAATTATTCAACTGGAGTTACCAAATATTCAAATTGCTATTACCTAATGATTAAAAAACTTTGTATTAATATTTTGGAAAAGTATAGACTCACAGGAAGCTACCGAAACAGTGGAGTCCTGTGCTCGCCCCAGACCCCGCACTGTGGACAGCTAACTAAGGATCAAAACCGGGAATCCATGCTCTTTTCATTTTTTAATTTTATTATGTTTTTGAGACGGAGTCTCGCTCTGTCATCCAGGCTAGAGCGAATTGGCGCAATCTCGGCTCACTGCAACCTCCCCTTCCCGGGTTCAAGCGATTCTCCTGCCTCAGCCTCCTGAGTAGCTGGGATTACAGGCACCTGCCACCATGCCCAGCTAATTTTTGTATTTTCAGTAGAGACAGGGTTTCACCATGTTGTCCAGGCTGGTCTTGGACTCCTGACCTCAGGTGATCCATCTGCCTCGGTCTCCCAAAGTGCTGGGATTACAAGCGTGAGCCACAGCGCCCCGCACCGTGCTGTTTTTAAATAACACTTTATTCAAATATAATTCAGGCGGAGTGCACAATTCCCTGGTTTTTATATATTCATAGAGTCAGATGTCATTTTTAAAGAAAGTCACAATGGAGAAAGGGCTAAGCCTCATTCTGGCCAGGGGCTCCATGGGTGCTCGGTGGGGTTTTGTGTTTCCTGGAACTGGGCCTGGAGGCCTCTGCCCTCTGCTGCCCCATGGCAGCACTGAGCACCGCAGATCATGCCGACGTGGGTGGGCAGAACAGGCCCCTCCTGCAGGGGCACTGAGTGCTGTGATTTGTGCAGACCCTGTTCTGAGAGTTACTTTTGCTATTTGAAAGAATACATAGCCAATTTGGCACAGAATTCCACCAGATTTGCATGTTTTAAGTCATTTATAGCATTGTATGCAGCAGTAACATTTAATTTCCGTGTAGTTCTAAATATATTTATGACCTACTTATCAAAGTCTTTTAAAAAAGAGATAGTGTTTCCTGGGTAACTTAATTTTATATAGAAACAGAGGGAGCTCAGCTCAATCAGTCTGCATTGTAATTGACATAATTAACATATGCACTTGAGTGGAAATAGTTTTAAAACTTTCTGGGTCCAGGCTGGGTGTGGTGACTCATGCCTGTAATCCCAGCATTTTGGGAGGCTGAGGCGGGCAGATCATGAGGTCAGGAGTTCAAGACCAGCCTGACCAACATGGTGAAACCTGTCTCTACTAAAAATACAAAAATTAGCCGGGTGTGGTGGCACGCACCTGTAATCCCAGCTACTCAGGAGACTGAGGCAGGAGAATCGCTTGAACCCAGGAGGCAGAGGTTGCAGTGAGCCGAGATCATGTCACTGCACTCCAGCCTGAGTGACAGAGCGAGACACCATCTCACAAAACAAACAAAAAAACTTTCTGGGGCCTCTTATTGGATTCTCCTTCTTGGACAGTCCCTGGCTGTCAAATGCTGTCCCTAGAACCCCCAAATCTACAAAGTAGAAGCTCAAGATCTGCCAAGTTGGGTAGAAAGACTAAGTAAGACAGCTAGGTTGACCAGCTTGTTCCACCCACCCGGGACCTTGCCAGCTTTGAAGTGGAAATCCTGAGTTTGGAGAACACCCTCAGTTCTAGGCAAACCAGACTGTGGTTGCCCTTCTGGGAGCATGCCTGCTCAAGTTTGATGCAAACATCTCTTAACACACATGCTTCTTTCTGTCAACACACTCCAGCCGAAGGCCACTGGACCATTGTAGCAGCTCATCTTCGCAGAGAGGAAGAGCAGGCACCGCAGGGAAGCGCCAGATGTGCTCAGAGGGGTGAGAAAGGACTTGTGCCCACACTGAGCCAGAGCTGGGGGTTTTGAGGAGGGGTGTAAAGAAGCAGGGGTCCCTGTGGTGCAGATGCAGTCAGAACTCAGGGTGGTTCTGTGATCAGACGTCTCGACACAGCTCATCTGTGGTGGGCAGAGCAGAATGGAGAAGCCATTGGAACCGGTAATGCAACTGCCACTGCTCATTTCAGCCAATGGAGGGGCTGGCTGGGATTCTGAGGGTGTCACAGTTACCTTGCTTTTGCGTGTGTTTGGACAAAGTTAAGAGTGGCCTTGCCTTGTCTCATCTGTTACTGTCTCTGAGACACCTTGTCTGACATTGGTGTTCTGTGAGGTGGCTCCTGTCCAACAGGAGAATAACTCAGCCCAGCTGAGGCACCACCAGCTTCTGGGGACAGGGCTGCTCCTTTTTTCTCCCCCACAAATCAGGGAAAGGCAAAGAGAATACCGTTAAAATGGGCCAGGCACAGTGGCTCATGCCTGTAATCCCAATAATTTGGGAGGCTGAGGTCGGCGGATGCTTAAGCCCACGAGTTCAAGACAAGCTTGGGCAATATGGTGAAACCCTGTCTCTACAAAAATGCAAAAATTAGACAGGCATGATGGTGTGCACCTGCAGTCCCAGCTACTTGGGAGGCTGAGGTTGGAGGATCGTTTGAGCCCAGGAGGTTGAGGCTGCAGTGAGCAGAGATCACGCCACTGTACTCAGCATGGGTAGCATATAGTTAAAATGAAAACCTGTGTTCGTCAAGAGTCACTAATGTCAAATGACAAAATACAACACATTCAGGTCAGCTTGAATAGGTTTTTATTTTCAATTCCAGACTTAAGCAACCCTTACTGTTAGGAAATGGAAGGAGCATTTGGATGAGCTAAGCAGGAGAGGTTGGCTTTGTGGGCAGGAAAGGGTGGAAGACAGCAGAAACAGAGACCAAAAAGCATCTACGGGTCATGTCAAAATTACTTTCCTTGTCACGGTTAAAGCGCAGCAGACGTCTCTTATCACACCATCTATAGTTGGCCTATTTGGGGATTTGGCGCTCTCTCTCTCTCTCTCTCTCTCTCTCTCTCGTCAGAGGCCAAAACAAAAAAAAAGGAGCAAGGACACATAACTTTGTTCCGAGAATGTAAGAATGCAAGAAGCCTGACTGCTGAAACCACCTGCTGCTTAGCAGCCATTAGATAAAGCCCAACCTGCTGCAACTCTAAGACTTGTTCTTCCCACCACTGTCACTCACCAACCAGAGCTTTCCAGCTCCCCAAAACCTTACTAGTGCCAATGAACTTTCCCAAAGGGCAATACATACATAGCATTTCTTTTGTAAAACCTCTAACCTTTTCTTTGTTCGTCAGACATACTGAAAACCGGTCTGCATGTATGCCATGAATTATAATTTTTTTCTCAAATAACACATTTCAATTTCAGAGATTCATCTCTACATTGTTTTACTTTGATGTGCTTGGTGTCAGCAGTGGGATCCCAATGCTAACTCACTTCAGAGAGAAACACCGGCCCTTGGAACTACAGCAACAGGTACTCGTACTGGGTTCCTACAGCATGAGGTACTTGTACTGGGTGCCTCTGAGTCCCTCGCTTCTGTGAGTCACTTTTTTCTTTGGTGAGTCTCTCTTGAACCTAACTCCTGATTTTGGTGGAGTTCTGTTCTATTTGGAAATTGGTTGGGGAGGAGTCTTTTCATTTTGCTTCAGAGATCTGTTTGGGAGGATTCTTCTCATCCTGGCAGACCTTGGCTATGAGGTCTTAATAAAGATTTTTCCCTTCAGGTTGAAGCCTTCATAAATATTTTTCCTTTTCTATTTCATTGGAGAAGGTGACTTAAGTATGTACTTTATTTTCCATCTGCACTTGGGTTTTATTTATTTATTTATCTTTGCCTTTGTGATATTTAGCACTTGTGTATCATTGGCTTTCTTGTATTTGGCATTAAACCAGAACACCCACAAAATGGATTCCCAAAGTTCAAAGGCATGCCAAGGTATTTTCTGAGACGTCAGTTGGTAACATGTTTAAACATTATAGGATCAGTCAGTCTGTTGTTCTTAAAATTAAACTAAAAGACTATACCAAATAAGATATACATATCTCATTGATATATTGAGGCTAAAAAAAACCCAAATAACCATTAAGGACTAAAAGATTGTCTTGCCACAAAATACTGTCTCTGCCATTTTGAGGAGCCATTCTGAGGAGTTTTAAAGTAGAACATTTAAAAACCAACACTTAAAAAAAATCATGTTGACCTCTATGTCGTTTCTTTAAAGCAAAAATAACATTCCCATGTAACAGACACCTTTCCTGTACTAAAACAAATGGTGACTTTTTTCCTTCAAGGACAAAAGATTGAGTCCAAGGAAATGCTCTACAGAACCTGTTAGAATAATGTTTATCTTTTGGGTCTCCTCACATAATCAGTCACATTTTACTATATTAGTAACTGACTCAAACTACTCAAAATTTGGTTCTCAGCCTTTATAAGATTGACTATTTAAAACAATCTTAAAATTTAGCCTTATTCCATTCTGAAAAACAAAAATGCCAGGCATGGTGGCTCACACCTGTAATCCCGGCACTTTGGGAGGCTGAGGTGGGTGGATCACCTGAGGTCACGAGTTTGAGACCAGCCTGGCCAACATGGTGAAACCCCATGTCTACTAAAAATATAAAAATTACCTGGGCATGGTGACGTGCGCCTGTAATCCCAACTGCTTGGCAGGCTGAGGCAGGAGAATCACTTGAACCCAGGAGGCGGAGGTTGCAGTGAGCCAAAATCGAACCATTGCACTCCAGCCTGGGCAACAAGGGTGAAACTCCATCTAAAAAAAAAAAAAAAAAAAAAAAAAAAAAAAAAGTTAATTTACTGTAGTCAAGTAGGCTTTATTCGTGAGATGCTAGGTTGGTTCAATAAATGTAATTCACCACATAAATAGAATTTAAAAACATATGATCATCTCCATAGATGGAGAAAAGGCTTTCAAAAAAATTTAACATCCTGGCCAGGCACAGTGGCTCACACCTGTAATCCCAGCACTTTGGGAGGTCAAGACAGGTGGATCACCTAAGGTCAGGAGTTCAATCCCAGCCTGGCCAACATGGTGAAACCCTGTCTCTATTAAAAATACAAAAATTAGCTGGACATAGTGGCGGGGGCCTGTAATCCCAGTTACACAGGAGGCTAAGGCAAGAGAATTGCTTTAACCTGGGAGGCAGAGGTTGCAGTAAGCCAAGATCACGCCACTGCACTCCAACCTGGGCAACAGAGTAAGACTTCATCTCAAAATAAATTTTTTTAAAAAGAAATAAAAGATATTAGCAAGGATGAAGAGCATGCTCATACACTGCTGGTGGAAATGTAAATTAGTACAATCACTATGGAGAACAGTATAGAAGTTCCTTAAAAAACTAAAAATAGATCTACTATATGATCCAGCAATCCCAATGCCAAGAATATATCTGAAAGAAAGGAAATTAGCATGATAAAAAGATATCCACATTCTCATGTTTACTGCAGGACTATTCACAATAGCCAACATATGGAATCAACCTAAGTGTCCATCAACAGATGAATGGATAAAGAAAATGTGGCGCTTATAGATAATGAAACACTATTCAGCCATAAGAAGAATGGAATCTTGTCACTTGTGGAAACATGGATGAAACTGGAGTTCATTATATTAAGCAAAATAAGCCCAGCACAGAAAGACAAATATCACATGTTCTCATTCACATGTGGGAGATAAAAATATTGATCTCATGGAGGCAGAGGATGATGGTTACCAGAGCTGGGAAGGGTGGGTGGGATGGGGAAAAGCGGGGAGAATAAAGAAAGGTTGGTTAATGGGTATAAAAGTACAGTTGGATAGAAGAAATAAGTTCTAGTGTTCAATAGCACAGTCAGGTGACCACAGTTTATTTTTATTTTTTGGGGGACAGCGTTTCACTCTAGCTGCCCAAGCTGGAGTGCAATGAATGGCTCGATCTTGGCTCACTACAACCTCCGCCTCCTGGGTTCAAGCGATTCTCCTACCTCAGCCTCCTGAGTAGCTGGGACTACAGGCATGTGCCACCATGCCCAGCTAATTTTTTGTATTTTTTAGTGGAGATGGGGTTTAACCATGTTGGCCAGGGTGGTCTCGATCTCCTGACCTTATCATCTGCCCAACTCAGCCTCCCAAAGTGCTGGGATTACAGGCGTGAGCCACCGCACCCGGCCAATTTATTATTGTATATTTAAAAATAGCTAGAAAAGATTTGAAATGCTCCTAAAAAAAAACTGTTTAAAGTGACAGGTATCTTAATTACCCCGACTTCATCATTACAGATTTACACATGTATCAAAATATCACAAGTACACAATATGTACAATTTTTATTAATAAAAAAAGATCATGTGTTCTGACAAAGATGGAGTAGGATGGCATCAAACCATATCACTGTAAAACACACACAAAAAAATAAAGTTGTAAAACTTAATTAGAAAAAGGGAACTAGCTGCTTTAAGAATACATTTTGGTCTTCTAATAAACTGACTATTATTTAAAGTTGAAAAGAGGCCGGGCACAGTGGCTCATGCCTATAATCCCAACATGTCGGGAGGCCAAGGCAGGCAGATCACTTGAGGCCAGGAGTTTGAGACCAGCCTGGCCAACATGGTGAAACCCCATCTCTACTGAAAATACAAAAATTAGCTAGGTGTGGTGGCATGTGCCTATAGTCCCAGCTACTCAGGAGGCTGAGGCGTAAGAATCACTTGAGCCCAGGGGACAGAGGTCACAGTGATCCAAGATCGCACCACTGCACTCCAGTGTGACTGTCTCGGAAAAAAAAAAAAAAAAAAAGTTGAAAAGAAGCAAAAATATCACCTTTCTAATGAACTTATGAGCTGCATACTGACTGCATCTGTCTTAGAATTTTGCAACCAGGCCAGGTGCAGTGGAGCATGCCTGTAAGCCAGCACTTTGGGAGGCCGAGGCAGGTGGATCACTTGAGGTCAGGAGTTCAAGACCAGCCTGATCAATATGGTAAAACCCTGTCTCTACTAAAAATACAAAATTAGCTGAATGTGGTGGTACATTCCTATAATCCCATCTACTAGGGAGGCTGAGGCAGTAGAATTGCTTGAATCGGGAGACAGAGGTTGTAGGGAGCTGAGATCACGCTACTGCATTCCAGCCTGAGCCACAGACCGACTCTGTCTCAAAAAATATAAATAAATAAATATTGCAACCAGAAACGCTATAATAAAGGCATTGATAATAAAGGCATTGGGTTTTTTTTTAGTGCACATTTTGATTATTTCAAAAAATCTAATACAGAAAAGGGAACTCAAATATTTTAAAAAGTATTTTTCTACAGGACAATACTAAATAATAGTAAATAATGTCTGACAAAGGGAAAGACTAAGCTATTTCTTTTCTCTGGTTTATAGGCCTATGCTTAATTTTTTACTATTGAAACCAAATAAGATTATTATACACTGATTTTATGTTTATTCCCTATAACTAACATTCCTGTATGTACCAGTTTACTACACACATTTTGAGTCAAGTTGTGATTATGATAGAGTGAAGAATTACTATTTCAGGACAGCTGCTTTTGATGACAAATGATTTGTAGACATAAGAGAAGTGATTAAAAAAGTCAGTCCTATGATTCAATATTAAAATAAAGGAAAACTAGTTGCTTTAAAAGAAAGAAAAAGAGAAATTATTTTTTAAAACCCATGCTGGCCACTTGACAGGTAAACTGAAGCCTGGGGATAGGAAAAAAAAAAAATTACAGTGTACTAAGTATTAGTGATATATATTTTTCATTTCCCTAGACATCTATATTTAACAGTAAGAGTTTTCATGTTTTGACAATTTACAAGTCACAGAACAATCATAATTTTCCCCATTAATTATCAAAACCACTTTGCATGGTTGCAGCTTACAGGGTCACTTTTTATGGTCCCAAACTATTATGCAAATTGAGGACTGCCTGTTCATTGTCAGGAAATCTCCTCTGAAGCATCTCTTGAAGTGTAAAAATGACTTAAGGATAATGTGATTACCTACCTGTAATTCCTCTGCTGTGGAAACATCTAGTCCTGTTAGATCTTGTATTCTCATATTAATTCGAGACACCACAGGGTTTTCATAGCCAGAGAGCCAGGCACTAAAAATAAGAAGAAAATATTAGTTTTACTGATAATGTTTCATTACATGGAGACTAATAGCTGTTATTATGAAAGCCACAATATTTAAAATATAGGACAATAAACCTTTACTGAAGGCATTTAGTTCATTTTCTTGTTTAGTATCATCTTTATTAATGGATACTATAATTTTTTTTTAAATGACATGTTCTGTTAGAGGTTAGAAAGAAAAAACTAACCTCATTTATTATAATGCTTCTATGAAAACAGTTGGATTAATGTAAGGAGGCTATATTGAAGGCCACTAACATTGAGAACTTAAAAAAAAAAATCCTTAAAAAACCATAGCAAACAAAACAACTGTTCCTCCCAGGTAAGGTATAGGAACTGACTAGGGGGAAGTCATGGGGTCTTTAGCCTGATCTACATAATGCTAATATTTTATAAGAAAAAAGTTCTGCTTAAATTAAGTTTTGAAAAGGTACCCAAACATGCTTACTGAAGGATGGACAATAACAAGTGTTGGTAAGGATGTGAAGAAACTGGAGCCCTCATACATTGCCGATAGGAACGTAAAAGGTGCAGTCACTTTGGAAAACAGTTTGGTAGTTGCTCAAAATGCTAAACAGAGTTACCAAATGACCCAGCAATTTACTTCTAAGTATATGTCCAAGATAAAATTTTATGTCCATACAAAAACTTGTACAGAAATGTTATGGCAGCATTACATATGATAGCCAAAAAGTAGAAACAACCCAAATATCCATCAATTTATCAATGGATACCTAAAATATGGAATTATGTACAAACTGGAATATTATTGTGTCACAAAAAGGAATACAGTACTGACAGGCACAGTGGCTCATTTCTGTAATCCCAGCACTATGGGAAGCCAAGGTGGAAAGGTCACTTGAGGCCAGGAGTTTGAGACAAGCCTGGGCAACACAGTGAGACCCCAACTCTACAAAAAATTTTAAAAATTAGTTGGGCATGGTGGTATGCACCTGTAGTTTCAGCTACTCTGGCAGCTGAGGCAAGAGAACCACTTGAGCATAGGAGTTCAAGGCTGCAGTGAGTTATGATCACACCAGTGCACTCCAACCTTGGCAACAGAGCAAGACCCTTCTCTACAAACACGCTACAACACGGATGAAACATCATATTAAGTCAAAGAAGCCAGATACAAAAAAAAAAGAAAAACAAACAAAAAGAAGCCAGATACAAAAGGTTACGTGTTATATAATACCACTTCTGTGAAATATACAGAATAGGTAAATGAATAGAGAACAGAAAGTAGATTAGTGGATGCCAGGGGATGGGGCTGCGGGGAATGGTTAATGACTCCTAATGGGTACAGGATTTTTTTTGAGTGACAAAAATGTTGTGGAATTAGACATTGGTTATAGTTGCACAAGGCTAAAGACCACTGAAATGCATACTTTAAAACCATGTATTTTATGATACGGAAACTATATCTCAATTTTAAATGGCACCCCCAAATTCAGCTACATCCCTTTTTTACATGTGCTTTTACCCAATCAGTCCTTTGCTTTCTTCACTTCTCTCACTGAGCTTTGATTCCATAGTTTATCAAACAAACAATATTCTTTCTAAATGCCTAAATTCAACTGTCTGTCAAACACAGTCCTGGATGACTCTCTCTTTTCTCCAAGCTTATATCTGTGTCACCAAACCCTACTGGAGAAGTCATGAAATAGGGCAGATATGTTCCACTAAAAATTCATAAATACCAACTTCGAATGGGCCCTTCACTTTTACTTCCTCTTCCACTCTGAACCCTAACTCACTTCAGCCTCTCTCTTCACTCAGTAGATAATGTATCTCCTACTTCATAGAGGAAATAAACACCATTACAACTTTAAGAATTACTTCCCCAACTCTGTATATCCCTCCAGCCACCAACCTTTCTTCTCCCTTTTCAAGCTAACTTTGTCAGATTCCTCATTTCTGAACCCATTAGAGTCTAGCTTTAGTCACTTATCACTTCATCAAAATTGCTCTTGCTAATGTTATCCATAACCCTATTGTGCTTCTAAATCTAACGACATTTTCCAATTCTCATTGTATTTGTTCCTTTGATAACATTTGTGACAACACTCATCCTTTTGGAAACTCTCTCAAACACTCATGCTCCAGGCATTCCTCCAGTGTCTCAGGCTGCTTTGTCTTGGTCTCCTAATTTATAGCCTCCAACACTGCATTCTGCCTCCCTCTCAGGACTGCAGCAACATTTCCTCAAGAACACATTTCCTCTAGCCCTAAGGCTAGTGCATATGCCCTTCTCTCTGCCCAGAATATTCTTTTTCACTTTGCAAAATTAAGACTTTGGATATCACCTTGGTTACCACTTCTTTAGAGGAGGTTTCCTTTACCTCTCCCCCTGCCAGACAAAGTCAAAGCTTCCAGAGACACAGAGAGCAAGCAAGCATGGCAGAGAGAAAGAAAGTGTGTGTGTTTCTTTAATAAGAGGAAGAAGAAAGATGACATGGAGAAGAAAGAAGTTTTTACTAATCCCAACGTGAAACTAACATGACATCCTATTAGAATTAAACCAGGGCAGATACACAATATGGTGGATTCTTAATGTAAGATTTATCCTATATTACTAAAACTATTTGCTTGATGATCTCTTGCCAATTTTTTCTGGCTGTGTATTACAGAATTCCTCAGTGTAGCAAAAATGGGAAGAATCAAAGTGTTATTGTTGTAAAGAATATAGCTAATAAGTATATTAAGGACTTTTTCCTTCCAATTCTGCCCAAGTTCCTGGTAGAACTAATCTGGTATGTTAACATACCTGTCTTTTCTACCTGGTACAATTTGATGGATGTTTGAACATTGTAAGCAACCATCCAACTACTGACTTGATTTTTACAGATAATTGCAATGCTAAATTGGCAAGTATTCTAATAAAGCTTCAAACTAAACACATTATGAACAAACTGTTCCTATTTCATCCTGCAACCTATCACACACAGAGTACCTGTCTTCTGATATCTTCAATTTCCCTCCCTGCTACCAACACCTTTAAATATCTAATCTTTTTTCTCTTGTACTTTGGTGGAATCACTGTCCTTCCGCCTTACAGAGGCAGACTTTCTAAGCATGCTTTTGATTCTATCCTTTCTAACCCCACATGCCTTACTCTAGCAGTTACTGCTCCCTTTTATCTTTAATCTCCTCCTTGTCAATGCTTCCTTATTGAAGTCTCCAGCTACCAAGAAAAATAACTTCACTTTAGTCATTCTAGCAAATTACCACTCCGATCTTTCACTTTACTCCTTTAAAACTGCAAAAGCAAGAAAAGCTTGTTACATTCCATAAATGGTCATGGGACACCAGTTATTTACATGCAAAGAAAGAAGCTGGACCTCTACTTTACATTATATTAAAAATAATTACTCAATATGGATCAAAGACCTAAAGGTAAAAGCTAAAATAGGCTGGGCGTGGTGGCTCACACCTGTAGTCCCAGCACTTTTGGAGGCCAAAGTGGGTGGATCACAAGGTGAGGAGTTCGAGACTAGCCTAAGATGTTGAAATCCCGTCTCTACTAAAAATACAAAAATTAGTCAGGTATGGTGGCAGGTGCCTGTGGTCCCAGCTACTCGGGAGGCTGAGGCAGGAGAACTGCTTGATCCCAGGGGGCAGAGGTTGCAGTGAGCCAAGATCACGCCACTGCACTCCAGCTTGGGCGACAGTGAGACTCCATTTCAAAAATAAATAAATAAATAAAAGCTAAAATTATAAAAACTCTGGGAAGAAAACACAGGAGCAAATCTTTATGACATTGGACTAGGCAATGGTTTAGCTATGACATCAGAAGTACAGGCAACAAAAGGAATAAATAAACAGGACATTATCCAAATAAAAACCTTTTGTGCTTCAAAGAATACCATCAGGAAAGTTAAACAGACTGGGCACGGTGGCTCACATCTGTAATCCCAGCACTTTGGGAAGCCAAGGCAGGAAAATCACTTGAGTTCAAGACCAGTCTGGGCAACCTAGCAAGACCCTATCTTAAAAATTAGCCAGGCATGGTGGCATGTGCGTGTAGTCCTAGCTACTCATGAGGCTGAGACGGAAGTATCATTAAGCCCCGGAGTTCAAGGCTGCAGGGAGCTACAATCACACCACTGCACTCCAGCCTGGGCCCCAGAATGAGATCCTGTCTCTAAAAAAATAAAAATAAATTGTGGTAGGATATATGTAACAAAAAATTAGCCATTTAGACTATTTTTTATATTATGGTAAAATACACAAACAGAAATTTTACCATTAAGTGTTAAGTACATTTACAATATCTTGCAACCACCAACACTATCCATTTCCAGAACTTTTTCATGAAAACCAAACAGAAAACTGTACCCATTGAATAATAACTCCCAATCTCTCCCTCCCCACAATCCATGGTAAACCTTTATTCTACTTTCCGTCTGTATGGAATGGCCTATTCTAGGAATCTCCTATAATAAGAATCACATAATATTTGTCAATTCTAGCTTATTTCACTTAACATGATGTTTTCTTTTCTTTGTTTTTTTTTTCTTGGAGACAGGGTCTCACTCCAGTTGCCTGGGCTGGAGTGCAGCGGCGCAATCTTGGCTCACAGCCTCCCAAGTAGCTGGGACAACAGGCAGGCACTACCATAGTTTTTTGTATTTTTAGTAGAGATGGGGTTTCACCATGCTGCCTAGGCTTGTCTTGAACTCCTAGACTCAGGCGATCTGCCTGCCTTGGCCTCCCAAAGTGCTGGGATTACAAGTGTGAGCAATCACACCCAGCCAACATAATGTTTTCAAGGTTCATCCATGTTATAAGCAGGGTATCAGAATTTCATTTCCTTTTTTAAAGCTGAATAATATTCTGTTACCTGTATATACCACATGTTTATCCATTCAGTTGTTTGATGGACACTTGGGTTGCTTCTAGCTTTGGGCTATAGTGAACAAATGCTGTTATGAACACTGGTGTGCAAGTATCTGATTCCTTCCTTTAAATTTTTTTGGGTATGTACCTAGAAGTAGAATTGCTGGATCATATGGTAACCCTAAACTTTCTGAGGAGCTGCCAGCCTATATTCCACAGCAGCGACACCACCTTATGTTCCCATTTCTCACTGTCTTTTAAACTACTGCTTTTCCAAAAAAATATATAATACCTCCCATGACTTTGGGAAGCCAAGGTGGGAGGATTGCTTGAGGACAGGAGTTCAAAACCAGTCTGGGAAACATAGCAAGACCCTGTCTTTACACAAACATAAAAATAAAAAATGAGCAGGGTGTGGTGGCACATGCCTATAGTTTCAGCTACTTGGAGGCTGAGGCAGAAGGACTGCTTGAGCCCAGGAGTTCAAGGTTGCTATGCCCACTCCCCTACACACTCCAGCTTTGGCAACAGAATGAGACCTTGTCTCTTAAAAAAAAAAAAACAACAGAACAACAAGAAAAACCTTTAATTCCAGGAATGACCATGAAAGTCTACCAATTAAGTATTGGTTAAATAAGGTTATTCCTAATTTTTCTCTATTATAAACAATATTGTAACAAAAAGTGCGGTATCTTTATCTTTGCACACTTGTGGGAGTATCTCTGTAGGATAAATTACTAGATGTGGAATTGCTAAATGCCTTTTATAATTTGATAAATGATCTCAACTTTCCCTCCAAAACAGTTGCAAAGATTTACACCTACTCATTTCATAAAACCCTTGCCAGTATCAATCCTTTTATTCTTTGTCAATCTTAGCAAGGCAAAAATATTTTAATTTTAATTGTTTAAATTTTTAAATTTTTTTTTTTTTGTCTTTTTGTTTTTTTCCTTTTTGTGGAGAACGGGGTCTTGCTATATTGCCCAGGCAGGTCTCAAACTCCTGGGCTCAAGCTATCCTCCCACCTCTGCCTCCCTAAGAGCTGGGATTACAGGCATGAGCCACAGTGCCCGACACATTTTTTAAGTTTTAATTCGCACTTCTTGTTACATCATAAAATATCTCGGCCAGGTGCAGTGGCTCATGCCTGTAATCTCAGCACTTTGGGAGGCCAAGATGGGTGGATCACTTGAAGTCAGGAGATCGAGACCAGTCTGACCAACATGGTGAAACCCCATCTCTACTAAAAATACAAAATTAGCCGGGTGTGGTGGCGCACACCTGTAACTCCAGCTACTTGGGAGGCTGAGGCAGAAGAATCACTTGAACTGGGAGGCAGAGGCTGCAGTGAGCCAAGATCACGCCACTGCACTTCAGTCCAGTTTGGGCAACAAGAGCAAAACTCCTTCTCAAAAAAAAAAAAAAAAAAAACTAAATGAAGGGTTTGAGGCTTAGCAGTTAAAGCCAATGTTGACTGTAGGTTAAAAAAACAAAAACAAAAACCTGTCAACCTGTCATCTTAACTGTAGTTCTGTTGTAGTCACTACAGAGGAAAATGAATTGCACAGATGCATGGGAAGCTATTTCATTTAATTTGACTTTCATGGTAAAATCCTCTCCAAAATATAGTAACACTCCTAGTGTCACCAGGCTGTGAGTGCAGTGATAATATCTTGGCTCACTGCAACTTCTACCTCCTGAGCTCAAGCAATCCTCCCATCTCAGCCTCCCAAGTAACTGGAACTACCAGCATGCACCACCACACCCATCGAATTTTTCTATTTTTTTGTAGAGACAAGGTTTCACCATGTTTCCCAGGTTGGTCTTAAACTCCTGAGTTCAAGCAATCTATCTGCTTTGGCCTCCCAAAGTGCTGGGATTACAGGTGTGAGCCATCGCACCTGGCCTAAAATATATTAAGACTTTCCTTAGTTTAAGAACTATCTTCAAGTTACTCATCTGGGCCCCATCCTTAACAAACCATTACTGCTAATCTGTCTTCAGTGACATTATAGACATATCAAGTCATCTAAAAACTCAGCTCTGCATTTATACTGTAACATTACTAAAAATTCAATGGAGAACACACATACTGTAATATGTGTTAACCGTCTATTCTCCTATAACCTGGAAGTCTCATTCCTGTGTTAGATTAAATCATAAGAAATCCAGAGGTTTTCTTTCTAGTACTCAGTGCTTTAACTGAGTTGGGATTTTTTCTTTTAACAGTATAGCATTTATTAGGAAAAATCATTTGAAGATCATTTATCTTTTGTATAACTGTTATTAAAAATGTCAACTAATTATACAGTGGTTTTCCCCATAAAACACAACTTAATGCCGGGAGAAAAAAAGAACTATTTCTTCAAATAACTTTATATGTGACCTTTATCACTAAACATTAAATAGCCCAAAGTATCTTCCTTTTGGCCTTAATGACAGGACCTAAGAGCAAAGCTGTGCGTTCAATTAGAGTAACAGTTCTACACTTTTTTCCTTTCTATTGAGTTTCTGCTGTTTAAAAAAAAAAACTTTATGATTTTGTAAAATATCACTGGAATGAGCAAAGGAGCACCATTCTCACAGTGCAAGACTAGACTTCTAATAATGTAAGGAAGGAAGGCACAATGAAGTGGACAAGACCATTTTGGAAGTTTTGGCGATTGCTACAAAACCTCCAAAGAAAAATGTCAGTAATATAATATGAACATGATCACTACTTTCTTCTTCTAACCCAACACAGATATAAAAATTAATATTCTATAATTAGCTAATCTAAAACCGCTATATATATTTTTTTCTTTACAAAGGCAAAAGGTAATTCATACCCCAAAGTGCCAGTTACAGAGGGCAAAATTTCCAATAATTCTTGTCTAGGTGCTTGAGGGTTAACAAAGGTTAATAATCTAGACTGGGAATTTATCCAGTCCCTTTGCTTCTTGGTGGGAAAATTACACGATAACTATACATCCACCCATTTCAGTTATCTCAGTCTGAGATCTACTGTTCAACCCATTAGAGGGCAGTGCTGTTAAAAGTATGCCATTAAAAAAACTGAATCACTGAAAACTTTTTATATTTGTTTATAGGTTAAAATATTATTATACTTTAACACTAATTTGCTCCTTAGTAACAAGGGTAAACAAAATCTTAAGCATAACTATCATATATAGGATATATTTAAGGCCAGGCACGGTGGCTCATGCCTGTAATCCCAGCACTTTGGGAGGCCAAGGTGAGAGGATCACTTGAGCCCAGGAGTTCAAGATCAGCCTGACAGCAAAACAAAACTTCATCTCTATAAAAACACAAAAACTAGCTGGGTATGGTTGTGTACACCTGTAATCCCAGCTATTTGGGAGGTTAGGTGAGAGAACTGCTTGAGCCTGCGAGGTAGAGGCTGTAGTGAGCCATGATTGTGCCACTGCACTCCAGCCTGGGCAACAGAGTGAGACCCTGTCTCCAGAAATAAATAAATAAATAAAATAAACACACACACACACACAGACACACACACACACACACAGACACACACACGTTACATTTATGAGATCATAAATACCATATTGTAGGAAATCATTACTTCACAGTAAAAAAATGAAAACAACTTTCCCACCAGAATCAAAAAAGCTTTCCTACCACTCTAAACAGAGTATTATTTATTTGCATAGGTTATTTATTTATATTACTTTAACTAGACTTCATGAGTTCACTTAGCTGTCTTTTCAGAACACAAAACTGAATGTTTACATTTCAAAAACTTCAAATTCCATTTCTCTGATCTAGCCAAAATTATTAGCTTTTCCATTTACAAACTATAGTAAATTCTTAGGGTTTTTATTTGTTTTTTAATACCGGAAAAGACAGAGATGACTTGCCAAAAGTTGACAGATGGTCAGTAACACAAATAAAGCCTTTTTTGGCCAGATGTAATGCCTCATGCCTGCAACACCAACATTCTGGGAGGCTGACGTGGGAGGATCACTTGAGCCTAGGAGTTTGAGACCAGCCTAGGCAATATAGTGAAACCCTGTCTCTACAAAAAAAAATTAAAAATTATTCAAGCATGGTAGTGTACATCTGTATTCCTACCTACTCAGGAGGCTGAGGTGGGAAGTTCACTTCTGCCTAGGAGTTGGAGGCTGCAGTGAGCTATGATCATGCCACTGGACTTAGGCCTAGATAGATGATAGAGTGAGACCCTGCCTCTTAAAAAAAAAAAGCCTTTTTTATGTTTTTTAAACAGTAAAGGAGTTCCACATATATTTTGCCAAAGAAAATTCTATTTGCTGAAATGCTGGAACAAATTATTACGTCCACTAAAGGTGATATCATTGCTTAGACATTTCTCAAAATACAGATACTTGAAATTCCTTTCTAAATCTCAAAATGCAGATGTTCCCAGACTACAAAGGATTAAATTAACTGACATCAGAATACAAATTTTCTTCCATTTGGCAAATGAGATGCCTTAGTTCTCTCTATCTCTCTCTCTCTCTCTTTCTTCTTTTTTTGAGACAAGAGTTTTACTCTGTCACCCAGGCTGGAGTGCAATGGTGCAATCTGAACTCACTGCAATCTCTGTTTCCCAGGCTCAAGTGACCTTCCATCTAGGCCTCCTCAGTAGCTGGGACTACAGACGTGCACCACCAGTCTCAGTTAATTTTTTTCTTTTTAATTTTTTTGTAAATAGAGACAAGGTCTAGCTATACTGCTCAGGCTGGTCTCAAGCTCAAGTCATCCTCTCACCCCAGCCTCCCAAAATGCTGGTATTACAGGCATGAATCACCATGCCTGGCCTTCTAATGCTACTGGCTAAATACCTTCTGCTGTCATTTATAGTATGTAAGTATGGTTGTACCTTTCTCAAAAATCCAGTAAAACTGCTTTTAAAGAGGTACAAAACTAGAATATTTAAAAATTAAGTTTGAAATGTTTAGAAATAGTTTAAAAAAAAAAAAAAGGTTATAGATCACCTTACAATAGTAATTTATTTTGGCTTATTGGCAAAAATCCATTGACTGTAGGCTGGTTATTTCTTCAAAAGGTCCACTGTATACATAGAAAATTTCCAAGACACAGTCTTCCAAAACACTGATTTCATGAAATTTTGTTTTATATGCTTTATAGAAGCATGCAAATCTAGAGAATTTAGCTATTTAGATTAAAACCATGCAATCTGATAAAATCTATAACAGTTTAAGTTGTTTTCAAAAAAGAAGGGGTTCATTTTTGTAAATATGAATTAGGTTCTGTAATAGAATGGAAAATTAGCTTAACTTAAAAATTAGGTTAATTACAATGTTCAGAAGCACTGTAAATCATATCTCAAACATGTATGCAAATTAGTTTCTGCAAACCCTTATTATTAGTGTTCCTTAAGGATAATTACTCCTGTGATTAAAATGAAAATCATATTATAGCAAATTTAAATTTTCTTCATGTCTTCTAATGGGGTTCAGGACAATCAACCCCAAAACATGGCACCATAGCATTTGAGCCAAAGTAGAAGGTCTCTTTGACCTTCTCCCACTCTTTTCCCCTTAAGCAGGCCATAAAAGAAATTCTCTGACCTTCCTCTAAAGTAGTGTAAGACTTTCAATCCAGAAGTATATCCTCTACTTGGAGCAAAGAAATATCCTATTCTGAGACACAGAAATACCAAGAAGTACCTAAACAAAAAGGATTTGCTAAATTCCTCCCAGTTTATTACCATTAGATCAGATCCCCTTTGTTCAATCATATTTCTGCATGACTAACCACTCATCAAACCTAGCATAAAAATACCCATTTCTTTGGGTTCTCTTTTTTTCTTTT
>NW_016107367.1:210438-220438 GCF_001604975.1 Cebus imitator | reverse complement strand
CTTTTTTTAAATCATTTGAAGCTGTATGTAAATGATTTATAGCACTGGGTTTCACAGGAGCTTTCTCAGGTCTAGAAGTTTAAGTTACTTAAATATTTTGAAAAAAAAAAAAAAAGTAGACTCCTTAAATTCATTTTTTAAAACTCTCACTAAGATAAAACTGTTTTTAAATTTATCTGGCAAAGTAAAAGGAAACTAAGTTTACAAGTAATTTCTGGAAGACTGAGCTCAGAAGCATAACTCTGTTCTACCTACTGCCAACTTTTGAGTCAGCGAATTTTTTAAAAACTCCAACAGGAGGAATACAGATTACTACATAATGACAATGGTATTTTACAAGATGTGTAAACAAATGCCAAAACAATCACCATGAAGGATGATATGAATCATTGCAGCATTTATGAATGTGAGAAAACTGCCGAAGTGAAGACTACTACTCCCAGATTCAAGAGACTGCTGCTTTATTTCCCCCTTTAGCAACAAACAGGAAAAAGAAAACATGTGTCAGGCCATTTCCTGGATATTTGATACCTGATCTGCAGAAAGATAAAAAGCATATTAATTCCCTAAAAATAACATACTAATTAAAGATTAAAAACAGAACTTCTAGTGAAGGAGAAAGACCTGTGAAACACAAAGCAGTTTATCCATGCGCTATCCTGTTTATATACAGGGTGGTGACTTGAGCTGGAGACTGAAAATGACCTACTTCCCTTAAATGAATAATTCCTGTGGGATGTACAAAATACTCATTAGAGGGCAAAATATGCAGCATACGCATCTCTTACCTTTTGCTAATTCTGTAATGTACCGTCTCCAAGTCTCCTGTTATGGGGTTTGAAATGGTGGCTCGCCTCAGCTGTGAAGCCAACCATCAAAATAGTTGCATTACAAGACAAAAAATGAATCACATTTACCCAACCAGTCAGAATTCTGGGGTTTTTACAAAGGAGGCTAAAAAAATAAAATAACTCCAATATTCTTCCAGTCACCTTGTGCTGAGCCTTGAACCTTGAGCCTTGAGCGCCAGTTAGTTTTTTAGGTTTTTTTTTTTTCTTTCAATTTTTTGTTTGTTTTGCATAGATGGAGGGAATACACACAAAAGAGATTAGAAATTAGGATATGACAGTGAGAAAATGAGAAATTTCTAAAATTTGAAATCTAATTTACAGTTTATATAAGTGGCCATCTGAGGGTGGGGAAAGGGGGTGGAAAAAGAATGGCTTTTGCGGTTAATGATCCATTCCAAAACCTGACTTTAACTTTTTTGTGTGATGGAACTGTTTGCAAAGGTTAATGTTTACAATTCATTTTAAGGTCAATTTTTTTTGTTCCTTCAAGGTATCCATTCATTAACATATACGGTAAAATAATCTTGGACTGAGAACCAAGGCAGAGGAAAAGAACTCATAAATGTTAAAATCAGTAAGAAAGAGGTAACAGCCTTGATAATAATTTCCAGTTTTTTTTAATGGAAGTATGATTCTGAGGTTGTAAGAGCATTAAATTTTATTGCTGTTAGTTATTCATCAAAAACAATCCAAATTGAGGAATTTCCAGGATATAACTTGGTCTCTAAGCTGAAATGAATTAATTCCCTTGGACGGCACCAATAATACATATTAATATTGGACCAGTCTTTGCATTTATAAGGTAATCTTTGGCCAAAAAAAAAAAAAAAAAAAAAAAAAAAAAAAAAAAAAAAAAAAAAAAGCATCAATTTGGAAAAGCAGTGAAGCTCTAAAAAAAAATTTTAAGTTCATTTGGCAGTACAGATGTCCAGATAATTCAAACCTTTGATATAACACGGGTCAACAAACCATGGCCACAGACAAAATTCAGCCTGCTACCTGTCACTGGAAATAAAATTTTACTGTAATATAGCCACACTCTTTCATCTACATATTTTCTTTGGCTGCTTTTGCACTATAATGACAGAGCTAAACAGTCATGGCAGAGATCATATAGCCTCCAAAGCCTAAAAAATATCTAATATCGACCTCTATGGAAAAAAATCTGCCAACTCCTGTGTGGTAACACAGCAAAAGCATGCTTAAAATGTATTCAACCATCTCTTTATGAAAGTGATGGCAGCTTCTATTTTACTATCAAGAAGACCAAATATGTTTTAAGAACAAGCTGATGGGGGAAAAGGCAAGAGCATAAAGAGCAGTCTTTTCCACATTCTCACTAAAGAAGAGTTTTTATGCTAAACATTAAGCTTATAGATTGGGTTTACATTAGATTATTTTTCTTGTTAAGATAAATTATGTGGGTTAAAGTCAGAAAACTATAATGTCACCATTTCAAATTAACATGATGCTTGTGCCCAATTATATCTTTTTATAATAGTAACAATGTGCCTAAAAGGGAATAAAAAATACTTCCAAAGTATTCTTTCAATAAAAATACAGACGTTATGAAAAAGCTGGGCTTTGAGTAGCCTCTGAGATTAGAAGACCACAAAATATATAGAAAAGTTTATACGGAAGACAGTGAAACAGTGTTAACGGTGAATAAAAATCTCATCAATAATTTTCATAATTCAGTGCTTAAGACCTAGTTGAAGGATACGATGTGTTAATAACAAAATGGAAAAACTGGCATAAAGAGAATGTCATTAGTAACTCCATTGTATCTTTAAAAAAAATTTGTGGTGTTATTGGTGTATCAATTATCCTTTCTGTTTTCTGACGAAGAAAAATTCATACAAAGGTACAGTAAATTGAGGAGAAAGAAAAGATTATTTACCCTTGGTTTTGCTAGGTCTTTGACGATTTCAATTTCTGCATCAGAAATAATATCATGGAAGCGAATAATACGAGGCTTGTCCCATTCATCCTCCTGTTTAGCTGGTGCCAGAATAAATTTAGGATTCCGGTTTCCATCATGGTAGCGACAAAAGAGTTTTTTCTGTCTCCGAGGGGTCTAAACATAAAGTTAAAAATACGATATGTATATATCAGAGTAATATTACTTTTAATATCTATTCCTATGCAGATAAGAGACAATAACGCTTGCATATACAAAGTATCTCTGGAAAACTATACAAAAGAAGCAGTACTCTGTGAATATTTTGCCTCAAACAGGACGTTCATAATTTTAAATACAGCATTAATGATTATTTTCTAAGCGAGAGAGGCGAGGTCTTAAGGAGAAAGGTAGTGTATCTCTTTTAACCCTTCTCTCATCAAAATAAAGTTCAAATGTTTAGATATGAAAGAAACAATGCCATATTTATGAAAATATTAAATGAATGCCCAGCACTGCTCTAAATGGCACAAAGTAACTGGGAAACACCCAGAGACAAAAAGTTTCTAGAAGAAAAAAAAAAAAACCACTAGGTTTTCCTGAATAGTTAAATGCTTGTGGCAAAAAAAAAAAAGAAAGAAAAGGAATTTTTTAAGGACAAAATAAAAAATGGATAGTCTCTGAAAAACAGAAAATAAGGTTGTTGGGTTTTTTTGAGATGGAGTCTTGCTCTGTCGCCAGGCTGGAGTGCAGTGGCACAATCTCTGCTCACTGCAACTCTGCCTCCTGGGTTCAAGCGATTCTCCTGCCTTAGCCTCCCTGAGTAGCTGGGCCTACAGGCGCCCGCCACCATGCCCAGCTAATTTCTGTAATTTCATTAGAAACAGGGTTTCACCATGTTGGCCAGGATGGTCTCAGTCTCCTGACCCTGTGATCCACCCACCTTGGTCTCCCAAAGTGCTGGGATTACAGCCAGCAGAAAGTAAGTTATTAAACAAAGATCCCAGACACTTTTTTTAAGGAATATAAAAACAGAGCAGTCAACAAAACCTTCAATCATATATGTATTATATTAATAAAATAAGTTATTTTGATGCTTATTCTTCTGTTTACTAAACAAGTATGCCAGGCCGGGCATAGTGGCTCACACCTGTAAACCCAGCACTTTGGGAAGCTAAGGTAGGAGGATCACTTGAGCCCCAGGAGTTCAAGACCAGCCTACGTCACACAGCAAAATCTCATCTCTACAAAAAATTTTAAAAATTAGCTGGACATGGAGGCACTTGCCTGTAGTCCCACCTACTTGAGGGGCTGAAATGGGAGGATTGCTTAAGCCCAGGAGGTAGAAGCTGCAGTGAGCCATGATCATGCCACTACACTCCAGCCTGGGTGACAGAGCAAGATGCTGTTTCAAAAACACAAAACAAAACAAAAACAAGTATGTCACATAAGCAGGAATATGATTAGTTTATTTCAATTATTATACTAATGATACAATAAAACAAAGAATGATTCATGTTTGTTCTCCCTGTACTTTATCTAGAGTCAAATCCAAGGCTTTAATTTTTCATAAGTATTTTATATAATGATGAGATGAATTTAGCTATTCTGAGAAAAAGAATGGTGGTTTTGTTTGTTTTGTTTTTTTGAGTGAGACAGTCTTGCTCTTTTGCCTAGGCTGGAGTGCAGTGGTGCGACCTTGGCTCACTGCAACCTCCGCCTCCCATGTTCAAGCGGATTCTCAAGCGTCAGCATCCTGAGTAGCTGGAATTTAGAGGTGTGTGCCACCATGGCTGGCTAATTTTTGTATTTTCTTTTCTTTCCCTTTTTTTTTTTTTTTTTNTTTTTTTTTTCAGACAGAGGCTTGCTCTGTTGCCCAGGCTAAATTGCAATGGCATGATCTCAGCTCACTGCAACCTCTGCCCTCCTGGGTTCAAGCAATTCTTCTGCCTCAGCCTCTTGAATAGTTAAGATTATAGGCAACCACCACCATGCCTGGCTAACTTTTTGTATTTTTAGTAGAGATGGGGTTTCACCATGTTGGTCAGGCTGGTCCTGAATTCCTGACCTCAGGTGATCTGCCCACCTTGGCCTCCCAAAGTGCTGGGATTACAAGCGTGGGCCATCATGCCCAGCAAGAATGTTCTTTTGATCTTAGGCAAAGCTGAGTATGCGTTACACTAACAAACTTGCAAATTAGCAGACTCTTGTTTTATAGCTACAGTTTTATTTTGTTCTTTAAGAGTTAGTAAAAGCAATAAAAATTTCTGCTTACTCTGAAAATTTGAACACTAGCTATTTGGTATTACAAAACTTGTGAATTTTTAGTGATAATAATACTGTAATTATTTTGAAATTGTATCTTTAAAAGATACATACTAAAATATGTAATGAAACAGAAAAGAAAATGTTTAATGAGTCTAACAGTGTCACTATCTTTGTACTTACCCATTAGCTCAAGCATGTCCTCCTAGGACTTCATGAACCTAACTATCATAAGTGTCACCATAGGTATTGCATACTTTGCTGTTAGTGGTTAAGCTGTCAACAGTCATCAATATCAAAACGTAAAGCCCAGCTTGAGTTTATTAGTAGGAAAGAAAATTTTAAACACTTTTCAAATGTTTACACTTAAAAGTACTTACTCCAAAAATTCACTAATTCTTTGGATGCATGCCTGCGTTCAACTGAAAGCTAATACCACATATTCCTTTCAAAAGGTTCCATAATCAATTAATCTTGAGAAACAATGTATGTCATATCATAATGCACATTATCATAAAAAGATTATGAGATGTCTTGAGGCTAAACAAAAACCAGTATTCAACTTTGTTTAACAAATGTTCCCCAGACTTTGTTCTTTTTTACTTTTGGCCTAATATCTATTAACATCTATAGATCTGGAATTCTGAATTATAGATATATTTTAATGAAATATTAAAGACAAAATCTGTTAAAAACTTTCTGCCTTTTGAGTATTAAATAGACTAAAGCATTTCACAAAGCAATCTTGTCAATATTAGGAGCAAAACTACAAGGGATTACTGTATAGATGAATCTGTTGTATCTCTTAAGATGGGTTAGAATAGTGTTATCATCTCTAATTAAGACTGCTGAACCACCAGGTATGGTGGCTTACGCCTGCAATCCCACCTCCCACCTTTGGGAAGCTGAGGTGGGCGGATCACCTGAGGTCAGGAATGAGACCATCTGGCCAACATGACGAAACCTCGTCTTTACTAAAAGTAGAAAAAAATAGCCGAGCATGGTGGTGAATGCCTGTAGTCTCAGCTACTTGGGAGACTGAGGCACAAGAACTGCTTGAACCCAGGAGGCAGAGGTTGCAGTGAGCCGAGACGGCACCACTGCACTCCAGCTTGGATGACAGAGTGGGTTTCTGTCTCAAAAAAAAAAGTACTGCTGAGAACTCTCTTGCATTAAATAAAAGAAAAACTATGACTTCCTTTAAACGTATTTGATCCTTCACCCTGGAAGGTAATATTACCACAAACATGTAATAGTATATGATTCACAAGCTTTATTTTAAAGCTATTTTACTAATAATTGGAACATATTAAATGTGGCACCCAGAGAGAGATAACCTGGCATACTGAAATTTTTTTAAAAAAGATTTTAGGCCAGGCGCAGTGGCTGACGCCTGTAATCCCAGCACTTTGGGAGGCCAAGGCGGGCGGATCACAAGGTCAGGAGATTGAAACCATCCTGGCCAATTGGTGAAACCCCATCTCTACCAGAAATACAAAAATTAGCTGGGTGCGGTGGTGTGTGCCTGTAATCTCAGCTACTCGGGAGGCTGAGGGGGGAGAATCACTTGAACCCAGGAGGCATAGGTTGCAGTGAGCTGAGATTGTGCCACTGCACTCCAGCCTGGAGACAGAGCAAGACTCTGTCTAAAAAAAAAAAAAAAATTTAGAGACAAGGTCTTACTGTGTAGCTCAGGCTGGAATGCAGTGGTGTAATCATAGCTCACTGTACCCCCAAACTCCTGGACACAGTGATCCGCCCACCTCAGATACCTGAGCAGCTAAGACTACAGGTATACACCAACATGCCCAGCTAATTTTTAGATTTCATTTAGTGGGGTCTCACTATGTTGCCCAAGCTGACATACTGTAATATGTTATGCAGTCATTCTGACTTTTATCACATAGGCTTAAATATAAAATAACTGATTCTCTCCAGAACTGTGTACAAACACATACACATACATTTACATACACACAATGGCTTTTCCACTTTACCATTTTGATACCCTCCCCACGGCACAGCATTTCGTACTTCTGTCTCTCTGGCAGGTAGTCCACAGCAGTCCCTTTTTTCTTTGGTGTAGTTTTCTGATCAGATTGGTCATCTGAAGCAGACTTATTGACATCTTTTTCTTTAGCCATTATATACTCAAAATATTTTAAGTTACCATTAGCTCTCTGATGTTCAGGATCTATTAGAAGAGAAACAAAGCATGTCCATGGGTAAGTTCATACTTGTTCAAGGATGAGAATACAGTAATATAAAAATAGTGGACATTATAATTTATCTTCCAAACCAGGTTGCTTTTGTGAGTGAAACGAGGCACTAACAAAAATTATTATACCAAAACAACAGGTATAAGCTACTACTGCCCCCAAGTAAATCAGGACATACAGTCACCTATATAAAAACAGTTCTGAGCCAGGCACGGTGGCTCATGCCTGTAATCCCAACACTCTGGGAGGCTGAGGTGGGTAGATCAGCTAAGTCAGGAGTTTAAGACCAGCCTGACCAACATGGCAAAACCACATCTCTACTAAAAATACAAAATTAGCCAGGGGTGGTGGTGGGTGCCTGTAGTCCCAGCTACTGGGGAGGCTGAGGCAGGAGAATTCCTGAAACCTGGGAGGCGGAGGTTGCAGTGAGTCACGATCACACCATTGCACTCCAGCCTGGGCAACAACAACAAAAAAAAATCCAGTTCTGGGGACAGAAACAGCCATTTATTTAAAGGTAGCAACTAGCACTTCTATTTTAAGAATTTACCACTCAGCTAAAGGAACTAAGTTCAATTTGATGTCAAATGAATTTTAAAATCTCACTCATCCTACTTACTTTAAGCAATGAAAAAGAGTTTTCCAAGACTGAAAAATAATCACATGAGGATGACAGGGGATACGCAGTTCAAAAGCAACCTTTACCACAGATACATTATAAATGTAGCCTGCTTCTAAGGGCTGAGTGAATCTCAGTCCCAAATTTCTAAGTTAAAAGGAAAAGGGAAATGAAAGATACAATTTTCGAACAAGCTAGAATCCACTAACTGCCTCAGAATTGCTAGTCATAATATTGAACTACCTTTTAGTAGGGAAAAAAGAAGACTAAGCTGTCCATCTGAGAGGCAAAAAAGAAAAAAAAAAAAACACAACAACCAAAGAACCACACACACATAAAAATAAAAAGGCAGAACGGTATATAGAGACTTCACTTATGACAGTAACTGTTTAGGATACATAGCCCTAGATTGTAAAATATTTCTTGTTCTTCAGAAACTGCTCATAGTATATATTACAATATCCAATATTAACCTAATTTTGTAAAACAACAGAAAAATGTGTGCAGGGAAGGGGATTATACTCTAAAAGGAAACAAATGTGTAGGTATCTTTGAGTGACTGGCTTATGGATGACTCTCCTCTATCTTTTTCTGTTTTAATAAATGTTCTATAATGTAAATTTAAAAGTACATTTTAAACTAAGAGGAAATATCACTGAAAAATACTGAAAGGAAAAAAGATTACTTGAACCAATATCTTAATTTATTATCACCCACCTAAGAAATAACCCAATTATCAAAAGTTCATTTTCAGCAGATCAATCCTTTTGAGCTGTTTGAGTCTTCTAACATACACATATTTTCCTATTTCATAAAAATAGTTTTTAAAGTTTTAAAGCTTCCTTATATACCAAAGGCCACCTAAACTTACTATCATACAAATTCTGGATTCCATCTCCAGAGATTACAATTTAGTAGGTCTTGGGTAAAGATCAAGCAATTTTCATTTCTAACAAGTATCCAAGTAATTCTGATGCATGTGCTACTTGGACCATACTTGAAAAAACACTACATCTCTGTTCAAAGTACTATTGATAAAATTCTCATAAGGTATATTTTTCTAACATTTAAATATGATAATCTAATATATTTTTAGCCCATCTATTTTAAATCACTTTATTTTAAAATATGAAATGCAATAAAACATAACACCCTTCAAAGGAAATTGATTAACATTTAAAATGGCAACATGGCAAACAAACATTTTTAAGTGAGTTAGGTTAGCTTCGATTTTGAAATTCCTGGAGAATACAGAGCAGAGCAACACAACCACTGTTGTAAGCACTATTAGGTGAGAAAAATCTGTCATCATTTACTTCGAGAATAAACAAGAAGAGGATAATGTATGTTTAACAAATAAGGCTCCTGACTTCTAACAGATAAAAAAAATATCAGAAATATTTAAATGGGGAGAAACAGAAAGATAGAGAATATGTATCCCCCAATAGAACTATAACCTTAAATTAGGCCCAGATAACATACCTAGTTCAAGAAGTTTCTTTGTGAGCAAAAGTGCCTTATCCAGGTCTCCCTGCTGATATACTGCATAGCTCAAATAATCTAGAACAGAGACTTTATCTATGGTAGAAACCTCGCCTTCATCCAGTTGCCTTAGCGCTTGTTCCATCCACAGTTCTGTATGGTAATAATCTGCCTCTGTATATGCCACTTTGCCCAACTCAAAGCAGTCCTCAGCTGTTAGAAAAGATTTGTGTTTCACTCCTATGAAAAGAAAATACAGAGAACTTTAGGAATCTTAACACTACCGTATATTTATTTAGGACTACACAGCTTTCAAAGTGCTGTCTCACTTTTATTTGAAGCTCACAATAATCCTCTGGATAAGCAAAAATTACCCTAATTTTATAAACAAAGGAACAATCTATAATGTAATGTAGCCTAACAAGAATCACACAGCTGGTAATAGGGGACATGGAACCTAGAGAACACAAGACTTAAATTATCAGCCATCAGACCAAAATGAAACATCCATTAAGTTGAAATATACTATTTTCTGACAGTAGGAATTACCATATGAAATATATCTATCTCACTGTTAACCAACAATCTGGGCAAGAGATGAATGTACAGGAGGAGAGGTCAACATGTCAACTGGATTCTTTCTTTTTTTTTTTTTTTTTTTTTT
>NW_016107367.1:191889-209176 GCF_001604975.1 Cebus imitator | reverse complement strand
AAACTCCGTCTCAAAAAAAAAAAAAAAAAAAAAAAAAATTTTAGAAATTGGCCCAGCATTGTGGTATGTGCCTATAGTCCTGGCTAGTTGGGAGGCTAAGGCAGCAAGACTGCTTAAGCCCAAGGGTTCAAGGTTACCATGAGCTATGACTGCACCACTGCTTGCCAGAGGGGCAACAGAGCAAGACTCTGTTTTCAAAAAAAAAAAGTTTTGGTTATTTGCCTTGTTATAATTGATTTGTTAGAGTTCTTGACTGAAACAGAGTCTTGCTCTGTCACCCAGGCTGGAGAGCAGTGCCTCAATCTCAGCTCACTGCAATCTCTGTCTCCCAGGTTCAAGTGATTCTCCTGCCTCAGCCACCTGAGTAGCTGGGATGACAGGCGTGTGCCATCACGCCAGCTAATTTTTATATTTTAGTAGAGACAGGGTTTCGCCCTGTTGGCCAGGCTAGTCTCGAACTCCTGACCTCATGTGATTCACCTGCCTTGGCCTCCCAAAGTGCTAGGATTACAGGTGTCAGCCACTGCATGCCAGGCTCAGCTATGATTTTTAAATATTTTTCCCATTCTATGGGTTAAAAATGGTGCACTTTTGAAGCTGTGATAAAGTTCAACTTGTTAATCTTTTAGCACTTGTGCTTTTGGTGTTATTATGTTAACTCGCTTCTGCAGTGAAACTTCCATTTTAAGAAAAGGAGATATTTGATAATTCACGAGATAAAATATAAACAGAAAACCAAAACACTTCAGAAAATACTGTCTCAGGCCGGGCGTGGTGGCTCACACCTGTAATCCCAACACTTTGTGGAGGCCAAGGCTGGTGGATCATGAAGTCAAGGGATCGAGATCATCCAGGCTGACGTGGTAAAACCCTGTCTCTACTAAAACTACAATAATCAGGCTAGACAAGGTAGCTCATGCCTGTAATTGCAGCACTTTGGGAGGCTGAGGTGGGTGGATCACCTGAGATCAAGAGTTCAAGACCAGCCTGGCCAACATGGTGAAACCCCGCCTCTACTAAAAATACAGAAATTAGCTGATCTTGGTGGTACACACCTATAATCCCAGCTGCTTGGGAGGCTGAGGCTCAGGAATCACTTGAACCTGGGAGGCTGAGGTTGCAGTGAGCTGAGATTATACTACTGTACTCCAGCCTGGGCCATAGAGCAAGGCTCAGTCTCAAAAAAAAAAAAAAAAAAAATCTGGGTGTAGTGGCACGAACCTATAGTCCCAGCTACTCGAGAGGCTGAGGCAGGAGAATTGCTTGAACCCAGGAGGTGGAAGTTGCAGTGAGCCGAGATCGTGCCACTGCACTCCAGCCTGGCAACAGAGCAAGACTCCGTCTCAAAAAAGAAAAAAAGGAAGGAAAATACTCAGTCTCATTCATCACTGAAGAAATAAAAAATTAAAACCACCACAAATAAAAATATCTTAAAATAATGGCCTAGATTTATTGAGGTCTTACTATCTACCAAGTATTTGCCACTTATATAATCCTCAAAGCCATCCTATTACAGATGAGGAACTAAAATAGAGGTTAACTAACTTGTCCAAGGTCACATGTTTAAAAGCAGGAAATGAAATCCGTTCAATACAACTCCAGAAGTTTGCACTCCTGTTGTTATACTATTAAATGGCAATACCTAATAGTGGGAGGAAGCAGCAATGTAAACTGGTAACTTTGCTTTTAAAAAATTCAGCAATATGAGAAAAGAATAATTCAAACTCTATGACTCAATACTACTATTTTTAATTATTTCATTGAGATTTAGTACTAGGGGTTGGGGATCTTCCTGTATAAAAGATTTTTGTGGCTGAACTATATTATAGCTAAAAACTATAATAAGCTGAAAGCAAGGAAATAAGGAAACATATAGGCAGATATATCAATGTAATGGAATAGTATTTTTCATTAAAAAGATAATTTCAATGCCATAGAGAAAATTATAAGACATTTAAAAATAGAAAATATGAACAAATAAGATACCCTAGGCCAGATGTGGTGGCTCATGCCTGTAATCCCAGTACTTTGGGAGGCCGAGGAGGACTGATCACTCGAGATCAGGAGTTTGACACCAGCCTGGTGGAAACCCCATCTATACTAAAAATGTAAAAATTAGCCAAGCATGGTGGCAGGCGCCTATAATCTCAGTTACTCAGGAGGCTGAGGCAGGAGAATTGCTTGAACCTGGGAGACAAAGGTTGCAGTGAGCCAAGATTGTGCCACTGCAGTCCAGCCTGGGCAACAAGAGTGAAACTCCATCTAAAAAAAAAAAAAAAAAGAGAGAGAGACTCTAACAAAGACCAGGCATATTGGAATGGGGAAAACAAAAGACCTTCTAAAAATCATAAATATCAACAACAGTTCAAAACTCATTAGACTCGTTAAAATGTAGATTAAACATAGCTAAAAAGAAAATAATAAATCTAGAAGACAGAGGTAAATAAGTTATCATGGCATAAACTACCCAGAATGCAGGAGAGAGAGATATAAACATGAAATGCTAGTTAAAACACAAAGACAAAAGAACTAAAGTCTAATTATGTCTACTTGGAATTCCAGAAGAAGAGAACAGAAAGAATATAGATAAGATAATATTTAAAGAGAGAATGGTAGAAAAATTTCCCAAATTAAAATGCGTAGATGTTCAGATTCAGGAAACACAAAGAATTCCATTCCAAGCCAAATAAAGCACATTTACGGGCTTCTTAAGAATGTGTTTCAAGGAGGAAAATCCCCAAAGGAAAGTCTGAGGTACAATAAAGAATGATGAACAATGAAAATGGTATACATAAATGCCAATCTAAATTAAAGAAAGGGGCCTGGCACAGTGGCTCACACCTGTAATCTAAGCACTTTGGGAGGCCAAGGCAGGCAGACTGCTTGAGCTCAGGACTTCAAGACCAGGCTGGGCAACGTGGCAAAACCCCGTCTTTACTAAAAATACAAAAAATTAACCAAGCATGGTAATGCAGGCCTGTAATTCCAACTACTGGGGGAGGCTGAGGCACGAGAATCACTTGAACCCAGGAGGCGGAGGTTGCAGTGAGCTGAGATTGCACCACTGCACTCCAGCCTGGGAAATAGGGTGAGACCCTGTCTCTAAATAAATAAGTAAATAAATTTGAATAAAGACAACATTGACAGGGGTATAACTAAGGGAAAAAATAAAGGGGGTGGTCATGGTGAGATTCCGTCTCTAAATAAATAAATAAATAAATAAATAAATAAATAAATAAATGTTGAATAAAGACAACATTGACGGGGGAAACTAAGGGAAAAAAATAAAGGGGATGATCATGGGACGCACTCCAGCAGGGTGGCAATCTTTAGATGCTTATTAAGAAAGAAACAAAGTAGAAACTGATGAATGTGAAGACAACAGTGACTCCATTTTTCCTGTTAATCCGCCACGTTTACCTTTTGATTAATCTCAGTCCCATGAATGCCTGCTGATTTCTACTTTACTTGCTGTCTTTAGTGTAAGAACATGTACTCACTATAAATCCTGCCTTTAGATCAAAGCAACGTTGATGTTATCACAAGAATTACAGGGTATGACACACACAGCATTCTTGCCTATTCTGGAGTTTGCCTTTAATTATCCGTATAGAGCACATACACTCTTTCCCTATGGCATTTAAGCCATGCATCTGGAGACTAATGCTGCAGAGATCTTGCTGCTGCCAAGACCATGCTTCCATCTGTAAGTTTCCCAATAAATCATCCTTTACTGACAATTAAGAAAAAAAAAACAAAAAAAACCCTAGAACCTCCACAAAATAGAGTAATAACATGTAGCTATAGAAAGAAATGACGATTTCTATATATGACATGAAGTAATGGCTAGGGCATACCAATAAATTAAGGCACCAAAGTACATAACAGTATTTATAGTATGCTATCTTTTGTGTTTAAGTGGAGGGAAAATAGGAGTAGACATATATTTGCTTATATTTTTAAAAAACTAGAAAAAGTAAAACAAAATGGTCACATATAGGAAAAAAAAGGGAATAGGTTTAAAAGTATAGGAATGAAAGTGAGACTTCTGCTAAGGTACTTTATTAGTATAGTTTGGACTATAAAGAATTTAAAAGTTTTACATAATTAAAAACAACAAATTGGCTGGGCATGGTGGCTAGAGCCTAAAATTTTGGCACTTTGGGAGGCCAAGGCAGGAAGAGCCAGGGAGCTCAAGACAAGCCCGAGCAAAATAATGAGACAATGTCTTTATTTAAAAAAAAAAAAAAAAAAAAAATTAGGTATGGTGGTACATGCATGCCTATAGGCCTAGTTATTTAGGAGGCTGTGGCAGGAGGAACCCTTGAGCCCAGGAGTTCAAGGCTGCACTGAGCTATGATCATGCCACTGCACTCCAGCCTGGGCAATAGAGAAAGACATTGTTTCTAAAACAAACAAATGAAAATAATGAATCAAAAGAAAAAACAAGGACAATCCCTAAAAACTGAGGAAAAATACTGAAACAAATGAATCCAACTGTATAACATGTTGAGGGCATACCCACAAAGAGAAATGAATTACTTCAGATGTCTTTAAAACAAGATTTTGACTGATCATATCTAGAGTGATATATTTTAAGGATATAAAGTACAAAAATATTAAACTGTATTCAGTAGTTTTTTTTGAGATGGAGTTTCACTCTTGTTGCCCAGGCTGGAGTGCAATGGCACGATCTCGGCTCACCACAACCTCTGCCTCCCAGGTTCAAGCAGTCCTCCTGCCTCAGCTTCCTAAGAAGCTGAGATTATAGGCATGCGCCACCATACCTGGCTAATTTTTTTTGTATTTTTAGTAGACACAGGGTTTCTCCATGTCTGGTCAGGCTGGTCTAGAACTCACGATGTCAAGTGATCCGCCCACCTTGGCCTCCCAAAGTGCTGGGATAACAGGCATGAGCTACTGCACCTGCTAGTAGTCTTAATGTTATTAATAGTAAGAATAAAACAGCATGAGTTAATAGTATGAAGAATAATCATGTTAATATCCTTAGGAACCAAATTTTCAAAACAAGAAAAAAAAGATATAACCCTGTGATTTTCAATTTGAATTGAAATTAACAATATGAACTTACATATTTCCTGTCTCTGTTTATGACAAATTTGATAGCAATAAACACCCCTAGAACCTAACTAGACTCTGCTACTTAAATGCCATTCCTGTTCAAAGGTATCAGGCCTTGCCAGACATAAGAGGGCACACCTGTAGTTCCAGATACTCAGGAGACTGAAGCAGGATGATCACTTGAGCCCAGGAGTTCCAGGCTGTAGTGCACCATGATCACATCTGTGAATAGCCACTGCACTCCAGCCTGGGCAACATGGCAAGACCCTATTTCTTAAGGGGGGTGGTGGGGGGAAGGACCAAGGCTTACTACAGAAATGCCTGGTTCCTACTCTGGAGTGTAAGAGAAACCTGGAAAAAAAAAAATGTGCCAGAAAGCAAGGAGGTTTCTTCTCTATCAAAGAATAGTAACAGTCAATCAAAAAAGCAAACAAGTCAATCTAAAGATGCTCCCACTGGGCTAAAATGGGATAATCTGAGATCAAAGAAATAATGAATAGACTGAAATACAAAAAAAAAAAAAAATCCAGCTGGGCACGGTGGCTAATGCCTGTAATCCCAACACTCTGGGAGGCAGAGGCGGGCAGATCACCTGAGGTCAGGAGTTCAAGACTAGCATGACCAACATGGAGAAACCCTGTCTCTACTAAAAATACAAAATTAGCTGGGCATGGGGGCACATGCCTGTAATCCGACCTACTCAGGAGGCTGAGGTAGGAGAATTGCTTGAACTTGGGAGGCGGAGGTTGCAGTTAGCTGAGATTGTACCATTGCACTCCAGCCTGGGCAACAAGAGTGAAACTATGAGTTCATATGTCATGAAAATTACTGATCACTACTAAAAATAGTTACTTATTACTCTGAAAATCGATAAAGGCGGCTAATTATAGACTTATTTGCCTTTCCTGTATATAGTTCAGGGTAACCAAACAGTTGATGATGGAACATTCCTATTTATAGAATTCCAGTTAAAAAAAGTAAAAGGAATAATGGAATGAAAAAAATCACCATTTTGTAACCCCTAGTGAAATAGTGTTGTAGGCAATGATCGTCAAAGGCTGCCAAAGCCATTAGACAAAACTTAAGGAGAACTTTACATGGAGTGATCAGGCTCTCACCACCGGAACCCCACTCATCAATCAGCATCATAAAAAGTGTGACAAGACATTAGGTGTTGGTTCGTGCAGTTCAACAGAAAGTTCATAGCGCCACCTATGGAGTTAATTTTAAAACTTAACTTGAATCTAATTGAGCCTCAAGCTCTAACCAGGTTGTAGGAAACATAAGCATTAAAGGAACACGTTAATCACCAAAGTAGACAACTCCAGAATGTGGAACATTCCGCAGAACATATGACCAGGTTCCCCCAGCTAACCAGTGTCGTAAAGAGAAAAAAAAAAAGGAAAAGGGAATAAAAGGGACTTAAGAGACATAATAAAAAAATGCAACTGTATAAAGACAACTTTGAGACCACCAGAGAAACAATACTGACTGGATATTAAATTATATTAGGAAAATTTTTTTTTTTGAGACAGAGTCTCGCTCTGTCGCCAGGTGCCAGGCTGGAGTGCAGTGGCACAATCTTGGCTCACTGCAATCTCCGCCTCCTGGGTTCAAGCAATTCTCCTGCCTCAGCCTCCCAAGTAGCTGGGACTACAGGTGCATGCCACCACACCCAGCTAATTTTTGTATTTTTTAGTAGAGACGGTGTTTCACCATGTTGGCCAGGATGGTCTCGATCTCTTGACCTCGTGATCTGCCCGTCTCGGCCTCCCAAAGTGCTGGGATTACAGGTGTGAGCCACCGCGCCCAGAAATATTGTTGATTTGTTAAGCAGAATGATAGTAAGTGGTTAGGTTACTTTTTTAAAAAGACCAGCTAGGCACAGGTGGCTTATACCTATAGTCCCAGCTACTTGGGACGCTAAGGCGAGAGGATCACTTGAGCCCAAGAGTTCAAGGCTGCAGTGAACTATGATGGTACCACTGCACTCTAGCCTCAGCAATAAAGTGAGATCCTGTCTCTAAAAAAAATTAATTAATGAATGAAAAAGACCTACTTGAGGCCAGGAGTTCAAGACCAGACTGGGCAACATAGCAAGAGCCCATCTCTACAAAAAAATTAAAAATTACCCAGGTGTGGTGGCACACCTATAGAGCCAGCTCTTCAGGAGACTAAGGCAGCAGGATGGCTTGTGCCCAAAAGTTCAAGGCTCCATTGAGCTATGATCATGCCAGTGCATTCCAGCCTGGATGACAGAGTGAAATCTTACCTCAAAAAAATTGTCCTGATCAGTTAGATATGCATGTTGAATTACTTATGGATATGATATCTAGGATTTGCTTTTAAAATACTTCGACAAGTCCAGGCACAGTGGCTCACGCCTGTAAATCCCAGCACTTTGGGAGGCCGAGGCGGGGGGATCATGAGGTCAAGAGATTGAGACTATCCTGGCCAACATGGTGAAACCCCATCTCTGCTAAAAATACAAAAAAAAAAAAAAAAATTAGCTGGGTGTGGTGGTGCATGCCTATAATCTCAGCTACTCGGGAGGGTAAGGCAGGAGAGTTGCTTGAACCCAGGAGGCAGAAGTTGCAGTGAGCCAAGACTGCACCACTGCACTCCAGCCTGGGAAAAAGAGCAAGACTCCGTCTCAAAAAAAAAAAAAAACTCCAACAAAAAAGGAGTAGATAAACCAAGAATGACAAAATGTTTAAAACCGTTTGGAGCTTGATGATGGCATAGGATCAGTATATTACCTTTATTTTTGTGTATGCATGATATTTGATATTTTCCATAATAAAAGAAGTTTTTATAAATAACAAAAAGGAGAAAGTCATGTCCTACAGGGCTCTTTTTATGCTATCATACAGAAAATCATATAGTTCCCTTTCTGACACTATCAAAAAAAAATGACAGGTATGTGAAAAAATAACAAGCCTAGACAAGAAATGTCAACAACATTTCTCTCTGAATATACAGTTCTGAGAGTAAATCAATATTACACTAGTAGTCATGATTCCAGAAGAGTAAAGTTTTTAAAAGAAACTACTAGTCAAAGACAGACTAGCCTACATTTTCTCTGATAAAACAGATCACATCGTATTTATTTACTTAAGTGTCTGATAATACCACAAAGGAAACTGGTGGAGAAACAAACACAATGGTGGTTTCTTTAATACATTTTGATTGAATACACTTCAAAGAGTCACTAAAATGGCCAGAACCAGACTTAGGTATAACCTATCCAATGGTGGTAACATAAGTTTTTTCAAAAGATGCTAACAGAAAAGGAATTCATGAGAAATGAAAGGATGTAAAGTTATGGGCATGTTTTGCTAGTGATTAGACAGTTGCAGACCACGGGAAAGCATAAGCTGGTCTGACAATGAGCTGTGGAATTCCAGGATCAAACAGAGTCCAGGCTTGTAGATGTATGCACTAGAGGATCACATGACCCATTTTATCAAATATTCAAAACATACAATCACCTCCATTCACTATTTTTTTTTTCTGGCCTTCTGTTAGTCACTTACAGACAGTAATTATCAGTATTCTCCTAAAATGAAGAGGAAGATCCGTGTTTTTTCCCTTAAATAATTCTCTGTCTCCCCTTCCACTCTAGGAAAGCATACTGTCTTCGTGCATTTGTGCTCCCGTAACAAAATATCAGAGGACTGGATAATTTATAAAAAAAACAAATTTACTTTCTCACAGTTCTAGAGGCTGGGTAGTCCAAGATCAAAGCACTAGCAGGTTCAATTGTCTAGTGAGGGCTGCTCTCCTCTTCCGAGATGGTACCTTGTTGCTACATCCTCCAGAGAGGAAGAAGAATGCTATGTCCTCATATGGTGAAGTGGAAGGGCAAGAGAGCTAGAGGCTGCATAAAACCGCTTTCATAAGGGTCTTAAATCCCATTTGTGTAGGGCCCATCTCTTAATACCATCACACTGGCCATTAAGTTTCGCCACCTGAATTTTGGAAGGACACATTCGAACCATAGCAGATGCTAAGAAACTAACTTCTTAATAGTTTAACATGACTTAGTTCCAGAAACTAAAGATGAATATTAAATTTTGACAATGCTATTAGTTTTCAGTTATGAGAACTAGTAAACTGAGGATGAGCTCATAATGCAGCAATTATAAATGTTTCTCTCAGTGGCATGCAAAACACGTAAGATGACAGTATGCCATTGATACATGTAGGTAGCAACAGTAATATTTTTTTACATGACCTGATATTCTGGCAACATTATTTGAACAAGCATGGCAGAGACAGTAGATAATCTTTAGCTATTCTGCTTTGGTAAAGTATTTCTGCTTGTCTTACCTATTGACCTTTAACAATACTAAAGGCAGACTGCCTGGGAATCTGATTTTTAAAATGAATGAAAAGTGATGCAGCATTTGAAAAGGAAAACTGTTCCCAAAGTAGAGAACAGGATAAGAAAAAGTAAATAGGCAAGAAAACAAAGAAGAAAAGGAAATAAGGAAAGTGATATGAGCAGAAAGAGACTATAAAAAGATTCATACAAAAAGCAAACCAAATTTGATAAGAAACAAAAATAAGTTGTAAATTCCTTTGTTTCAAAGGAAGAGGTATGATGACTGACATGAACATATCAAATTGAATATAATAAACCAAAATGAAAGTAAACTAACACTAAAAAGAGTCCTTTATTGTCACATGTCAAGGGCGGGACAGGTAGAGATAACTGAATCCTGGGGGCAGTTTCTCCCCATGCTGTTCTTGTGATAGTGAGTGAGTTCTCACAAGATCGGATGGCTTTATAAGCGTCTGGCATTTCCCCTGCTGACACTCATTCCCTCTTCTGCCACCCTGTGAAGAAGTGCCTTCCGCCATGATTGTGAGTTTCCTGAGACCTCCCTAGCCATGTGGAAATGTGAGTCAATTAAACCTCTTTTTTTTTTTAATAAATTACCCAGTCTTGGGTATTCCTTCATAACAGTGTATGAATGGACTAATACATCCCACCTCAGCCTCCCAAACAGCTAGGACTACAGGCATGCACCGCCACACCCAACTAAGTTTTAATTTTTTTGTAGAGTCGGGGACTTGCTATGCTGCCCAGGCTGGTCTTGAACTCCTAGCCTCAAGTAATCTTTCCCACCCTTAGCCTCCCAAAGTGCTGGGATTACAGGTATGAGCCACCATGCCCAGCCCTATTTTGTTAAATGGAACTTATCTGGTTGATCAAGCCAGAAATCTCTATGAGGTACATCATCAAATTCTACTATTCTACTCCAATAAGTAGCTTGATAGTCTATCCACTATCACCTCTGACTTAAATATTAGCAACAACCTCCTCCCTGGTTGGTAAAATGATAATTTCTTTTTCTTACACACTAAAATTACCTACTTAAGTTAGTCTCTATCAATACAAGCTTTCAGAGTAACAAGCTAGAAGCATACCCACAACTATTAAGCCCTAAGACAAAGGGAAAGTGATTCTTTTGTCCTCAAAGGCTATGAAACAAATTACAATTTAAAATCTTAAAATGCAGATGTCTTTTTTACACTACCATTGTCTTAATGGACTCAAAAGAGAAGTTAGGTGATAGGTATTTTATAGACTGGAAGAATAATCTTACCTGGAAGATTACCCTTTGAGATGGTATCTGTATCCAAATTGTAGGTATCCTGGAGACGTAATAGAGCTTTGGCTGCCCCAACCTGATCTTCATCATTAGGAAAGTACTGTCTCTGAATGGTTAGGTTAGAAATAAAAACTTGAAAAAGATAAAAAAAAAAAAAAAAAAAAAAAGGCTGTAGAACCTCATAAACTTCCCATAAAGAGACTTACTAAGGATTTTTCAAAATCTATTTTACTATTTTCTACCATACCATGAAAAGTTCCACATATTCAACAAGAAAAAATTAAGTACATTGAATGAGACTTGGCATACTTCTAACTTGTTCAATCTTCCAAAAGCCTAGTGTTGTTTAAGTACTGTAATGTGATGTTGTTATATAAATTATTATATTAGCAGGTAAAGATCACCTAACCTAATAGTTATGAGTTTTCAGTTAATATGGCAAGAAAATAAAAGTGCATCCACTAAGTTTGGGAAATGAACACATTTATGGATCTGAAAATGACATTCACTGACAATCAATTATACTTCCAGAAAACAGATGGTAAGTAAAATGTGTGCTCTTAAAGTTCTGTTTTCTTCTTCCGTGATTACACATTATATAAATATGTAAATATGTAAAGTTTGGTGGAATTCTTCAAGGGGAAGGAAGAGATATTAATTATACACTTAAGATCAACAGCTAAGCTAGTTTATTAAAATATATTTAGATCAGTTTAATTATCAAACATGGTATTGATCAATCAAAATTTACAATATATAAAACCTAATCTTAATTTAAAGAGGATTTATATAAAGTATAGCAAAAATCAAACTAACAAACCAATTATTGATAACCATATAACCCCAAGGAGCATGGATGCTAAATACTCCTTAAGAAACAAAAAAAGTGGTTTAAAATTTTAATATAGGCATCATTATTTGTGAATAAAAATTAGGTATGAGATTTCCCTCTCTTCTCATTAACTTATAATCAACTATATGTTTTTTGGGGGGTTTTTTTTGAGACAGAGTCTCACTCTGTCACCCAGGCTGGAGTGCAGTAGCACAATCTCATCTTCCTGCAACCTCCACCTCCCAAGTTCAAGCAATTATCATGCCTCAGCCTTCCAAGTAGCTGGGATTACAGGCGTGCACCACCCCTAGCTAATTTTTGTATTTTTAGTAGAGACGGGGTTTCACCATGTTGGCCAGGCTGGTCTCCTACTCCTAACCTCAACTGATCTGATCGCCTTGGCCTTCCAAAGTGCTGAGATTATAGGTGTGAGCCACTGCATCCAGCCTACTATGTATTTTGAACAGCAAGAGATCAGGTTCTTTTTTTTTTTTTGAGATGGTGACTCACTCTGTCACCCAGGCTGGAGTGCAGCTGCACAATCTCAGCTCACAGCAACCTCTACCTCCTGGGTTTAAACAATTCTCCTGCCTCAGCCCCCTGAGTAGCTGGGATTACAGGTGCCTGCCACCACAATCAGCTAACTTTTGTACTTTCAGTAGAGACAGGGTTTCACCATGTTAAGCCTTTCAAACTCCTGATCTCAAGTGATCTGCTTGCCTAAGACTCCCAGACTGCTAGGATTACAGGTGTGAGCCACGGCGCCCGGCTGAGACCAGGCATTATTATGTTAATGAAAATGTACAAATGAACAACTAACTGGAAGAGGGCTAGAGTTTATATCAAGTGTATTTTTATGCTGTTTTGTCTTTTTTTAGAGACAGTCTTACTGTGTTGCCCAGGCTGAAGAGCAGTGGCTTTTTACTGGTATAATTCCATTATTAGATCAGAGGGGTTTTGACCTGCTCTGTTTCCAACAATATTTTTTAGTTTTACGACCAATTCCCAGTCACAATCTCTACATGGAATTTTACAAGCAAGTTTTACAAGTTTTATAGAAGGCTATAATATTTATTATGCTACAAACAAAATTCTAAGAAAAATAAATTTATATATATTTTCTCTCATAGCATTATAGAATGACTACTACAGATTAAAACAACAAAGTCCCAATTCACATTATAAAACAATTTAGTTCATCACTTGAGAATAAATATATGGATTTCCTTAAAAACATGTTCAGGGCCAGGATCCGTGGCTCATGCCTGTAAACCCAAACACTGTGGGAGGCTGAGGCAGAAGGATTGCATGAAGCCAAGAATTCGCTATCAGCCTGGGCAACATAGCAAGACCAAGACCTTGTTTCTACAAAAGAAAAATTTAAAAATTGGCCCAGCATGGTGGTCCATGCCTGTAGTGCCAGCTACTGAGAAGGCTAAGGTGGGAGGATTGCTTGAGCCCAGGAGTTCAAAGCTGCAATGAGCCATGATTGTGCCACTGTACAATCAGCCTGGGCAACAGTGAGACCCTGTCTCCAAAAAAAAAAAAAAAGTTCCCAAGGTGTTATATAGTACAGAAAATAATCACAGGCAGTTACCTCTCATAGTAAAGAAGTATTCACAAGTACTTGCCATATTTTCTTTTCAAGGCTTCCTGACCTTTGACTAATAGTTTACTTCACTGCTTACAGAAAGTACTTACCCTTGTAGTATCTTACGTAACTAGCTCAGCTCTTTTCCATCTCTCTCTCTTTTGGAGGGGGACATAATTATCCCTTAACCTCCTTACTAAAGTCCAGATTTAGTCTTCTACATCTGTTACTAAAGTATCTAAAACATTTCAACACTCCAACTACAACTGTATTTGTATCACTTATTCATTACTACTGTTTGCAGTCTCAGTTTGATTTATTGTCTACATTGAGTAAACTAATTCTAAACTTCAAAATACCAGATAGAACACAGCTAATGCTTCTCTTTACAGTAACACTCCCAACAGTTTTTAAATTGATTGTAGATAAAGATATAAATTTTTAAAGTTTGAAGATAATCCTAAAATAAAAAGGATTACCCTCAGAAATGAAGTTATATGCCAAATAATCTATTCACTTTTGCAGATTTCAAAACAAAAGTCAACAGTAAAAGAAATTACTTCTTTTGGCTGGGCATAGTGGCTCGCGCCTGTAATCCCAGCACTTTGGGAGGCCAAGGCAGGTGGATCACGAGGTCAAGAGATCGAGACCATCCTGTCCAACATGGTGAAACCTCGTCTCTACTAAAAATACAAAAATTAGCTGGGCTTGGTGGCGCGTGACTGTAGTCCCAGCTACTGGGGAGGCTGCGGCAGGAGAATCACTTAAACCCGGGAGGCAGAGTTTGCGGTGAGCTGAGATTGTGCCACTGCACTCCAGCCCGGTGACAGAGCCAGACTCCATCTCAAAGAAAAAAAAATTACTTTTTTAATCAAAGAATTCATGATTTTGACTAAATTAACTCTATTCAAACCAAATGCACCCAGGCATAATCCAGTTATAACACTGAACACTTGATTTCCTGGGAACTGAATTTATCACTAATTTTATTATTTCTACAGATGGTGGCAATATTGCCTTACTCAGGAATCTCTTTCAGACTTACCATCTGACATATCCTTAAGGACCAGATTCTCCAACTCACTCCATTCAGTATTCAGACGTTTCATTAATTTGAATGCATTTACTGGATGCCCAACAAATCCTTCTGGATCTTTTGTCGCTGTACTAGTTAGCCGATCTAACTTCTCTGCCCATCTACAGGTGTAAAACATAAAAACTGAGAATACGTATATTTCATAAGGAAAAACACAATTTAGTGAAATGCTCAGAAAAAAGAAAATGCCTAGAAGTTTTTGAGTTAAACTATACCTGTAGTTTCTTTTTAAAGTAAAATTATAAGGTCTTTTTTAAAAAGCAAGACTCTTGGCAGAATCAAAATACAACTATAGGACTTTTTGTTTTAAATTTGTTTCTCCCAATGATTATAATAAATGGAACCTCCCTATCTTAGTAAAAGTTGTGAATGAATCCCTCTAGTAAAAGTTAAAAATTCATTTCCACGAGGCCGGGCGCGGTGGCTCAAGCCTGTAATCCCAGCACTTTGGGAGGCCGAGGCGGGTGGATCACAAGGTCAAGAGATCGAGACCATCCTGGTCAACATGGTGAAACCCCGTCTCTACTAAAGCTACAAAAAATTAGCTGGGCATGGTGGTGCGTGCCTGTAATCCCAGCTACTCAGGAGGCTGAGGCAGGAGAATTGCCTGAACCCAGGAGGCGGAGGTTGCGGTGAGCCGAGATCGCGCCATTGTACTCCAGCCTGGGTAACAAGAGCGAAACTCCGTCTCAAAAAAAAAAAAAAAAAAAATTCATTTCCCCATAGGTCCTAGGGCCAAATAACTGATTATTACAAACTACCAATTAGCCCAACCCAAATTCAATTACATGTTCATTTACATTAACTTATACTAAACTTTTACATCCAGTATCTAAAAACTATATCTTAAAACAAAAAAACTGAATACTTAGCTACTCATTAAATAAAAGACAGGAATTCTCAGGTCAGGATTAACTATGAACATGAGTCAATTAAAAATAAATTCATATTAGACAAAAACTCTATCAATTAAATAACACTAATCATATTTATCACTATAATGTCTACAAGGGAACCAGGGAGTCAAGGATAAATAGAATTGGAAAACTGCTGCAGGAGGTGGCTTGACTAAGAGGTTAGGAGAAGCATAAAACGTATTAGCAATATTTTTAAAATTTATCAGTCAACTTCCCATATCCAACCATATTCGTTTTTTTTTTTGAGATAGTCTTGCTCTGTCGCCCAGGCTGGAGTGCAGTGGTGCAATCTTGGCTCACTATAGCCTCCACCTCCTGGGTTCAAGCGATTCTCCTTCCTCAGCCTCCCAAGCAGCTGGAATTACAGGCACATGCTACCATACCCAGCTAATTTTGTATTTTTAGTAGAGACAGGGTTTCACCATGTTGGCCAGGCTGGTCTCGAACTCCTGGCCTCAAGTGATCCACCTGCCTCGGCCTCCCAAAGTGCTGGGATTACAGGCATGAGCCACTGTACCCGGCCAATATCTAGCCATATTCTTATCTCAACCCATGTTCTTCCATGTGAAAGTTGGCCCAACTCTAACTTGTTCTCTATACACCTATTTTAGCCATTTCAACTGGCTTTGTAAGACTCAAAAATGGGTTTCATTTCTACTTAAAGAATATTTTAGCTTGAGAAAGAAAACATCCAGGTTGAGTCAGAGTCATAATAAGTAAATATTTTGCTTACTTTTTTATTTGTTCTAACTTGTCCTCTTCTGCTTTAATATAATCTTTCAGAGAAGTTACCAGGTCTTTCTCAGTATGGATCAAATCAGTCATCTGACCTAGAAGGGGAAGAAGGTTATCAAATACTCTTATCCTTCAACACAAGTATGTTAAGAATAAGAATGATTGAGACTGTTCCATTCTATGAGACAATTTAACTGGCATGAATCAGCTATGCTGAAGACGATCTTTTTTTCACCAGATAAACCAAAATAAAGTCAAAAACTTTTCTAATCAAGTGTTTCAGTTCTAATTTTCAAGGCATTTAATTTTGCAAGCTTTACACTGTACTGGCAAATTGTCCTTACCGTGTAAAAATACAAATGTATTTTTAAATTGCAAATCAACACTACTTTCCAAAGACTGTTTCTTCACCACCTCCCCTTTACGTTTGTTTTTGAGACTAATTAGCATTAAATTTTTATTTAATAAACAAAAACCACACTAAAAAAAGTTTCAAATAATCCATTATTTATAATACGATGCAAGAACCCATCATTTTATATACTGGAATCAAGAGTCATAAATATGTAATACTTATGGGCCAGGCACTGTGGCTCATGCCTATTGTAATACCAGCACTCTGGGAGGCCAAGGCAGGAGAGTCCCTTGAGGCCAGGAGTTGAAGACCAGCCTGGGCAACATGGTGAGACCCTCTATTAAAAATAATAATGATAAGCTTCTTTTTTTAAATTATGATACAAAAAACCCCTTTAGTTCACAGTAGAATCTTAAATGGAAAAAGCAGACTAGATATATATACAGTATATTACTTGTGTATCTGTGCACTGAAAAAGACTAAGTATATGCATTATTTGCTTAATAGACTCATTAATGGGTAACTTCCTTTGACATGCATTTCTAAATTTTTAAGTTTCTACACTGAATATGTATCATTTTTGTAACAAAAAAAATTTTTTTAATAAAATTATTTTAAAAGGACCTTTTAGAGAGGCAGGGAGGAAACCTATACTCTGGGAATACATTATATTTGTTTTTGCTGATTTTAAAACACTAAAAAATGGAAATTAAAAAATGCAAAACCAACACAAACCAACAAATAGTAAGACTTACCAATTGAAGTAAAAAAGCCTGGATGAGCCAAAGACTGGGGAAGCAGAATTCCTACAATTAATATACACCAGATCATCTTGGAAGACTTAATTTTACAGGATCACACACCTAAAACAGAAATAGAGAAATGCCAAAAAAAAAAGAAAGAAAGAAAAAGAAATGCAGTCATTCCTTAAAAAATACAAAGGGTAAAAAAAGTTCCTTATCTATTCTATGAAAAAGTAAAAGATTCCCAGGTTGCCCATAGAACTGATGTTAATTATTATCAATTGTTTAACGTTTTTTTTTTTTTTTTTTTTTTTT
>NW_016107367.1:183922-191434 GCF_001604975.1 Cebus imitator | reverse complement strand
TTTTAGTAGAGACGAGGTTTCACCATGTTGACCAGGATGGTCTCGATCTCTTGACCTCGTGATCCACCCGCCTCGGCCTCCCAAAGTGCTGGGATTACAGGCATGAGCCACCGCGCCCAGCCCACTATCTTGTTTTTCATATAATTAGAGTACTACCATGACATTTCTTTTTTGTGGGTTTTTTTTGAGACAGTATCTCTCTATTGCCCAGGGTGGAGTGCAGTGGTGCAATCCTGGCTCACTGCAACCTCTGTCTCCCGGATTCAAGAGATTCTGATGCCTCAGCCTCCTGAGTAGCTAGAACTAAAGGTATATGCCACCATGCCCGGCTAATTTTTGTATTTTTAGTAGAGACAGGGTTTCACCACATTGGTCTTGAACTCCTGGCCTTGTGATCTGCCTGCCTCAGCCTCCCAAAGTGCTGGGATTACAGGCATGAGCCACAGTACCCGTCCATTTAATAATTTAATAATAGCTACTATCTTGTTTTTCATATAATCAGAGTACTACCATGACATTTCTTTATTGTGGGTTTTTTGTTTTGTTTTGTTTTGTTTTTGAGACAAAGTCTTTCTCTGTTGCCCAGCCTGGAGTGCAGTGGTGCAACCTTGGCTCACTGCAACCTCCACCTCCCGGGTTTAAGTGATTCTCATGCCTCAGCCTTCCAAGTAGTGGGACCAAAGGTGGGTACTACCACAACTGGCTTTTTGTCTTTTTAGTAGAGACGAGGTTTTGCTATTTTGGCCAGGCTGGTATCGAACTCCTGGCCTCAAGTGATCCACCCACCTCAGCCTCCCAAAGCACTGGGATTACAAGTGTAAGCCACTGCACCCAGTCTGATATTTCATATTAGAGAAAAATGTATGTTTGTTATGACCTGATTATTTATGCTTAAAAATTCAAGTTGTTTGTTCTCCTTACTATTACAATTAGAATAATAGTAGATGGCTTTTTCACATAACCTGAAAAATAAGTTTTCTCTGTGATTTAGATCTTTCCCATGAATTTCCCATAAAAATATACCAACTTATCAATTTAAATATTATGAACACATTTTCAAAATGTTAAAATACGTTTTAAGGGAAACAGATTTCAGAGCTTTCTGATTAATCCTTAAAATTCCTGATGTGTCACATCTTTTTTATATATGTGTATATATATGAAATTATATATATGTTTTTGTTTGTTTTGAGACAGTCTCAAACTCCTGACCTCAGGTGATCCGCCCACCTCAGCCTCCCAAAGTTTTGGGAAAACAAGCATGAGCCTGGCCCATCTTTTTCCTATATAACTTTTTAAAATAAATTAAAAGTTGTAGATTTGGGGACAAAAAAATGTTCTAAAATTAAGTGGCAGGTGCCTGGAGTTCCAGCTACTTGGGAGGCTATGGCAGGAGGATCACTTGAACCCAGGAGTTCAAAGCCAGCTTGGGCAATATAGCAAGATCCCATCTCTAAAAAACAAATGAATAAATGAAATAAAATTTACTGTGGTGACTGACGGTAGAATGTCTCTGTGAAAGCACTAAAAATCATTGAATCATGAATACTAAATGGCTGACTTATATGGTATATGAATTATATTGCGATGACACTGTTCTCTTGGTTTTGTGTTTTTGTTGTTTATTTATTTATTTATTTTTTAAAGACGGGGATTCACCATGTTGGTCAGGCTGGTCTTGAACTCCCAACCTCAGGGGATCCGCCCGCCCTGGCCTCCAAAGTGCTTGGATTACAGGCGAGAGCCACCGCACCCGGCCGGTTTTGTTTTGTTTTTTAAGAGACAGGGGTCTTGTTATGTTGCCCAAGTTGAACTCAAACTCCTGGACTCAAGTGATCCTCCCACCTTGGCCTCCTGAGTAGGAAATATAGGTCTGCACCGCTGCACCTGTTTTGTTTTGGTTTTTAAGTTGCAGAGAATCCAAAATGAATAAATATCCCCGTCCATTTAAACTAGTATTTTCTCTCAAAGGACCCAGACTTCAGTTTTGTGTCTCTTATCAACTGTGTTCTATGTAAAAAACAAAGACAAAAAAAAAAATAATAATACCTTAGCCTAAGACATGTCTGTGGCCTCTTTTCTTTCTTTTTTTAAACCTGGCAGCAAAACCCTTTTGTCTTTGTGCTCTATATCCATGGTAGCAGTCTTTTCTAGTTAGAATTCTTCATGGTAGATGAGGATATAAACCAACCAACTTTGAAAGGCTTTACCTCAATTACCCAGATGCCCTGGTAGGACTCTTCTCTTGCTCCTTCTCCACTACAAACATGGACCTTGTCTATTTATTTTATAGGAGAAAGTTACCATTACAGTATAGTTTGCCTCAGTAACAGGCTCTCATTGGCTACCCTGACTTGTCAACCTGTTTCTCTTTGTGCAGGCCCGACTCTTCCTATGTGACTTGAGCTAAAGCAAAAGGCTCAAGTTCAAACTGAAAGCTCCCCATTCCACAAGAGTGAAAAAATAACCCCACTGTCCCCCTAACTTGAACCTCAATAAAAATAGATCACCACAAAAACTGGAAGTACTCCTTAGTCTCCTCCCTTGAGTTTGCGGCAGACTTCCAGATACTTCCAAAACCACACAGTAATGAAATACACTGCTCTTTTGGCTATGTTACAGTGATTTGGAGAAGGCTTCTAGAATGTAGCAGATGTAGACACTTCCTCTCCTGGGCTCCTGCCAAAGCACAAGGCTTTTTCAAAAGCCTGAGCTGTCTGAAGAGTCTAGAATTTTCTGTTTAAACAGATTTCTATCATAATTTTCTTCATGAATAAACGCTATTTGCAGAAAATATAAATGTTTTCACTGTACTCACAGAAGGCTAATCACAAAGGTTGTCTAAGCTTTTAACTCTGATAAGAGAGTTTAGATTTGTCAGAAAAGAGGTTATTTTGCCATTGCTAAAATATATTGTCACTAAAGTTTTTTTGTCATTTCTCATTGTCCTTAAATCTCACAAGGAATTAAAAGCCATTAGTCTACAGAAATAACTAAAAAGAAGCTTAAGATGGCATTTTTCTTTGACTATAATAGCTTCTTCTTCGAATACAATACATATTTTATATATAGATATACATTTTTTTTGCGGATCATAGGAAGTTTATTGTGTCTTTAAGAGACAATGCAGACTCCTTGTCAAGGGAAAGGTCTTTCAGAAACAGGAACCGCCATTTGGATGTGATGCTCATTTGTCATTTTCATAGGCAGCTGGATTCTTCCTCCTGGATCTCTCAAACTCTTGAGTCCCCCATGTGTAGATAAGATAAAACACTACAAACGGCCTCACCACGCAAAGGCCGAGTGTGGCGCAGCACGTTGGGGATTCCTTTAGAGAAGACGTGTGGGAAGGCACGCTGCTCTGAAAGGTGACAAGCTGTTATGAGATCACATGCCGCATCCGCCGTCAGATTCCCAAACTCGCAGCCCATGGTGGCGGTGGCCAGGGGTCACTTAGCCCTCCGCAGTCACCGATCCGGCAGACTCCTAGCTTGAAAATATTTTAAGAATGACAGAGCCAGAGCCAGACTGGGCACGGTGGCTCATGCCTGTAATCCCAGCACTTTGGGAGGCGATTGCTAAAATATATTGTCACTAAAGTTTTTTTGTCATCTCTCATTGTCCTTAAATCTCACAAGGAGTTAAAAACCATTAGCCTATGGAAATAACTAAAAATAAGCTTAAGAGGGCATTTTTCTTTGAATAGCTTCTTCGAATATTATATCTATACGTATATATGTGTGTGTATTTATTTATTTTTTTTTTTTGCAGACCACAGGAAGTTTATTGTGTCTTTAAAAGAGATAATGCAGATTCCTCTTCCAGAACTGTCATTAGGATGCATTGCTCATTTGTCATTTTCATAGGCAGCTGGATTCTTCCTCTTGGATCTCTCACTCTTGAGTTCCCGAATTGTAGATAAGAAAAAACACTACAAACGGCCGCACCATGCAAAGGAAAGGCTCCCGAGTGCGGCTCAGCACGTTGGGAATTCCTTTAGAGAAGACATGAGGGAAGGGGCGCTGCTCTGAAAGGTGACAAGCTGTAGGAGATCACATGCCGCATCCACGTCAGATTCCCAAACTAGTGGCCCATGGTGGCGGCCGCCAGGGGTCACTTAGTCACCGATCTGGTGGACTCCTAGCTTGAAAATATTTTAAGAACGGCAGAGCCAGGCCGGGCGCGGTGGGAGGCTGAGGCAAGTCGATCACAAGGTCAGGAGACCATCCTGGCTAATACGGTGAAACCCCATCTCTACTAAAAATACAAAAAATTAGCTGGGCGTGGTGGGAAGCCTGTAATCTCAGCTACTTGGGAGGCTGAGACAGGAGAATTGCTTGAACCCAGGAGGCAGAGGTTGCAGTGAGCCAGGATAGTGCCACTGCACACTCCAGCCTGGGCAACACAGAGAGACTCCATCTCACAAAAAAAAGGAGGAGGAGGAGGACAGAACCTATATAAAAATTCAAAACAATCACAGAAAGAAAGAATAAATAACTTTACCTTACATCATGTTTCAAAATTAATCAACAAAACAAAGTAAAACAAATAGCAACAATGGAAAAGTTATCAGATCGCTAAAAGCAGAGAGTTTCTAAACTTAATTTTAAGAAAATGGCCAGGCACAGTGGTTTGCACCTGTAATCCCAGTACTTTGGGAGACAAGAGGATCATTTGAGCTCAGGAGTTTGAGACCACACTGGGCAACACAGCAAGATCTCATTTCTATTAAAAAAATAAAAAAATTAGCTGGGCATGGTGGCACACGCCTGTGGTCCCAAGCTACTTGGGTGGCTAAGGAAGGAGGATCACTTGAGACCAGGAGGTTGAGGCTGCAGTGAGTCATGATCTTGTCGCTGCTCTCCAGCCTGGGCAACAGAGTGAGACCCATCTCAAAAAAAAAAATAAATAAATAAAAATCAGTAAGAAAACCACTATGATGCTAATAGACAAGTGGATAAAAAACTTGGAACTCACAAAAAATAACAGTAACTAGCTAGCTCAACAAAAAATGCTCAAACTTATTAGTAATTAATGACATAAAATACCATTTTTGCCCATCAAGTGAACAATTAACGAGCAAAATTATTTAATGACATTGTTATATGCCAAGAAACTTAAAATGAAAACACATCCTTTAACTTGTAGAGTTAAATGAAAAAACAAGATTTAACAATTATCAACATACAACCTTGGTGGAACCTATAGTGACTAAGATTATGTTTTCATTACCCCAACAGAAAGTTATAAATACTGATCAAAACAAAGAAAAAATTAACATTATAATATGGTTATAACTATGCAAGAACATAAACAGAGGAAATTCACCACAGTGTAACTGTCTCTGGATAGCAGAATAAGAGGTAGTTTCCTTTTACACCTCTGTATTTTCCAGACATCCTATAGTATATTTTATAGTGACAAAAAAATTAACTTTGTACAAAATAATAAATCTAAAGCATTAACTCTCATATTAAGGTACCCCAAACCTTTCAAGAAGTAGTTAATTATTCGCTAACAAATACTATAAGCTTTTGAGCATGTTCCATTTTCTAGTTCTACAAGCCTCTACATTTCACTTTATCTTCTTCAAAGTTACCTAAATCTAAACTGGGTGCAGTGGCTCACACCTGTAATCCCAACACTTTGGGAGGCTAAGGCGGGAGAATAACTGGAGGCCAGGAATTTGAAACCAGCCTGGGGCAACACAGGGAGACCCCAATTCTATTAAAAAATATTGAGGCCAGACGCAGTGGCTCATGCCTGTAATCCCAACACTTTGGGAGGCCGAGGCAGCCAGATCACGAGCTCAAGAGATCAAGACCATCCTGGCCAACATGGTGAAACCGTCTCTACTAAAAATACAAAAATTAGCTGGGCGTGGTGGTGGCGGCGCACACCTGTAGTGCCACCTACCCAGGAGACTGAGGCAAGAAGGCCTGAACCCAGAAGGCAGAGGTTGCAGTGAGCCAAAATTGCGCCACTGCACTCCAGCCCAGCAACAGAGTGAAAGACTCTGTCTCCAAAAAAAAAAAAAAAAAAAAAAAAATTAAATATAGCCAGGTGTAGTGGTAATCCCAGCTACTCAGTAAGCTGAGGCTGGAGGATCACTTGAGCCTGAGAGGTGGAGGCTGCAGTGGGCCCTGAATGTACCACCACACTCTAGCCTGGGTGACAGAGTGAGACTATGTATCTATAAAAATTATAGTAAAAATAAAGAGAATTTGAAAGCAACCCAATTATCTAACAGTGAACTACGCTGCCAGAGTAGCACGCTTTCCCATTCTATTTCCTCCTACAGTTAGATAAAAGACCCAGAGTAGGTCAGTCTTTGGCTTTCATTCTCATTAACGTAACGGTTGCGGGATGGCCTTGTGAATGGTAGAAAGCAGCTCCTTCTGGAGTTGCTAAGCTCAGAGAATGTGAATTTGAGGCTGCCCTGTGACCATCTTTCTCACTTGTCTAGGATCTACAAGTCATACAGAGACAAGCAGTTCCAACCCTCAGGGCCCTGATTATTTGCAACTATTGCTTTGAATCTGTAAGCTACTACAATAATCTCCCAATCCACCTAAGAAAGCCTATAAATTCCTTTTTGCTTAAGCTAATTCAAGTTGGATTTCTGTCACTTAAAATAGGAAGTTCAGACCCATACAACATTATTCCAAACTAACATGCCTACCCAAGCTAGATAATAAAAATGAAGATAGACCTGTATGGCAGTGCTTCTCAAACTTTAGCTATACCAGAATCACCTAAAGGTCTGAGGAGCTGAGATATTTTGTACAAGTTTCCAGGCAATGCTGACAGTGCTGGCTGGGGGATCACAGTTTGAGAACCACTGGATAGAGGAAACACCCTATGAAATCACCTCTGCATTTAAAATAGACTTTACTTCAACTTATCTTACGTAAAAGTATCTAACTGTATGTCTAATTACTCTAGGGAATGGCTCTCTAATCTGTTTTAATACTATGTCTCATTCATCCATGTTCATTCAGAAACTTTAAGTGACACGTTAATAGGCAAACATCTTTATCAATCACAGGTTTTTTTAAACTGGTTTCCTTATGGTGTCTTACCTTTATTAGTCTACCTTCATTCAGATAGCAGCTTGCAAAGCAAATCATTATAGAACATCAAACAGTCAACTATCCCAAAAGACATTATGACTTTATCGAAAATTATAAAATATAAATAATTTCTTTTCTAAGTCTTCAAACAAGCTTGAAAAAGAAATTAAAGGCTGGGCGCAGTAGCTCACGCCTATAATCCCAGCACTTTGGGAGGCCAAGGCAGGCAGATCATCCGAAGTCGGGGAGTGACCAACATGGTCACTAAAAATACAAAAAATTAGCCAAGCCTGTGGTAGTGCATGCCTGTAATTCTAGCTACTTGGGAAGCTGAGGCAGGACAATTGCTTGAACCCGGCAGGCGGAGGTTGTGCTGAGCCAAGATCGTGCCACTGCACTCCAGCCTGGGCAACAAGAGTGAGACTCTGTCTCAAAAAAA
>NW_016107367.1:172628-183850 GCF_001604975.1 Cebus imitator | reverse complement strand
AAAGAGAAATTAATGGGTCAAAATGAATGCAATCTCCTTTAAAAGAAAGACAAATCTCAGATAGCATCCCTGAAAAGATTTGTCTTAATTTTTAAAAAGACAAACAAAGAGGAGGGAAGGAGGAGAAACAGGAGGAAGAAAGAAAAGAAAACCCAAGAAGAGTCAAAAATTCAAAGATAAACTTATACTGGAATAAAACTTGGTGCTGTAACAGTATGAATAAGTAATTGATAATATTTAGGTTATTGGTTAGATGATAGGTTCATAAGTGGTTATATAATTATTATAACATACATGTATATTACTTATGATGTTTGGTATACATATCATATACTTTTAAAAATTTTATTTATTATACTATAAGTTCTAGGGTACATGTGCAGAACGTGCAGGTTTGTTACATAGGTATACACGTGCCATGGTGGTTTACGGCATATATCACTCCATCATATTTTTTAAACTATAAGAAAAAAAGCAGTATGGAAGAAATCCTACCAGAAAACATTCTCAGGTAGTCCTGGATAAAAATAAAATGTAAACCCAGGCAGGGTGGCTCACTCCTATAAACCCAGCACTTTGGGAAGCCAAGGCGTGATCACCTGGGGTCAGGAGTTTGAGACCAGCCTGGCCAATATAGTGAAACCCCATCTCTACTAATAATACGAAAAAAATTAGCCAGGCATGGTGGCGCATGCCTGTAATCCAAGCTACTCAGGAGGCTGAGGCAGGAGAATTGCTTGAACCTGGGAGGCAGAGGTTGCAGTGAGCCAAGTTTGCGCCACTGCACTCCAGCCTGAGTGACAAAAGCGAAACTCCATCTCCAGAAAATAAATAAAATGTAAAGTGTACATTCATCCAAACACAAAACTTTCCTACAGTCCTTATTCCAGGAAAGTCCGGTCCCAAAGACTCAACAGGTCACTCAAACCTGGGAACAGATCTTAAAAGTTCTACCACACAGTAAATACAAATGATTCCCAACTTAGGACAGTTTGACTTAGGATTTTTGAACTTTATAGTGGTGTAAAAGTGATACACCATTCAGTAAAAAAACATACTTTGACCCCTACAACCATTCTGTTGTTCACTTTCAGTACAATATTCAATAAATTACATGAGCTATTCAATACTTTATTATAAAATAGGCTTTGTTAGATGATTTTGCCCAACCATAGGCTAATTTAAGTATTCTAAGCACATTTAAGGTGGGCTAGGCTAAGCTATGATGTTCACCTTATAATATTTTCAATTTACAACTGGTTTTTCAGGACAGAGCCCCATCATAAGTCAAGGAGCATCTATATTTACATTGAGTTATGAGGAGTCATTGAATTTTAAGTACAAGTTATTCACTGAATTACTAGGACAGGGCATCTGGTAAATAATTCTATTAGGGTTTTGGTTTAATATTTTTCTTCCAAGAAAAAGTTGTAATATTTTAAAAAGTTTGTATCTCTCAAATTATTCAAAAATGAGTAAGGCAGACTAAAGAATGCTTGATATTCTCTCTCTCCTTTTTCAAGCTAGTCAAGTAAAACAATGGGAGTGCAAAAAGAACAAAGAAACCTGTAACTGGTTGTGATCAATTAGTTGTAAATACCATTGCACTTGGTCCAGACAAGAATGCTTGATATTCTAAACTTTTTCTGACACTTAAAATTTTCCACAGGAGTTCTTTTAACAGTCTCTCCACACCTTCGACACTTGTTCCAAACCTTCTTTTAGAATGCTCCAACTTTATTTTTTCCTCATACAGATTCCTTATTCAACTGTTGGTCCTCCTGAAATCTGTTTCAGACTTCAACGTTTCTGACAGTTTTCATGGTCAACACAAAAGAACACCACAAATTCAGACTCCTAATTCAGGCCACTACAATGTGCTCTACATCAAAACTTGGCGTGTCTTTTCTATCTAAATAGGATGTATCTTCCAAGACAAATAAGAGTAATTACTAGTAGAATTAGTTATCTTTCTGTTCTTCCTTATAATTCCTCTGCAAATTGCCATTTCTTTTTACTTAACTCCATCAATTCCAGTTATACTTCTGTTCTTTTTTTATAATTATTATTTTATTTTAAGACTAGTCAAGTACAGTAGTGAGAAGGGGGAAAAGAGTAGAACAAGGAGTTCGATCTGTAACTGACTGTGAACAATCAATTGAGATAACACACTACCTTTGGACCAGCCAAGTCTGTTCTTAAAGAGGGTAAGCTACATGTCTAGTACTTATAGTCTGAAAGACAAGTGCTTTAATGTTATGACCGACCTTTCTATCGCAAACTCAGAAATCATGCTAGCTTCTTTCCCTCACTTTCTGTACTAGAGCAGTGAACTGTACTGAGCAGTACTGTAGCAGTTATTGGCATAATTCCAACTGAACAGCATTTCAAGATTTATATTAGAAGTCAGCTCTAAGTTAAGATATTGCCCTTAAATGAACGTGCTACGTAGGCTGTCTTTTGGAAGTTCTTCCAAAGTCCCAAGTCTTTCCTGTTACAAAGAACATTAAGATCAGATCATTTCAAAAACATACACTTCTGTTTTTGCCTATGACACCTCCTCCACACCTTTTCTCTTTCTTCAAGAAACTGCCCCTTTTTACCTTTTTTTGGCACTCTATTCTACCTTTAATTCACCCCTATACAGCATGATACTTATCCCTAACAAAATGGCTATCCAAAGTTCTAGCAGTTACTCTGAATGCCTGAACTACATAAAATAAAGCACAGGAGAAGTTAGGCACCAAGTTTTGCATGTATGTCAAAAAAGTTGATGAAGCTTATCTAGAAAATTTTAAATGTGAAGCAGATAGACAGAAAGGAAGATAAAAGAGAACATTCTGATGTTCATTATCTTTGAAGTCTAATCACATTCCTAATCTCAATTTTTAAGACAACTCCCTTACCCCACAATAAACAAATTCCTCCACATCCTAGTGTAAGTTGGCTTTCTGTTTAATCCAGAGTACTAATATAGTGTCTCCCATCAACACTGTAGTGTTTTTATAGACAAAATAAATAATAAGGTAAAAACTCTCATGTATTTGTACCTCTCTACTTCATATCACCAGAATACAGTATTTCTCAATGGTATTTTAGTGTTTGGGGCTTAATTGTTAGAGATCCAAAAAATGCTACTTCTATATCAGAGATACAAACAAAGTTTATAAATACATGTGATTTTAATCCACTTTTTAAAATATTTAAATTGGAATTTGAATTCCCATTTAAAGTTATGTTTAAAGTTTGTGCTTCAACTAGGAAAAGCTGGGTTCCCCTAAACAAATAATGAGGAAGGCTTTAAGAAGGAATGAAGCTTATTACTTAAATGGTACCGGCCATGACATTTCTTAAGAAGACACTTGTCGGCCGGGCGCGGTGGCTCAAGCCTATAATCCCAGCACTTTGGGAGGCCGAGGCGGGTGGATCACGAGGTCGAGATCGAGACCATCCTGGTCAACATGGTGAAACCCGGTCTCTACTAAAACTACAAAAAATTAGCTGGGCATGGTGGTGCGTGCCTGTAGTCCCAGCTGCTCAGGAGGCTGAGGCAGGAGAATTGCCTGAACCCAGGAGGCGGAGGTTGCGGTGAGCCGAGATCATGCCATTGCACTCCAGCCTGGGTAACAAGAGCGAAACTCCGTCCCAAAAAAAAAAGACACTTGTCAGGAGTTCTAGTGCCTGGCCAACATGGTGAAACCCCATCTCTACTAAAAATACAAAAAATTAACCAGGTGTGGTGGCGCACGCCTGTAATCCCAGCTACTTGGGAGGCTGAGGCAGGAGAATCACTTGAATCCAGGAGGTGGAGGTTGCAGTGAGCCAAGATGGTGCCCTGCACTCTAGCCTGGGCAACAGAGTGAGACTCTAACTCAAAACAAACAAAATAGAGAATAGCTAGATTTATTGCCAAGGGTGTCTCAAGGGACATGGAAAAGAAAAAGACTCGGAGAGGTAGAAAGCCCAGGCAACCTTGATCCTGAACTAGGACAGAAGGAACAAGTAGCCCAGATGACTAGAAGACAGTCACAGACTATAGGAATCTGAGAGGGAGAAGAGATTGGACAGAGGCAGTGGAAGGAAAGAAGAAAAAGAAGTGAGCATTAAATTGTACAGTTTCTTAAGGTTACTTATAGGTGCTGGTATTTTCAAATATTAATATAGTCTGAATTTTAAGACAGAATTTGCAAAGTCTTTGTTGTATAAACTGGCTATATTAATGAAATCATGTGTATTTCATAACATGAATATCAATACTACCTTGATATTCATGTTATGAAATACACATGATTTCATTAATATAGCCAGTTTATACAACAAAGAGAAGATTTTGCTGGGCACAGTAGTGTGTGCTTATAGTCCCAGCTACGAGGCAGGCTGAGGCAAAAGGGTCACTTGAGTTCAGAAGTTCAAGACCAGCCTGGGCAACATAAGGAAAACCTATCTCAATCAATCAATCAATCAATCGGTAATGGTTAGAGTAAAACAAAAACCTGCAGTAATGTAAAACAGCAATCCTTTAAAGATTTAAGTTCTCAGAACTTGGTTTGTTTTCTAATGTGGACAGTGAGACATACGTGGGCAAATTTTAAAGCCTATTAATCTCAAAGCAAATAAGGCGGGGCGTGGTAGCTCATGTCTGTAATCCAAGCACTTTGGGAGGCTGAGGTGGGAGGATTGCTTGAGCCCAGGAGTTATAGACCAGCCTGGGCAACATGGGGAAACGCTGTTTCTACAAAAATATAAAAAACTTAGCCAGGCATGATGACAGAGTGACACTTGGTCACACACACACACACAAAAAGAATATATTTACCTACATATGTAACAGATTTATTTTTATTTTGTATTTATGCAATAATTAAAAGAACTAAAAAAATGTTAAATGTCTGAGGTGGAATCACAGTTGCTTTTCTCTTCCTTCAACATCTACATTTCTTTGATAAACATTATTTTAAATAAAAAATTTCTATTTCTGTAAATAAACAAGCTAATAAAAAAACAAAGTTTAAGTAAATAGATAAATCAGAGTTAGCAAAATCCCAAATGATCAATTCCACAGCTCTGCTTCTAGCTGGCATAATACCACCATCAATCCCTTTTGTTCCCAAATTTCACCTACTTTTGATTTAAACAGAAAGTTCTCATAAGACAGCTTTGGTTGTTTCACTACCTTAAGAATACAAGTAAAAAGTTTAAAAGTTTTGTACAATATACATTTTAGATTTCTTAAACTTAAATATAAATTATGAGGCAAAGTAAGGCAAACAATTCAGAAGTTTTCAATAAAACTTCATTCAAGACTAAATGTTTGTGTTTTTTTTTGGAGACAGGGTCTGATTCTGTTGCCCAGTCTGGAGTACAATGGGACAATCATGGCTCACTGTAGCCTCAACCTCCAGGGCTCAAGTCATCCTTCCACCTCAGCTTCCTGAGTAGCTTGGACTACAGGCTTGTGCCACCGTGCCCAGCCAATTTTTAAAATTTATTTTGTTTCTTGTAGAATTGGAATCTCCTTATGTTGCCCAGGCTGATCTCTAACTCCTAGACTCATGCAGTCTTCCCACCTGAGCCTCCCAATGTACTGGGATTACAGGCGTGAGCTACCGTGCCCAGCCCAAGACTGAATTTTTTAAAGTAGTTATACTATTTGAAAAATGATCATTTGGGGGGAAAAAAACTGGCATTCTCTTTAGGAAAAAAAAATGACCTCTATTTACAAATAATAACCAATCACAGGAAACAATTTCAAAAAGCTCATTTGCAACAGCAAAAGTTAATTACCTCGGAATAATCAAGAAAACTTTAAATTTACCCTAAAATGAACATAAAATGGATTAAGGATCTTTTGAAGTTTAAGACAATCAACTGGCCAGGCTTGGTGGCTCATGCCACCAACGTGTAATCCCAGCACTTGGGAGGCCAAGATATTGGAAGGATCACTTGAGCTCAAGAGTTCAAGACCAGCTGGGCAACACGGTGAAACTCAGTCTTTACAAAAAAAAAATACAAAAATTAGCTTGGCGTGGTGGCAGTGGCATGCTCCTGTAGTCCCAGCAACTCAGGATGCTGAGGGGGAAAGATTGCTTGAGCCCAGGAGGCAGAGGGTACTATGAGCCATGACATGTGCCACTGCACTCCAGCCTGAGTGACAGTGAGTCCATCTCATTTAAAAAAAATTATCTTCATAACCGTAGATTAGGCAATTAATCATAACGCCTAGGCAACAGTTTCTTAGATATGATGCCTAAAGCACAAGAAGCCAAAGAAATAAGTAAATTGAACTTTGCCAAAATCTAAAACTGCTGTGCTTCGAGAAAATGAAAATATACAGAATGAGGGAAAAAAAGTATTTGTGGATCATATTTCTGATAGTATCAGGTTTAGTATCTAAATATATAAAGAACAGGTTTAGTATAAATACATAAAAAGCTCAGAACTCAGTATTTTTTTTTTTTTTTTTTTGAGACAGAGTTTCACTCTTGTTGCCCAGGCTAGAATACAATGGTGTGATCTTGGCTCACCACAACTTCCATCCTTCCGGGTTCAAGTGATTCTCCTGCCTCAGCCTCCCACGTAGCTAGAATTACAGGCATGAGCCACCATGCCTGGTTAATTTTATATTTTTAGTAGAGACAGGGTTTCTCCATGTTGGTCAGGCTGGTCTCAAACTCCTGACCTCAGGTGATTCGCCTGCCTTGGCCTCCCAAAGTGCTGGGATTACAGGAGTGGGCCACCATGACCGACCAATAATTTTTTTTTAATGGGCAAAGGACTCTGAATAGACATTTCTCCAAAGAAGCCAGTACATGAAAAGATGCTCAACATCATTCATCACTATGAAAATGCAAAAACCTAGCCAGGTGCAGTGGCTCATGCGTGTAATCCCAGCACTTTGGGAGGCCAAGGCGGGTGGATCAGGAGGTCAAAAGATTGAGACCATCCTGGCCAACATGGTGAAAACCCATCTCTATTAAAAATATAAAAATTAGCTGGGTAATGGTGGCGTGCGCCTGTAGTCCCAGCTACTTGGGAGGCTGAGGCAGGAGAATCACTTGAACCTGGGAGGTGGTGGTTGCAGTGAGCCAAGATTGCGCCACTGCACTCCAGCCTGTGACGGAGCGAGACTCCATCTCTATAAAATGAAAAAAAGAAAAAAGAAAACAACAATCAGTCCCACAATGAGATACCACTTCACTGCCACTATAATAGCTACGATAAAAAATTACTAGCTGGGTACAGTGGCACATGCCTGTAGCCCCAGCTACTGGGGAGACTGAAGCAGGAGGATCACTGGAGTCTAGGAATTTTTTTTTTTTAATTTTATTTCTTTTTTACTTTTTTTTTTTTTTTAAAGACAGGGTTTCACCATGTTGGCCAGGCTGGTCTTGAACTCCTGACCTCAGGTGATCTGCCTGCCTTGGCCTCCCAAAGTGCTGAAATTACAGGTGTGAGCCACAATGCCTGGCCGAGTCTAGGTATTTGAGCATATATCTGTACTATGATTGTACCTGTGAATGGCCATTGTACTCTAACCTGGGCAACATAGTGAGACTTCATCTCTTCAAAACAAAAAAATGACACACAATTATAAGTACTGACAAGGACATGGAGAAACTGGAACTCTGATAACATTGCTGGTAGGAACGTAAAGCCAGGCAGATGGTCTGGAAAACAGTTCTTTAGTTCCTCAAAAAAGCTATACAGAGTAACCATATGGCTCAGATATTTCACTCATAGGTCTATACCCAAAAGAAATGAGAACACATGTCCACACAAAAACTTTTGCATGAATGTTCATGGCAGCAGCATTATTCATAATAGTCAGAAGAGTAGAAATAACCCACATATCCATTAGTAGGTAAACAAAATGTGGTACATCTGTATAATGGAATATTATTTGGCTATAAACAGAAATAAAGTACTGATATATGTTATAACACAAATGACCCTTGAAAACATTTGCCTAGGGCTAAGCAAGGGACAATTGGGAGTGACTGCTACTGGATCTGGGGTTTCTTTTTGGAGTGTTGTTAAGTATTTTTAAATTGATTGTTGTGGTAACACAACTGTGAACATATTAAAAGCCACTGAAATGTATACTTTAAAGGGAAAATTGTATGGTACATGAATTATTACTCAATAAAGCTGTTTTAAAAAATGTAAAAAGGCCAGGCGCAGTGGCTCATGCCTGTAATCCCAGCACTTTGGGAGGCCGAGGCAGGCGGATCACGAGGTCAAGAGATCGAGACCATTCTCGCCATGATGAAACCCCGTCTCTACTAAAAATACAAAAATTAGCCAGGTGTGGTGGCACGCCCCTGTAGTCCCAGCTACTTGGGAGGCTGAGGCGGAAGAATCGCTTGAACCCAGGAGGCGAAGGTTGCAGTGAGCCGAGATTGCGCCACTGCACTCCAACCTGGCAACAGAGCAAGATTCCGTCTCGGGGAAAAACAAAAAAAAAAAATGTAAAAAGAAGTCAGGCTGGGAGCAGTGGCTCACTCCTGTAATCCCAGTACTTTGGGAGGCCAAGGCGGGCAAATCAGTTGAGGTCAGGAGTTCAAGACCAACCTGGCCAACATGGTAAAATCCTGTCTCTACTAAAAATACAAAAATTGCCAGGTGTGATGGCGCATGCCTGTAAATCTCAGCTACTTAGGAGGCTAAGGCAGGAGAATCACTTGAACCGGGGAGGCAGAGGTTGCAGTGAGCCAAGATTGTGCCACTGCACTCCAGCCTGGGTGACAAAGTGAGACTCCATCTCAAAAAAAAAAAAAGAAATCAAACTAAGTTCTCATTTAACTTAGGTAAAAACCTAGGAGTGGGAATGTTGGGTCATACGACAAGTATATATTTACCTTCATTAAAAAACTGCCAAACATTTCTCCAAAGTGGCTACTCTGTTTGCCCTTCCAACAGCAACGGATGAAAGTTTCCGTTGTTCCACAGTCTCACCAGCATTTTGTTTTGCCATTTTTTCCTTAGTTTCTCTTAATATCTTAATTTTCACAATAGGTATATAACGGTATTTCCTTATGGTTTTAATTCTGCAATTTCATAATTACTAATGTTTAATGCCTTGTTTTTTTGGAGACAGAGTAAAACTCTGTCTCCCAGGCTGGAATGCAGTGGCATGATCTTGTCTCACTGCAACCTCCGCTTCCTAGGTTTAAGCAATTCTCATGCCTCAGCCTCTTGAGTAGCTGGGAGTACAGGCACGTGCCACCATACCTGACTTATTTTGTACTTTTAGTAGGGACCAGGTTTTGCTATGTTGGCCGGGCTGGTCTCGAACTCCTGACCTCAGGTGATCTGCCCACCTCAGCCTCTCCAAAGTGCTAGGATTACAACCATGAGCCACCACATCCAATCTATGTTTAACACCTTTTGGGGTGTTTATTTGCTTTTCATACACCTTCCTGAATAGTGTCTACTCAAACTTTTTGCTCTTTTAAATTAGATTGATTACTTACTGATTCTGATGTTTTTGTTTTGATTTTTTTTTTTTTTNTTTTATTCTGATTTTTTTTTAATAGAGACAGGGTCTAGCTATGTTGCCCAGGCTGGTCTCAAACTCCTGGAATCTCAAGCAATCATCTAGTCTTGACCTCCCAAAGTGCTGAGATTACAGACGTTAAGCCACCATGCCTGGCTCTGAGTTCCTTATACAGTCTATTTTTTGTCAGATACGTGATAAGGAATATTTTCTTCCAGTCTGTGAAGTCTTTTCATTCTCTCAACAGTGTGTCTGGAAGCACAAAAGTTCTTAATTTTGATGAAGTCCGATTTATCAATTTGTTCATTTATGAATCATGTCTTTGGTATCATGTCCAAGAAATCTCTGCCTGATCTGTCTCAAAAAGATTTTTGTCCTATGTTTTCTTTCAAATATTTTACAGCTGTGCACTTCACTTCACAATTTATGAATTTTTTTTTTTTTTTTTTAATAGAGATGGGTCCCACTCTATTGCCAAGGCTAGTGTTCAATTCCTGGGCTCAAGCAATCCTCCTGCCTCAACCTCCCAAAATGCTGGGATTACAGATGTGAGTCACCAGGCCTGGCCTATGAACCATTCTGAACTAATTTTTTGCAGAGTGTGAAGCACAGACTGAGGCTCAATAAAGAAAAAGATTTCATTTTGATGTTTTGAGTGCTGATTGCTTTCAAGTCTCATACCTCTCTCCCTTTTGTCCCACATCTGGGTAAGTCTGTAAGAAACCACATCTGGGTAAGTCTGTAAGAAAGCCCAGGTATTGGTGTGAAGTTGAAACCATGTAAATCCCACACATGGAACCATCAAACAAGTTCTACTTTCTGGTCATGATAAAAACCAAAGCCACCCACCCTATTTCACTCTTGCTTCATTCTGGACTAAACCTAAGCCCTTGACCTTGAGGAATCCTTTTGCTGTTTACTGTGTGAGTAAATTTTATTTCATATCCACTGGTGGATTCATGTTATTTGTCCCAATATTCATGTGAATTCCTGGGCAAGAGACTGCCTGCTCAGTGTCCTACAGTGTATCCACATTTGGTGCACAAATAAAGACTCTTTTTTTTTCTTTGCATATGAATATCCAACTGTTCCAGACTATCCTCTACTGAATTGCCCTTATACTTTTTCAAAATGAATTGATAATTTTTGTGTGACTAGATTCCATTTTGTACAATTAATCTGTATGTCTATCTTTTCTCCAATACCACAGTCTTGGTTATTGAAGCTTTAAACAAAGTTGAAATCAGGTAGTGTGAATCTGCCAACTTTGTTATTCTTCTTCCAAATTGTTTTAGCTTTTCTAGTTTCTTTGCTTTTCCTATTAATTTTAGAATCAGCTCATCAGTTTCTATAAGAAATCCTGCTGAGATTTGGACTAGAAATGCGCTGAATCTATAGATCAGTTTGAGAAGACCAGGTATCTTAATACTGAGTCTTCTAATCCATGAACATTATATAATCAGTGTTATATAATTTTCCACATACAAATATTACACATACTTTAAAAAGTTAATACTTAACTATTTCATGGTTTTTAGTGCTATTGAGATGGTAATTTTTAACTTTAGTTTCTAATTTCATCATTAGTATATAGAAATACAATTTACTGCCGGGCGCGGTGGCTCAAGCCTGTAATCCCAGCACTTTGGGAGGCCGAGGCGGGTGGATCACAAGGTCAAGAGATCAAGACCATCCTGGTCAACATGGTGAAACCCCGTCTCTACTA
>NW_016107367.1:155545-172403 GCF_001604975.1 Cebus imitator | reverse complement strand
AAAAAAAAAAAAAAAAAAAAAAAAAATATATATATATATATATATATATATAAATATATAAATTAACTCAATTTATTAGTAATCACCCTTACCTCAAAGATTAGTGTTTTACTTATCACTATTACTCCACTTGGTGGCGATGGTCACTATTCGCTATTTTCAAATATAATACTAAGTTGTTTAAATTCAGGCATAGTAAATTGAGGTCTATTTTCATTTCTTTTTCTTTTCTAAAGATGGGGTTTCACCATGATGGCCAGGCGGATCTTGAACTCCTGACCTCAGGTGATCCACCCACCTCGGCCTCCCAAAGTGGTAGGATTACAGGCGTTAGCCACCGCACCCGGCGAGGTCTATTTTCAAAATATCTTTGAGGTTAAAAGAACTGTAAATTTTGAAATCATGTAAATTTGAGAATTTCTTCATGTAACCTTTGACTATTACTATGTTGCCCGAGTTTAAAATAAAGGAGGAAGGTTGTCAGAAACATCGCACAAGAACAAAGGTCACACACAAAATAATGTTTTGAAGTCCTAAATTCAACCACTAGGTTTTAGAAACACCAACTTTTTTCTTCTTGAGGCAGGGTCTGGCTCTGTCTCCCAGGCTGGAGTGCAGTGGAACAATCAGAGCTCACAGCAGCATTGAACTCCTGGGCTCCAGAGATACAGCGGCCTCAGCCTTCCAAAGCACTGGGATTGCAGATGTGAGCCACTACACCCATCCTAAAATAAACATTTCTTGATATTTTTGGAGAAGTTGGATATGCAAATCTAGTTAATATAAGATTAGAATTATAAGAGAAGTCTTGAGCCTACTTAAAATCAGTTAATCAATATTGCAGACACATGTAACAGGATACCTGATGTTTCATATAATGTTCAATGCCTTTTAATTTTATTACTTGTATAGCAGTTGTTAGCTATTCATTCTTGGGTTTTACTGAAGTTCCAAAAATCAAATAACTTTGATTCCTGTAATGGAAATATCTAGAGAAGCTTTTTTTAAATTACCCTGCAGAGATGAAGGCCAAAGTATCATATGTACCTATAACATTACTATTCTTAGTACAAAAAAAGTTAAATATACTCTTATGTCTGAATATACACTATTAAACCAAGGCCACTCAGGTCAGAGTAGAATACTTAAAACTGGCTTTAGCAGTCCCTTTCCTCCTAACAAATCGATTATTGCTCTGAGGCCCAAGTATACTCAACTTCATCCCTCCAAAGACTATTCTGCCACAATTCCACTGTTATTTACCCCAGTCTACCTCTTATCTTTCTAGCCTTCAATTCTCTCTTTATTCTAATGCCAGAACCAAAGTCCTCAAGTTGAGGCAAAGATGGACAAAATAAGACTATATACACTACAACAGGGAAAAATGAATTCATGGTTGTAGAGGATGTGAATCTAGACATGCATTTCCATGCAGTGCTTACAGATTTAATAGCCAGTAAAATGTTAGCAACATGGTGGTATATCATGTAATTTTTATGTCCTACTTCTATGAAACATTTCTCATCACTCTTGATTCTCCTCTAGTCTACTGGGCATATTGTAACTACTTGAACCCAACTCCTGAGCTCAAACAATCCTCCCGCCTCAGCCTCCCAAGTATTTAGACTATAGATGCATGCAACCATGCTCCACTAATTAAAAAAAATTTTTTTTGTAGAGAGATGGGGTCTCACTATGCTGACCAGGCTGGTCTTGAACTCCTGGCCTCAAATGATCCTCCCGCCTCGGCCTTCCAAAGTGTTGAGATTACAGGCATGAGCCACCATGCCTGGGCAACATAGTAAGACCTTGTCTCTAAAAAAAAAATTTAAATATAAATTTTAAAATTGGTTAAAGTTTATTGTAGTTATACAGGTTGATAAACCACTAAATTACAGTCCTCTCTTTGCAGTACTTACAATGGTGAAACAGCTCAAGTGTCCAACAAGAAAGCAAGGATGACCAGGCAAGGTGGCTCACTTTGTGGGGCTGAGGTGGGAGGATCACTTCAGGACAGGAGTTCGAAACTAGCCTGGTCAACAGAGCAAGACCCTATCTCTACAAAAAATTTAAGAATTAGCTAGGTATGGTAGCATGCAACTGTACTCCCAGCTACACCAGGAGGCTGAGGCAGAAGGATTGCTTGAACCCAGGAGTTCCAGGCTGCAGTGAACTATGGTCATGCCACTGCAACAGAGAAAGATCCTATCTCTTTAAAAAAGGAGAGAGAGAGAGAAAGGTGGAGTACTAATTCCATTAAATATTACTATTTAAATAAGAAATAAGCAAACTAATAACATAGGGACACATTTATATGAAACACTGAACAGGAAGAAGAGGAAGTCCAACATAGTACTCACTCACCAATGATGGCAGTTTGGTAAGAAGTCCGAATCTATATAATGTATTTTTAGCAAATGTCGAACCAAATATACTGTCATACTCATCATCCACAGGAAGACCAGGAAAAAGAATAGTTTTCGTCACATCAAGTTTAAAAACTGCTGTTGTATCTAACCTAAAAGAGAGTCCTTTTGAGTTGCCTAAGCTTCTGTTCAGGTGCAATTTTTTTATTTTTTATTTTATTTTATTTTTTTTGAGACAGAGACTTGCTCTTGTTGCCCAGGCTGGAGTGCAATGGTGCGACCTTGGCTTACTGCAACCTCTGCCTCCCCGGTTCAAGCAATTCTCCTGCCTCAGCCTCAAGAGTAGCTGGGATTACAGGCACATGCCACCACACCTGGCTAATTTTTTGTATTTTTAGTAGAGATGGGGTTTCACCATGTTGGCCAGGCTGGTCTCAAACTCCTGACATCAGGTGATCCACCCACCTCAGCCTCCCAAAGTGCTGGATTACATGAGCCACCATGCCCAGCTGTTTTTTTGTTTTTTGTTTTTTGAGATGTAGTCTCGCTCTGTCACCAGGCTAGAGTGCAATGGCATAATCTTGGCTCACTGCCTTCCGGGTTCCAGCAATTTTCCTGACTCAGCCTCCCGAGTAGCTGTGACTAAAGGGGTGCGCCACCATGCCCAGCTAATTTTTGAAATTTTAGTAGAGACGGGGTTTTGCCATTTTGGCCAGGATGGCCTCAATTTCTTGACCTTGTAATCCACCCACCTCAGCCTCCCAAAGTGCTGGGATTACAGGCATGGGCCACTGCACCTGATCCAGGTGCAATTCTTATTTGGCTAGAGAAAAACTAATGACAGGACAGCTTCAATTTACACAAGTAAATTTCGTTGAGTAGAAACACAAAGCTTTAACTAGTTTCACATATATACTCATTTTATTTGGTCTGTCTTATATTCATATATTTAAACTTAACACGTTATTGTTTAATTACAAGATTCAAGATCTCACTTCAAGAAAAGCAATAAAGTTTAATGCCAAGGGCCTGTGCAATTTATTTTTGTTTACTTCCAAGCCTGTTCCACTTTCAGAATGGAGAACCAAAGATAAGTTACCATATATGACAGCATGCAATATGATATATTTTCACAGACTAGACAATTTAGCAATTCAACAATTCTAATAACCTATTAACTTTTGTTAAAACCCTCTGGGCAAAAATGTATTAAGGTCATCTGAGTCCAATCAGATATGCCCAGCTCAATTTTCAGAAATATTCAACGTGCCTAGATATTCTTAAAGAGTAGCTTCACATCTATTTTACTTTTTAGGGGTTCTTACAACAGAGTTTATGGATGGACTTGAATGAGGAGCAGGAAGTGACACATAAAATTCCATGTAGGGTGTATTTGCATTTTCTGACCTAGGACCACACCTTCCATAAGGTTCTCAAAGGATTTCATGACCTTAAAATAGTTTGAGAACCACTATTATGTATATCATAGATACATTCAAGAGCAATAATTACATCCTACGTGATAACTGGTTGCTAAGTAAAATAAAGCATTGCTTCCACAGAAAGGCAGGCTCACAAGGTTTATGGCTATCCCAGCTCTTGCTTCATCCCCGGAATAAATGCCTTTTGAACTTTTTTGCCCTACTGAAAAATACTGCTTTTCAATATACAGCTTACTCTTCAACAATAGAAAAGGTTAATGGCTCCTTGCCAAAAAGCCAAGATTCATCTGCAACAACCCTCACTACACAGACATTATATAACTTTTTTTTTCTATAGTCTTTTGCACTATTTTTTTTTTGGCATAATTAGAAGTTGTACATATTTTTCATCTGTTTTACCATCAAAATACAAACTGGCCAAAGTCCTACGAAAGTCCTGGTTTTCAGTACTTCAAAATAAAACTCATGAAAATGTCAATAAAAACAGCACTATCCATTTAAAAGAGACAGAAATAGTCCTTTTCCTAGTTAGTATATGTAAATCTAAGAAGCATTTGCCATCAGCTATCAAAAACAGTGGCAGGACTTAAGGCACAATGTCCCAAAACCAAAACAGACCATAACTATTATTAAAGGTAAGTTATAAAATCTATGCTGCTCACATAACGAAAGAAGTAAAATTTGAAGTTCATATTTAAGATTCTTAAATTACACTCACAAGCCAAAAAAAAAAAAAAAGAAAAAGAAATCAAGGGGTGTCTATTCACATTTCAAATCAAGGCAAAATATATTTGAGATTGTTCACTTTCAGTTTCTTTAATATATCCTCTTAGGATACCCATTTTCTCCATAGAAACTTGATTTTAAAAATCCGTTTGTTTTTTAAATTAACTTCCAATGTTCCTGCTATGCAGGCTGAATTTTTCATCTGATTATTTTAGGAAAAGACTAGCCTCATTCATAAGCTATATCTAAACCTAAAAGGGGAAATATGTTTCTAACTAGAACTTTAAAAAGAGAGAGAGTAAAAAATTGATGAAAGAACACTGCTGCCACGTCTTTGCCCCTCCCCCGCCCCCACGTAGTGGCTATTTCATCCCCTCCGAGTGCCTTCCAAGGGAAAGTCCAAGAACCACCGCTCTCGGAGAAACCAGAAACAGTTAAGTGGAAATTGGCAAGTCTCTCTGGCCTTTTAAATCAATTCCTAAAAGAGGATCCAGCTGCTTCTTCAAACCTTTCTTAAAGAAAACAGCGCAAAATTCCAAAAGTCTTCACTCTATTCGGAACGCGTAAGATGTGTCTAAACACTGAATTTGTATTTAACAGACTCGATTATTTAAGAGAGAGTTTCTCATACTTATCATACCATCCTTCCTCCCCATTGAAACATACATCCGGGGGCCAGTCATATAATCCAACTCAAAATCCTTACACAACCATAGAATTTGTTGGACTGATGTGGACTTTTAAAAGCTGCAAATTCTCCGTTGACAAGAGACAGACACAGAGACAGAGATTGAGAGAAGAGCTCTTGTCTCTTTAAAAACAAGTTCTGGGGAAGAAGAGGGAAGGAAGCTTCCCTGACGACAAGGTTACCAAAGACTCGACTTCCTGGGTGCGAGGAGCACAAAACTCGGCGCCCCGGGCTACGTCTAGCTGCTGAGGCAGCACGGCAGCGCGCAACAGATGAGTTCAGCCGGAACTTTCTGGGGGGGGGGGTCCCCCCCGCTCCTGACGACTTTCAATAGGGCAAAAATGCCTGGCGCGCTTCGGCTTTAGTTCCAAGCCTTAAAATCCTCTCTCCACCGTCACATGCAAACCATCTGCGGCTGTGGCGGCCAAAAGCCCACGCCCCGCGCTCGCGTTCCCCTCTGTCTCGTTAGGGAGGACCAGGTGCGGGAGAACTTGGGGGAAAAAAAAATCAACAGGGTGATTCCTCCCGGGAAGGAAAATTCAAGAAAGTCTTGGTCCCTGGGCGGGGACTGAGGCTGCAGCAGCCCCAGGGGCCGGAGGCGCACCAGGGGACGGAGGCGGGAAGAGGGGCAAGAAGGAGGGGAGCCGCCGGGAGTCGCGTGGCGCAGGGCGAAGGGCCGAGACTCCCGCGGGGAAGGTACCGAGGCTGCTGCGGTAACCTGGGGAATCCCCGCCCCAGCGGTCCCACCACAGCGGGGAGGACCGGATCGCCGCAGCCGTCCGAGAAGAACCACTGCTGGCCTGTGGCCTCAACCTCAGCCTGCGGGGTCGAGGGAGCGTCTCACCTGGGAAGTGGGACGGCAGGGCGGCGCGCTCTTCAGTCTCTTGTCGCCTCCACTCGGAGCAGCTGTCTACACCCCGGCCCTCAGCCCGCTGGCGGCGCGACTGGGCAGCAGAGGGAGCCCGCTAGCCCTTTTATAACCTCTAGGCCGCGCCGGCAGCGCCAGGGAGGAGGCGACTGCAGCCCTCGCTACGTGAGCTCGATCACACCAGCGCCTCGGCGACTGCGCAGGCGCCCAGCCCGGGCCTCTTGCCCCCACCCGTGGCCGGGCCGTGGAGTCTGAGGCCTAGAGGAGGGGCCGGGACCGGCCGCCGTGGGGTGGGCGAGAGGGCCTGGGATGTAACGCGCTTGCTCAGGGTTCTCGCCCCGCCACCGTTACTGTGGTTACCACAGGTTCTCCCCCGTCCCCCGCCCCCCGCCCCGCTCCTGTTGATTTCAGCGTCAGCGTCAGGCCTAAGCGACGAGGCCACCAGCGGTAAAATATCTTAAAAATTAGAAGAGGAACCTGAGAGTGTGGAAAGTAAAGCAGAATTTTTCTAGGGTGGAAAATAATATAATTTCAATCTTGGTATCTCAGTTGTCTTGTCCCTAAAGGCTTTTTGCTTTGCTAAACTCCCTCTCACATCTCAGCACTCATTTTATGCTAATCTTGCTCTACTTCCTACCTTTATAACTTATCAGTAGATAGCAGACTGACTGCTCGGGGTCAGGCTATCTGAATTCATAATCCTGCCTCAGTCGTGTGTAACACTAGGCATTAACAACCTCTCCGTATCCGTTTACTCATCTGCAAAATAGGAACGACCGTACTACCCATCTTGTAAGATTCTTGTGAGAATAAAATAAGATAATGTACGTAAAGCACTTAACACATGCCTCACACACAGACATGATTCTCCAGTAACATCAATTTATATAAGGCACCCGACATTGTGTTTGGTCTCAGTCTAACATTTGCCTTAGTCATAAAGTAACTATATCTCCCTGTACTATCAGGAATAATACAATGGAGATAATTTTTCCTTGTTAGTGAAAGACAAAAATGTGTTTCTAAGACTTGTTATTCATTAAGAATTGTTGTTTCTAAAGTTTTCCATGTGTGCTAAAAAGTATAGCAATAACTAACATTTGACTCTTACGCAGGACGCAGGAGGTGAGGTTGATTACACAGCTACAGAAAGTCAGAGAGAGTACTTTGGGAGCACTAAGTAACTAAAAAGTAGATATAATGATGTCTAAATCAATGGTTCTGAAAGTGTAGTCAGGGAATTCACAAGGTCAAAATTATTTTCATACTAAGACTTTATTTCCCTTTTTGACTCCAATAACAATACAGTGGGGTCTTCCAGAGGCTACATGCCTGTGATATTGCAACAGATTGAATGCAGATGCAGATATGAGAATCTTCTATTGGCCCAGACACTGAAGAGATTTGCAGAAATGTAAAATAATGCCACTCTTCTCACTAAATTCTTTTTGCTTTGGAAAATAGTTATTTTTCATCAAAAATGTTATTAGGCCAAATGAAATGCTCACACCTGTAATTTCGGGAGGCTGAGGTGGGAAGATCACCTGAGCCCAGGAGTTTAAAATCAGCCTGGGCAATATGGCCAGAACCTATCTCAAAAAATAATTATTATAATCCCAGCACTTTGGGAGGCCGAGGCGGGTGGATCACAAGGTCAAGAGATCGAGACCATCCTGGTCAACATGGTGAAACCCCGTCTCTACTAAAAATACAAAAATTAGCTGGGCATGGTGGCACATGCCTGTAGTCCCAGCTACTCGGGAGGCTGAGGCAGGAGAATTGCTTGAACCCAGGAGGCGGAGGTTGTGGTGAGCTGAGATTGTACCATTGCACTCCAGCCTGGGTAACAAGAGCGAAACTCCGTCTCAAAATAATAATAATAATTATTATTATTATTATTTATGTTATGTTAACATATAACAGATTTATTATTGTTTTAAATGAATAAATATTTTACGTGTTTGCTTTAATTCCTAATATAGCAAATGTTGATAAATATAATCCACAAAAAAGCTTTTTGAAGTCCTCAATACTTTTTAGGCATGTAAAATAACCATAAAACCAAAGAGGTCAGGCATGGTGGCTCACATCTGTAATCCCAACACTTGGGAGGCCAAGGGGGACAGATCACAAGGTCAAGAGATGGAGACCATCCTGGCGAACACGGTGAAACCCATCTCTACTAAAAATACAAAAAATAGCTGGGAGTTGTGGCACTTGCCTGTAGTTGTAGCTACTTGGGAGGCTAAGGCAGGAGAATCGCTTGAACACAGGAGCGGAGGTTATAGTAAGCCAAGATTGCGCCACTGCACTCTACACTAGTGACAGATCGAGACTCCGTCTCAAAAAAAAAAGAAAAAGAAAAAAAAGGAGTTTGAGAATCACTAATCTAAATAAATAGAAGGGAGCCCTTTGACACAAGAGAAAAAGGTATCTTCCTGTTAGAAAATCTCTCAGCTGGGCGTGGTGGCACACGCCTGTAATCCCAGCACTTTGAGGCAGGTGGATCACCTGAGGTCAGGAGTTCAAGAACAGCCTGTCCAACATGGTGAAACCTGATCTCTACTAAAAATACAAAAATGATCTGGGCGTTGTGGCGCACACCTGTAATCCCAGCTACTCAGGAGGCTGAGGCAGGAGAATCATTTGAGCCCAGAAAGCAGAGGCTGCAGTGAGCCGAGATCGCACCATTGCAGTCCAGCCTGGGACAGAGTCAGACTCCATCTCAAAAAAAAAAAAAAAAAACCTGCCTCAAGTGGAGCTATAATTGACATATTCACTGGCCCTACATAGTGCTGGCTCTGAATGTTGACAGTTTACTCAGTAATTAAAATGGCCCTAGACCCTGAAGCAGATTTATTGTGAAGCCAAGGAGGCTTCAACTTCGGGGGCCCCCATTTGCACTAGCCCTTTCCAAGTCCCTGGAAGGGTCTCTAGTAATATGTTCACACTGTCCTATGCTTTTGTAAAATTTGTAAAAGTAAAGTATTTTAAACTGCAATATTCAGTCCTTAGTGACTTCCCTCCACAATGTTTCCCTTTGTCTAGTGTTGAAGTGGCAAGTAAGCATTTTTTAAATTTAGCTGAAGGGAAGTTGAGTTAGGAATACATTTGGTTTGAATTTACTGGGATATATTTTTGTAACCCACAGTCACTTCCATGTGTAGTTAAGATAATGCCAGCTGTCCCAGTTGGCTTCCAAGAATACTCCAATCACCCATTGTGCTAATCCACCCAGCATTGTAAAACAAAGGTGCAGGGCCAGAACTCTTAAAGTTATTTTAATGTGTCCAATAATCTAACATCAAAGATGGATCACGAGGTCAGGAGTTCGAGACCAGCCTGGCCAACACAGTGAAACCCTGTCTCTACTAAAAGTACAAAAAATTAGTTGGGTGTGGTGGCGGATCCCTGTAATCCCAGCTACTCAGGAGGCTGAGGCAGGAGAATTGCTTGAACCTGAGAGGCAGCGGCTGCAGTGAGCCGAGATCTCACCACTGCACTCCAGCCTGGGTGACAGTTAGACTCTGTCTCAAAAAAAAAAAACACTATGTGGACAGTAGAAGAGAAGCAGGATTGAGATTTTGGGAACCTGAAGCTAATCTGTGGGAAATTATTCCAATTATTGGATGTGTAAAATTATCAAGATTTAGCATTTATCAATACCCAGCAAAAGAAAAAACGCACACACACAAATATACATACATACACATTTGACAAGTGAAAATAATAAGGAAACCAGGCCAGACACTGTGGTTCACACCTGTAATCCCAACTTTGGGAGGCCGAGGTAGGTGGATCACCTGAGGTCAGGAGCTCAAGACCAGCCTCACCAATATAGTGAAACTTCCTCTCTACTAAAAATACAGAAATTAGCTGGGCATGGTGGCATGCACCTGTAATCCCAGCTACTCAGGAGGCTGAGACAGGAGAATTGCTTGCACCTGGGAGGCGGAGGTTGCAGTGAGCTGAGATCATGTCACTGCATTCCAGCCTGGGCGACAGAGCGAGATTCTGTCCAAAAAAAAAAAAAAAAAAAAAAAAAAGTATGTATGTACAGCATAAAACACACACACAAATATACATACATACACATTTGACAAGTGAAAATAATAAGGAAACCAGGCCAGGCACTGTGGCTCACACCTGTAATCTTAGTACTTTGGGAGGCTGAGGTGGGTGGATCACCTGAGGTCAGGGGTTTGAGACCAGCATGGCTAACATGGTGAAACCCCATCTCTACTGAAAAAAAAAAGAAAAATACAAAAATTAGCTGGGCATGGAGGTGCATGTCTGTAATTCCAACTACTTGGGAGGCTGAGGCACAAGAATCACTTGAAACCAGGAGGCAGAGGTTGCTGTGAGCTGAGATCGTGCCACTGCACTCCAGCCTGGGTAACAGAGTGAGACTCCATCTAAAATATATATATATATATGGCAAAGAAACATGGCACAGTAGTAGCTCAGCACTTTGGAAGGCCAAGGTGGTGGGGGGGGGGATCACCTGAGATCAGGAGTTCGAGATCAACCTGGCCAACATGGTGAAACCCAGTCTCTACTTAAAATAAAATAAAATTAAATTAAATTAAATTAAATTTTAAAAAGCTGAGCATAGTGGCGCATGCCTGTAGTAGTCCCAGCTACTCAGGAGACCAAAGCAGGAGAATCACTTGAACCCGAGAGGCGGAGGTTGCAGTGAGTTGAGATCATGTCATTGCACTCTAGCATGGGCAACAAGAGTGAAATTCCACCTCAAAAAAAAAAAAAGAAAAGAAAAAAAGGAAACCATCTGGGTGCTATGGGAAAGAATAACACAAGGGACATAGTTTAGATTAATATCAGAAGAAAAGTATCACTAAAGAAATGACATTTAAACTGAGAACTGAGTTAGCCAGATGAAGTGTGTGAATAAGAGCATTTGGAGAGAGAGAGAGAATATTACTGTGTATCTGTATATGTGAGGTCCATGTAGCAAAATACACACAAACACACACACACACACACACACACACACACACACACACACACACACAAAACTTGGCGCATTTGAGGAGCTAAAGAAATTCAATGTGGCTACAATGCAGTAAGGAAGGAAGGAGCTCATATGAGAGGAGACTGGAGAGGTAGGCAAAAGCTAGATCATGCAGACCTGTTAAGTACCGTAACAACTACAATGGGAAAGCATTAAAGTATTTTAAGCAGTGGAGTAACCTTATGTTATTTACCTTTAACAGAGGAAAAAATGTTAAGAGGATGAGTTTACCTGTGAATGCCATGTCAGTGGACATGCGGACGGGCCTTGGGAGTAGAAGAAATAGAGACGCCCTCCTTGCTTATGAGTAGGGACATGAAAATCAAGACACGAGGAATTCTAGAATGTAGCTAAAACCAGAAACAACTCTAGTCACTAATATGCTGGCACTTTGGCTGGCATTGTAGGAAATGGCTGCAGTGAGGTAGCCAGACCAGCCACGTTATGTGACCTTAGCGGGGATGCTCACTCTGGTAGGCAGAATAATGGCCCCTCAAAGATGTCCACATCCTAATTTTGAAAACCTATGAATATGTTACCTTACATGGCAAAAGAATATTGCAGAAATAATTAGAACTGGCAAAATAATGGTATCAACAACCAAAATAAGAACATTCGGGCTGAGCACAGTGGCTTATCATGCTTTTAACACCAGTAGTTTGGGAGACCAAGGTAGGAGGATTACTTGAGCCTAGGAGTTTGAGACCAGCCTTAGCAACATGGCAAGACTCTGTCTCTACAAAAAAAATAGAAAAATGATCTAGGCATGGTGGCGCCCACCTGCAGTCTCAGCTACTAGGGAGGTTGAGGTGGGAGGATTGCTTGAGGCTGGGCAGTGAAGGCTGCACTTAGCTGTGATTGCACCACTGCACTCCAGCCTGAGCAACAGAGTAAGATTCTGTCTCAAAAATATTAAAATAAAAATTGGGAAATTGAGCTGAGTCTGTAGAGAAGCTAAAAAGTTTGATTTTGAACCTTTTTGGGGTTGAAGTGACAGATGCACTCACAGGGTTCAAACGTAATTTTCCAACTGACAGTCTGTCCATATGAAGCAGATTTCCATATCACAGTGTTCATTCATTCAAGAAATATATGTTGAGCACTTGCAATGTGCCAGGAATTGTATCAGTTATTGGAAATATATTGGCTATTAATTTTGATTTGTGAAAAATTATGAATACCATGACAGGCGTAGCAGACTCCATTTGCTCTTTTTCCATTTTCTAGTATCTTTCCTTAGTAATGTATTCACTATACATTATTCTTTCAATATCAACAGTCTGAGTCCTAAATATTAAATATTTTCAAGTTCTATAATTTATTGTGGGATATCTAACAGCTATTCTATCAAGCATAGATAATATTTGTAAATTTTAAGAATATTTTACTGAAAACAATAGGCTACATTTCAGAAGAAAGCTTCTGCTTATAAACAAAGAGAATCTGAATTGGGCGTATGAAAGATTTGTAGAGCTTGGCTGGTCCATGCATTCTTCCACCCAAATAAACTTATCAAGACCTCAAACCAGGCAAGAATGCCAGGAATCTCAAGTTTTATTTGGTGAAGCAAAACTCAGAGTTTAGAATCTACAGTTCATTCAGTCGCAAAATTACGGAAGTTGGTAGAAAGAATAACTTATTTGGAAGGATGAGTACTAGAATCAGTGAACCCAGATTCCAGTCCACCATTAATAGTATCTGAGTGAATTCTTTTAACTTTTATGCAAAAATTTCTTCATTCACCAAATGGCCATAATAATAATTGCCCTACCATCCACACAAAGACATTATAAAAGTCAATTGATGTTATTTTGAAATTTGTTGGAAAAGTATGAAGTACTTTATTAATATGAGTAAGCATCACTGGATGCTCTATGATATACAATTGTCTGGTGTTTTTTTGTTGTTTGTTAATCATAGAGCCAAAGTTGGTAAGTTTTAGATCCATTTCAATCACTTTGAGAAAATTATGAAATGGAAAAATAATTGTAATTAATCTTAATGCAGACAAATAGTAAAGAAGAGGGATATTTACTTATGGTATCTATAATTAGACTAAATTAGTTAATGTTAGTTGTTTTGTTTTGCTTTTTTTGAGACGGACTCTCGCTCTGTCACCAGGCTGGAGTGCAGTGGCATGATCTTGGCTCACTGCAACCTTCACCTCCCGGGTTCAAGCGATTCTCCTGCTCCAGCCTCTGAGGTAGCTGAGACTACAGGCACACACCACCACACCCAGCTAGTTTTTGTATTTTTAGTAGAGACGAGCTTTCACCATGTTGGCCAAGATGGTCTCCATGTTTTGACTTCGTGATCCGCCCGCCTCGGCCTCCCAAAGTGCTGGGATTACAGGGGTGAGCCACCGCGCCCAGCCAGTGTTAGTTCTTTTTTTTTTTTTTTTTGAGACAGAGTTTCACTCTTGTTACCCAGGCTGGAGTGCAATGGCACAATCTCGGCTCACCGCAACCTCCGCCTCCTGGGTTCAGGCAATTCTCCTGCTTCAGCCTCCTGAGTAGCTGGGATTACAGGCACGCGCCACCATGCCCAGCTAATTTTTTGTATTTTTAGTAGAGACGGGGTTTCACCATGTTGACCAGGATGGTCTCGATCTCTTGACCTCGTGATCCACCCGCCTCGGCCTCCCAAAGTGCTGGGATTACAGGCTTGAGCCACCGCGCCCAGCCCAGTGTTAGTTCTTAAGGCAATCCAGAAGTGAAACATCACTGCTGCATATGCTATATCAATTTAAGGAATACTTTTGTTGTTGTTGAGACAGAGTCTTGTTTTGTTACACAGGCTGCAGTGCAGTGGTGCGATCTCAGTTCACTACAACCTCTACCTCCCAGGTTCAAGCGATTCTCCTACTCCGCCTCCTGAGTAGTTTGGATTACAGGCACAGCCACCAGGCCCAGCTAATTTTTGTAATTTTAGTAGAGACAGTTTCACCATGTTGGCCAGACTGGTATCGAACTGCTGACCTCAAATGGTCCACTTGCTTTGGCCTCGCAAAGTGCTGGGATTACAGGCGTGCGCTGCCATGCCCAGTCAATTTAAGGAATACTTTTAATGGAACGACTACGGCAGATTGATTGCATTAATAGATCCAATTCTTCCCTACTTTCTGTATTCCTGTCCGTGTAGTAAAAAATTAACCTTGCCCCAACAGGCCAACAGGTATCTAAAAAGATGCTCAACATCATCAATCATCGGAGAAATGTACATCAAAACTATGAGATATCAACTCACCCTAGTTAAAATAGCTTTTATCCAAAAGACAGTCAATAGTGAATGCTGGTGAGGATATGGAGAAAAGAAAATTCTCATACACCATTGGTAGACATGTAAATTTGTACAGTCACTATGGAGAACAGGATGAAGGCTCCTCAAAAACCTAAAAGTAGGACTATCATATATATATATATTTTTTAATAAAGATGGGGTTTCACCATATTGGTCAGGCTGGTCTCGAACTCCTCACCTCAGGTGATCCGCCCACCTCAGCCTCCCAAAGTGCTGGGATTACAGGTGTGAGCCACCGCGCCCAGCAGGACTATCATATTAATATAATCCAGCAATCCTACTGCTGGATACTAACCCAAAAGAAAACAAATCAGTACAACAAAGAGATATCTGGCCAGGTGCAGTGGCTCACACCTGTAATTCCAACACTTGGGAAGGCCAAGGCAGGTGGCTCACTTGAGGTCAGGAGTTCAAGACCAGCCTGGCCAACATGGTGAAACCCCTGTCTCTATTAAAAACACAAAAATTAGCCAGGTGTGGTGGCATGTGCCTGTAGTCCCAGTTACTCAGGAGGCTGAGGCAGGAGAATGGCTCGAACTGGAAGACACTATGTTCAGTGAAATAAGCCAGGCACAGAAAGACAAACTTCTCATGTTCCCACCCATTTGTGGGAGCTAAAAATTAAAACAATTGAACTCATAGAGATAGAGAGCAGAATGATGGTTACCAGAGGCTATGAAGGGTATAGTGTGTATGTGTATGTGTGGCAGCGGGGAGAATGAGGATATGAGGATGGTTAATAGGTACAAAAATATAGTAAGACACAACGAATAAGATCTAGTACTTGGGCCAGGCACGGTGGCTTACTCCTGTAATCCCAGCACTTTGAGAGGCTGAGGCGGGTAGATTACTTGAAGTCAGGAGTTTAAGACCAGCCTGACCAACATGGTGAAACCCTGTCTCTACTAAGAATACAAAACTTAGCCCGGAGTGGTGGTGGGCACCTGTAGTCCCAGCTACTTGGGCATCTGAGGCAAGAGAATTGTTTGAACCCAGGGCATGGAGGTTGGAGTGAGCCAAGATCACACTGTTGCACTCCACCCTGGGCGACAGAGTGAGACTCTGTCTCAAAGAAAAAAAACAACACACACACACACACACACACACACGCGCGCACACACCCAATGAGCCTGGTGTGATGGCATGCACCTATGTTCCCGGTTACTCGAGAGGCTGAGGATGGATCACTTGAGCCTGGCAGGTCGAGGCTATAGTGGGCTGTGATTGTGCTATTGCACTCCAGCGTGGACGACAGAGCGAGATTCTGTCTTAAAAAAAAAAAATGATCAGCTGGGCACTGTGGCTCACGCCTGTAATCCCAGCACTTTGGGAGGCCAAGGTGGATGGATCACCTGAGGTCAGTTCAAGACCAGCCTGCCCCACATGGTGAAGCCCCATCTCTACTGAAAATACAAAAAACTAGCTGGGGTGGTGGTGCGTGCCTGTAGTCCCAGCTACGTGGGAGGCTGAGGCAGGGGAGTCACTTGAACCCAGGAGGCGGAGGTTGCAGTGAGTGGAGATCATGCCATTGCACTACAGAACGAACTCCCTCAAAAAAAAAAAAAAAAAAAAAGAGTTCCCACAAAACCAAAATCCTGTTTCCATTAGTAGTTACTCCTCATTATCTTTGAATACTTCCCTTGTCCCCATCCCTAGGTACTTTTTATCTAATAGATTTGCCTCTTCTGAATATTTCACATAAACGCAATCACAACCTTAGGTATATTTCATATAAATTGCCCCCATTCCTAGGTGACCACTAATCTGCTGTCTCTATAGATTTACCTATTATGAACATTTCATATGAATACAGTATGTAATCTTCTGTGGCTGCATTATTTCACTTGGCATACTGTTTTCATGCTTCATCCATATTGCAGTATATATCTTTCTTCTTTGTTGCCAGGAAAACGCCATTGTATGGTTGGATATGCCACATTTTGCTTCTCCATTTATCAGTTGATAGTCATTTGAGTTGTTTGTACCTTTTTTTGGCTATTGTGAATAATGCTGTCACAAAAATTCATTTACAAGTTTTTGTGGACATTTGTTTTCAATTCTTAGGAATATACACCCAGGAGTAAAATTGCTGGGTCATTTGGTAACCCTATATTTAACGTTATGAGGAACTGCCAAACTGTTTTCAAAAGCAGCAGCACCGTTTACAATCTTACCAGCTGTGTATGAGGATTCCAATTCCTCCACATCCTCACCACTCCTTGTCATTATCTGCATTTTGATTGTAGCTATCGTAGTGGGTATATAATGATGTCTCATTATGATTTTGATTTGCATCTCCCATGCAAATCTTTTCATGTGCTTATGGGTCATTTTGTATCTTCCTTAAAGACATATTTATTCAGATCTTCAGATCCTTTGCTCACTTCTAAATTTGGTTTTATATCTTTTTATTACTGTATTATAACGTTGCTCTTT
>NW_016107367.1:150624-155140 GCF_001604975.1 Cebus imitator | reverse complement strand
TTTTAGACAGAATCTCGCTCTATCACCAGGCTGGAGTGCAGTGGTGCCAGCTTGGCTCACTGCAACTTCCATTTTCTGGTTTCAAGCAATTCTCCTACCTCAGCCTCCCAAGTAGGTGGGACTACAGGCGCACACCACCATGCCCAGCTAATTTTTTGTACTTTTAGTAGAGATGGGGTTTCACCATGTTGGCCAGGATGGTCTCGATCTCTTGACCTCGTGATCTGCCCGCCTCGGCCTCCCAAAGTGCTGGGATTACAGGCGTAAGCCACCGCGCCCGGCAGTTTAAAGTGTTCTTTACATATTCTAGATACAAGTCCCTTATCAGATACATGTCTTGCAATAATTTTTCCCAATTCTATGGGTTGTCTTTCTACATTCTTCATGGTATTGTTTGTAGCACAAAGTTTTAAAAATTTTGATAATGTCCTATTTTTTCCTCTGTTGCTTGTGCAAAAAAAGCCAGATGAGATTTTGATAGAAATTGCATTGAATCTGTAGATCAATTTGGGGAAGATGCCATTTTAACCAAATTAGGCCTTCCAATCTATGAACATGGGATTCTTTCCATCACTCCAATATTTTCCAATATGTATGTTCAATTTTCCTACCTCACACCCAGTCAGAGACACAATCCAGGTCTATGGTATGGTGGTCAAAAACACAGATTCTTTCTTTAGTTAGGCAAATATTATAGGTTAATATCCCAGCCCTTCTACTGACTGTGTAAATATGGACAAATTACTTAACTTTTCTAGGCCTCTGTTATCTCATCTGTAAAGTGCATTTTTTTTTTTTTTTTTTTGAGACAGGGTCTCTGTTGCCAGTCTGGATGGAGTGCAGTGGCATGATCTCGGCTCACTGGAGCCTCAACCTCGTGGGATCAAGCAATCCTCCTATCTCAGTCTCCTGTGCTACTCAGCTGGGACCACAAGTACATGCCACCATGCCTGGCTAATTTTTGTATTTTTTGTAGAGATGGTATTTCATGTTGCTCAGGCTGGTGTCTTGAACTCCTGAGCTCAAGCAATCTTCCCGCCTCAGCCCCCAAAGTGCTGGGATTACAGGTGTGAGTCACCACACTCAGCCTAAAGTATGAATTTTGATACTATCTCATAGAATGTGAGGATTAATGACAAACATGTGGGACACTTAGCATAGTGCCTGGAACACAGCAAATGCTCAGTCCGAGCTATTTTTATTATTATAGCTATTTTGTTATTATCATTAACAATTACTACATAAAACAGTTATTTTGACTTTTTAAATTATTAGTGCCCCAATTTCCCCCTAAGCATGATTCTCCATCTCCTTAGAATCCGTTGACTTTATATATTGTTTCCCTACAATTTTCTGTGTCTTCCTTAAGGATAATGAACCAATCTGGTTTTTTGTTTTGTTTTGTTTTGTTTTTTTGTTTTTTTGAGACTATGTCTCACTCTGTCACCCAGGCTGCAGTGCAGTGGTGTAATCTCAGCTCACTGTAACATCTGCTTCTGGGGTTGAGCGATTCTTATGCCTTAGCCTCCCGAGTAGCTGGGATTACAGGTATACGACACCACACCTGCCTTAATTTTTGTATTTTTAGTAGAGACGGAGTTTCACCATGTTGGCCAGGTGGGTCTCAAACTCCTGACCTCAAACAATGTGCCTGCCTTGGCCTCCCAAAGTGCTGGTATTACAGGCGTGAGTCACCGTGTCCAGCCTATTCTGATCTTATTTCTGACCACCATGCTCTTTCCTAGCCTTTCCTCAAATGTGCAAGGCACACTCCCATGCCAGGGCCTTTGCCTATTGCTCTGTCTACAAATCTCTTCCCATAGATATAAACTTGGTTTCTCATCACCTTCTTCAGTGTCTTTGTTTAAATATTATCTTAACAATGAGGCTGACTATCCTATATACAATAGCAAACTAATCCCTCTATTTATCTCAATTTTTCTTTCTAAGCTTTATAACCACATGACACATTGCATATTTACTTGTTCGTTTTCCCCTTTTAGAATGTAAGTTACATGAGGACAGAGATTTTCTTTTGTTTGCTGCTGTATCCTACTCCTATAACAGTCCCAGGCGCATTGGGTACTCATTAAATATATGTTGAATGAGTGGACTTCAAAAGTGTCTTCTCTTGGCTGGGCATGGTGGCTCACACCTGTAATCCCACCATTTTGGGAGGCCAAGGCAAGTGGATCACTTGAGATCAGAAGTTCAAGACAGCCTGGCCAACATGGTGAAACCTGGCTCTACTAAAAATACAAAAATTAGCCAGATGTGGTGGCGCATGCCTGTAATCCCAGCTACTCATGAGGCTGAGGCAGGAGAACTGCTTGAACCCCAGAGGGGGAGTTTTCAGTGAGCCAAGATTGCGCCACTGCCCTCCAGCCTGAGTGACAGTGACTCCATCTCAAAAAAAAAAAAAAAGTGTCTTATAGGGAAGTAACTTTAGTAGTACAACGAGAAGAGAGCAGCACCAAAGTATTTCTGCTGGGAGACTGCTTCCAGTCAAACGGAATGCTCTTCCTCTGGTCAAGAAATGAATCCTACCATAAGCTCAAACAAATCTATACAGATTCCTATCCTTTTAAATTGGAAGAATTCCATGAAATTTTAGAGCTAGTTCTAAAGTGTGCAGACAGAGAGATAACTAGAGATATAGAAAGGCTGAAAGGTATCTGATTCCCACCCCTACTTCATCTCAACCCCAGCCTCATTATGCCTTCTGTGTTATGAGGGTGAATGTAATGACTTTATCTTTTTTAATTAAAAAATGGATCTAATACTATCCACTTTCTCCAAGGATACAGTACTTCTCTTGGTAATAAGATCTTAGAGGATCATGCTTTTGACAATCATGGTTAACTTGCAATTGGAGAACACAGCAGCGTGCCTGGGAACTGAACTACAATTCCCAGAGTGCATCTCTAAGAGGATTCTGGGAAGTGTGGCAGAAGCAGCAATGATCTCTCCGGGGAAAGGAAGCCATTGAATGTGTACCTTTGGAGTTTCCTTCTTCCTGCTGATTCCTGAGGACTAGGAAGGTGCCCCGAAAATAATTCAGAGTAAGTACAGTGAAACAGAAACCTGCTCAGTTTCTAAGTGCAGGAAGGCATGCCTTCACGGGGAGGCATAATCAGAACTTGAAAAAAGGTCTTGGTAACGGCATTTTACCATTTTTGTTTAATCTCTTCCTTGTTGCAGAAACCAGGGATATGACCATAGTTTTGCCTAACAACTGTGGAGCTATCTCAGTAACCACAACTAATAATTTTCTGATAACTTTTTTGGAGACTCATTTAAAAATGGAACTTGCTAACTTTTCACATTGTGCCTAAATATTTATTTATTTTTGAGACAGGATGTCGCTCTGTCGCTCTGGCTTGTAGTACAGTGGCACAATCTCGGCTCACTGCAACATTTGCCTCCTGGGTTCAACTGATTCTCATGCCTCAGCCTCCTGAGCAGCTGGGATTACAGGTGCCTGTCACGACACTCGGCAAATTTTTGTATTTTTGTTGTTGTTGTTAATTCTTGTATTTTTAGTACAGACGGATTTCACCATGTTGGTCAGTCTGGTCTGGAACTCCTGGCCTCAAGCGATCTGCCCACCTCGACCTCCCAAAGTGCTGGGATTACAGGCGTAAGCCACCGCGTCGAGCCTGTGTCTTAATTTTTGAGCTAAGGGAGGAAAAATTATTTTTTAGAAAGCAAACTGCAAAGCAGGTCAGTGAGACCTTCAAAGCTGTATTCCCGTGGTTCCTCAGTTTTCCATATTTCCCCATCCCAAGGAGGTCCACAGTCATAGAGAAATGGACTCTCAAAACAGCTCTCTTAAATACTAGGGAACCTAGCCTCTTCTCAGTGGAAGTAACCACAAGATTCAAGATGCACTTTTTGTCATGCTGTAGTGCTTTATAAATTAATCTTTCTTCTGGAAAGATGAACAAGATGAGAGACATGTGAGAATCATTTGTCACGGAGGGGGAGTTCAGAGAAAAAATGTTAAAGCACCTTGCCTCATCATTTAATAGTTGGGGAAGAGTGCTATTACCTTTCATCTCTTTGAAATATGGGACTTTTAAAAGCATAAATAGCTCTGTGACGATCAACTCATGAGTCAGCAGGCCATGATAATCTACAACTGGCTAAGGTTAATTTAGTAGCAGAGACGAGGCAAAACATCAAGCAGCAGTTCCCAGGGTCCAAGAAACTCACCAAATGAATTCCTTTGGCTCAAGGAATAAGGTGAGGTGTTTTTGGGAACTGTGGCATAGAGGTAACTTAATTAAGCAGTTTGTCTCAGGAACTACTATTTTATAGGCTTTTCTGTCTTAAAAGGAATAAGTATACATGGTTATTTTTTTTTTTTAGTACAGAAAAATGAATAAAGTAAAAATTACAGGCACATTTTTCAATCTTTATCTTCATCCCACTCCCTCAAATTAGTCGATCCTAACAGTTTGGTATGTATACTTCTAGTCATTTGAAAAATATAAATAAATACATATAATTTATG
>NW_016107367.1:149132-150349 GCF_001604975.1 Cebus imitator | reverse complement strand
TTCACCATGTTGGCCAGGATGGTCTCAATCTCTTGACCTCGTGATCCACCTGTCTCGGCCTCCCAAAGTGCTGGGATTACAGGCGTGAGCCACTTCACCCAGCCATTTATTTACAAACTAATTAGTTCATGTTAACCATTACTTTTTTTTTCTCCAGCTTTATTAAGGTATAATTAACCAAACAATGTCTATATTTATAGTTTACAACATGATGTTTTGATACAGGTATACATTGTGAAATGATCAAATCTAGCAAATTAGTATATCCATTACCTCACCTATTTATTTTTTTGTGGTGAGAACAGTTAATATCTACTTTCTTAGTAATTTCCAAGTATATAATACATTATGAACTATGTTACCATACAGCACAGTAGCTATCCAGAATTTATTTATCCTAACTGAAACTTTGTACACTTTGACCAACATCTCCTCCGATTTCCTCCTTGCTTTTTTTGTTTACTTAATAATATATTCTAAGTATCTCTCCCTGTTACTATATATTTTTTTTCACTATTATTTTCCATTTGTTCTTAAGTCCCATACTAATCCACCTTATCATAATTTTCAGTTAACATTCTTGTACTATCCTTTCCTTCCTAGGGTAAATTCCTAAACATGGAATTTTGAAAGTAAAAGGGAGGCTTAATATTTGACACTTTAATAGATATTTCCAAATCAACCTATAAAAAATCAAACCAGTTTACATTCTGAGTGGTGTATGAGCCAGAAATAATGACTTTAAATACATTTCTTCTAGTATATCATACTAGTTTTGAGGTTATTAAAGTAGGAATAATACTTTTAATAACCTCCTAGAGTGCTTTGCCACCCACATATCACATAATGCCTTCTGTGAAAGCTGGCTATATATTTGTTTTCTCTCTCCTGCTAGAGTTCCTTGAGGGCAGGGATTTTCATTCTTTACATTTTTGTGTTCTTTAGGGGACCGTGAATAAAGTCAGTACTCAATAAATACTTTGCTGAATGTCATTTGCTAAATATATTTTACCCATGGCTAGGACATAGATTGTAGCCAAAACTGTCCAAGAATTCGTCATCAGTGACTCATGATTATGCAATCAAGAAGTAGGACTAGCCGGGCGCGGTAGCTCACGCCTGTAATCCCAGCACTTTGGGAGGCCGAGGCGGGTGGATCACGAGGTCAAGAGATCGAGACCATCCTGGTCAACATGGTGAAACCCCATCTCTATTAA
>NW_016107367.1:135747-148627 GCF_001604975.1 Cebus imitator | reverse complement strand
TTTTTTTTTTTTTAAATTTTACTTTAAGTTCTGGGGTACATGTGCAGATCTTGCAGGACTGATGCATAGGTACACACGTGCCATAGTGGTTTGCTGTCTCCATCCCCCATCACCTACATCTGGTATTTCTCCCAATGTTATCCCTCCCCAACCTCCCCACCCCCACTGTCCCTCCTCTAACCCTCCACCCCCCAACATTATATATTCTTAGCTACAGGATTCCTTCTACTTCATTCTTATTCTATGTAGGTAGAACAGGTTTCAGCTTTTTAGATTATGAAAGAAGTACTGAAATGATGAGATCCCATACTTACTTAAGGGTAGAAATACAATTTAGAAACAAGATCACCTGACTCCTGTTGAACTTGTCTTTCCCATCCTGGCTTAAAATATAACTCTTCTGGCAATTCATTACTTTAAATTTCATATTATGACATTTTTTTAAACTCCTTTTTTTTTCCTAAGGACCTGACAATGTCCCTGTATTGTGGAATAGCTTTCAAGAGAAAATTTTTTTGGTGCTATAGGCTGCTGTCAACCTATGTTACTAAGACACGGTGAGTTTTGACCAACCTGAGCTCTGATTATTCTTTTTGGCCCATTAAATTATTGTGATATTATAATTATAATTATACATATATAAAATTAGGTTTATGATTATTATATACATCATTTTATATATATATATATATTCTTCCATGATTCCTGGCTCATAACTCCCATGGCCCTTATTACAGTCTTTTGTTATAATGTGGGACACTTTAGACCTCAGGGGCAGGCCTCCGGAAACAAAATCTCTTTTACCTTCTCTTGTCCTCCTTTTACCTGCCCGTGGCAGGGCTCTAATCTGCCTGCGGGTCCAAAGACCCTCATTCCACAGGGGGTCATGCCCCATACTCCGGAGGAAGGAAGGCAGCACAGAGAGGCCAAGAAGAACCTGAACAGACAGGCCTTGCTGGGTTTCCTGTCAGTCTATTAGTATGAACTCATAACCATTTTGTCCAATCACATTTCTACATGGTTGTCAATCATGCCTTTTTAATGAAGCTTCCAGAAAACCCCAAAAGGACAGGGTTCAGAGAGCTTCTGGATAGCTGAACACGTAGAGATTCCTGGAGGGTGGCACACCCAGGGAGGCATGGAAGCTCTGCACCCTCCCCCCACATATCTGACCCAAATGCATCTCTTCATTTGTGTCCTTTGTAATATCCTTTATAATAAACCAGTAAACATTAAAAAAATTATTTTATTTTTTTAGAGAGGGAGTCTCACTCTGTCACTCAGGCTGAAGTGCAGTGGTATAATCTTGGCTTACTGCAGCCTTGATCTCCTGGGCTCAAGTGATCCTCCCACCTCAGACCCCCAAGTAGCTGGGACTATAGGCACATGGCACCATGCCTGGCTAATTTTTGTGTAGAGACAGGCTTTTGCCATTGTTGCCCAGGCTGGTCTGATCTCCTGAGCTCAGGCAATCCACCTGCCTTGGCCTCCCAAAGTGTTGGGATTACAGGCGTAAGCTACCATACCCTGCTGAAAAATTTTAAACAAACTGAATATCCAATAATATCTAAAATATCTCACACACTTGAATATAAGTTCCATTAAGATCAGACTTTGTCTTTCCACTGTGGTATACCTACTTCATAAAACAATGCCTGGCATACGGTAGGCACTAAAGTATTGCTGAATGAATGAACAGTAAGAGAGAAATTAAGTAAATTAAGGTACTATAATAGAATAATAAACATATTAAAACTATATTGTTCTATACCTGTTACTTCAGATGAAAAAAACTGTTATCGAATAATATTTCATGACGTTTCCTGTTAATAAGGTAGATAACTCAACCCCCTCCCCCCAAGAACTAAACTTCAGTGAAAGGTAGAGTTGAAAAAAAAAATCTACAATAGCATATGAAGATGATAAAGACTTTTTTGTCTCAACCTGGAGAAATTTGAAATCTGTGAATTTGAAATCACTAGCCTGCTTTCATACAGTTTTGAGGGTTAAATTTATACCACCTGTGTGGTATGGTACTAGAACCCTTAACCTAAGAAATAATAATAATTTTTTATTTTATTTTATTTCATTTTTGAGACAGGATCTTGCTCTGTCATCCAGGCTGGAATGCAGTGGTGTGATCATAGCTCAATGCAGCCTCAACCTCCCAGGCTGAAGCAATTCCCCACCAAGTAGCTGGGATCACATGCCTAGCTACTTGTGCACCACCATGCCTGGCTAATTTTTTTTTTATTTATTTGTTTGTAAAGATAGGGTCTTGCTATGTTGCCCAGGCTGGTCTCAAACTCCTGGGCTCAAGCAGTCCTCCTGCCTCTACCTCCCAAAGTGCTGGGATTACAGGCGTGAGCCACCATGCCCAGCCTAAGAAATGAATTTAAGTAGTGATCTTGGACTGAAAATACCCCTGGGGCACCATGTAAATACAAATATAAAACTTTGTATAGGAAGTATATACTCACAACCAGTGATTCCTACATATAAAGCCCTACCAAGCATGAGTGCCCAGTCAAAAATTTAGAGGCACATAAAGGCTGGGTGCAGTGGCTCACGCCTGTAATCCCAATACTTTGGGAGGCCAAGGCAGGCAGATCACTTGAGGTCAGGAGTTCAAGACCAGCCTGGCCAACAGCGTGAAACCCTGTCTCTACTAAAAATACAAAAATTAACCAGGCATGGTGACGTGCACCTGTAGTCTCAGCTACTCAGGAGGCTGAGGTGGGGGAGTCACTTGAACCTGGGAGGTGGAGTTTGCATTGAGCTGAGATCATGACACTGCACTCCAGCCTGATAGAGTGTCTCAAAGAAAAACAAAAATTAGAGGCACATACACATATAATCCTACATGAACAGGAGTAACAAACAACAAAATTGTGATACTTGTTTCAGATATTGTTGGACATTTAGGTCACTTGCACTCCTTAAACAGACTACAAGAATAATAACAAAATTATTGAATAGAGTCTAAAAGTTAAGTATGTTAAAGTGATTAAATAAATATATTTAAGAATGAATAAAAATAATGAGGCTGGGTGTGGTGGCTCACGCCTGTAATCCCAGCACTTTGGGAGGCCGAGATCGGTGGATCACCTGAGGTCAGGAGTTCGAGACCAGCTTGGCCAACACGGTGAAACCCCGTCTCTACTAAAAATACAAAAATTAGCCCAGCATGGTGGCGGATGCCTGTAATCTCAGTTACCTGGGAGGCTGAGGCAGGAGAATCACTTGAACCCAGGAGGCAGAAGTTGCAGTGAGCTGAGATCGTGCACTCCGGCCTGGACAAGAGCGAAACTCCATCTCGGGAAAAAAAAAAGAGAGAGAGAGAAAAGAATAAAAGTCTATCAATAAAGAATACGATGTGAAAATGTTTCCACATGTTTAAGAAAAAAGGCTACAAATTAGTAGATTTGATGGATTCTAACTATAATTATATATGTATTGATGTATAATATTAATTGTTTAGAAAATTCCAAAGTGTAAACAGTGCTATCATCCCTGAGTAGTGGGATTTTGAGGATTATCTTTTCAAAAAATCAACAACTGTATATTCTGATTATTAAAGAATAACTTTTTTTTTTTTTTTTTTTTGAGACAGAGTTTCGCTCTTGTTACCCAGGCTGGAGTGCAATGGCGCGATCTCGGCTCACCGCAACCTCCGCCTCCTGGGTTCAGGCAATTCTCCTGCCTCAACCTCCTGAGTAGCTGGGATTACAGGCACGCGCCACCATGCCCAGCTAATTTTTTGTAGTTTTAGTAGAGATGGGGTTTCACCGTGTTGACCAGGATGGTCTCGATCTCTTGACCTCGTGATCCACCCGCCTCGGCCTCCCAAAGTGCTGGGATTACAGGCTTGAGCCACCGCGCCCGGCAAGAATAACTTTTTTACTGTTAAGAAATAAGTGTTTTAAAATAAATATTTTCAGCTTTGATAATCTTAGCAATTTCCATGCTATTATAACTGAAAAAAGAAAATGAATTTTTAAAAATAAGAGTTCCCGATCCAGAGGAGTGTAAGGAACTTTTGGATGTCAATTCCAGTTCCAGTGAGGCCCTGGGTCTAAGACCTTAACCTGGGTGTTTTTGTGGGTGTTTTGCTTTTTAGGGTCATTAGGGCAAGTACAGGTTGTACCACTCTTTCTGTGCTTTTACGAAGGCAGCAGTGTTTGTTCTATTGTTTATATTTGGTAACTTCTGAGTGGCACATGTCTCTCTTTGACATACATTGAGTCTCTGCCCCAGGAGGCTACTGTCACTCATAATAAGTTTAAAAACATCATGAGTCTTAAAAGATCAGGTTTCTTTTGTCTTTGATTTATAAAGACCTCACTGTAACCCCTCTTGTCATACTGTCAGAATAGGTTCTGAGAGATACCACTGGAGTGCATTTGTCTTTTTGCTTTTTATTTTCATGTGGAGCCAACTTTGCCTACCAGTATTACAAGAGTTCCCAGATCCCACAGGAAATATCTGCAAACTGTTTTTCCCACTTGACAAAAGCAGCCAGTTTTTACCTGAGAGTCTGTTTTAGGGCTTGGGACAGGCAAAAATGGTTAACCCTAAAGTCCCAGGCAAATCTGCATTCTGTCCCTGCTGATCACAAGGGAGAGACTCAGCCCACCCTTAATGAAGGTCCTGGAAAAGTCTAGTACTTACCTTATTACTATTGCCTCTTTTTGAGAAATGAAGATTAGGAGGATGTTCCCTTTTTCCACATTTTCATTTTGGCTACTAAAAATACTATGGCTTGGTGCAGTGGCATATGTCTGTAATCCCAGCACTTTGGGAAGCCGAGGGCCGATCGCTTGAGGTCAGGAGTTCGAGACCAACCTGGCCAACATGATGAAACCCCATCTCTACTAAAATACAAAAATGAGCTGGGCATGGTAGAGCATGCCTGTAATCCCAGCGACTCGGGAGGCTGAGGCATGAGAATTGCCTGAACCTGGGAGGCGGAAGTGCCACTGCACTACAGTCTGAGTGACAGAGAAAGACTCCATCTCAAAAAAAAAAAAAAAAAACCCAAAAACTTCAGTATCTATGGTAAGGCATCATTCCTCCATCTCAAAAAAAAAAAAAAGAAAAGAAAATGAAAATACTATCCTTATTAAATAGGTTAAGAAGTATAGTTTCATCAATGCCCCCATTGATAGTGATAAGGAGCTAATGGTATCTACTTTGGGATCTAGGTGTTTGAAGTAAGGGTATGTTGAAGGTAAAATTTATTCTTTATCTTTCCTAGATTGAATGAGGGTCACTGAAGACAGTATTTGCTCTTTGCTGTGTAAAAGTCTGTTCCCATCTCTAGGTATTTTGTGGTTGATGTTTTATCACTGTACTTGTTTTCCTTTCACTCCACTGCATGTAAATTTCTGCCTCACAGTGTAATATTGGCAGAGCACCTTGAAGTTCAATTCAGTAAATATTTATTACCCTTGAAGTTCAATTCAATAAATATTTATTCAATCGAGCCATTTGATATGCTAACTACAGAGATACACAGCTGGGTAAAGCATACCTTCCCCTTAAGGTAATCATAGTCTCTCAGAGGAGACAGACAAATGAACAAATAAACCAATATTGCAACCAGAGAAGTATGGGCGAGGTACGCAGTAAGACAAAGGAGGGAGTGATTACCTATAGCCACCGCAAATCCTTTTTGGAGCAAATTAGGTTGCAAATAAATAAAGGGAAATAACCATGGTAGGAGAGGGATGCAGCAGCATTCTCAAAGATGAATGCTATACATGTAACTAAGTGTGGTTTTGTAATGGTTTGATTATTTCCCAAATACAGGTATTTATTTGAACTGAAGGAAGATGATGATGCATGTAAAAAAGCCCAGCAAACAGGAGCATTTTACCTCTTTCATGGTCTGGCTCCTCTGCTTCAGACTTCAGCACATCAATACATGGCCCCCCAGCATAGCCTATTAGGTAAGTCCAGAGTGGACCAGTGGAATTGACCAGCCTGTGTCCACTAAGCAGAATGCACTCCATAATGAATTCTAAGAAAGATCCTTGAACTTTGGAGTCTAGATTTTTCAAAAAGCTTTTGAGTCTCATGCTTGTATAATTGCTTCTGCCAACTAATAATTTATTGTATGAACTCTAGTTGTCCAGTCAAATATTATTTGGTGATGAAATGAACCACTAATGCCTTAAACCAGAGGTTGGCAAGACTGCTGTCCAAATTGTACCTGCTTCCTGTTTCATAAGTTAATTTTTATTGGAACATAGCCATACTCATTCATTGACATATTGTCTATGGCTACTTTTACACTACAATGCAGAGTTGTGACAGAGACCATATGACTCACGAAGTCTAAAATATTTAGTATTTCTTTCCAGAAAAACTTTGCCAATCTTTGCCTTAGAGCAGTGAATTCCAGCCTTCATGGAGGTATACACTGTTATGCTAATTAAGACTTATAACTTCACTTTTACTAGAAGGGTCAAGATTAAAAGTGAATTAAAATGAATTTGCTTTTAGAACTCTTTTAGCATATATAACTAAAGATGTCTTAGCCACTGAGATTTGTTATTCAAAATTCAAACTTTGACTGGGTTGGGTGGCTCATACCTATAACCCCAGCACTTTGAGAGGCTGAGGTGGGAGGACTGCTTGAGCCCAGGAGTTCAAAACCAGCCTGGGCAACATAATGAGACCCCATCTCTACTCAAAAACAAAAAATCAGTCGAGCCTGGTGGAGTCTCAAAAGAAGAAAACAAAATGTGAACTTTCAGTTTTATATGAGTCACTATATACTGACTAACTTCTGTATTGCCACTGAATTTCCTCCATAGATCGGATGTTGGAATACTTGGATAGGTAGTTTCTAGCAGTGCAGAAGAATCTGAGGACTCCATCAGAAGGCACTAAACATTATTTAGAGATTTAGCAATGTTAATATTGTATTATGGTTTTTTATACGTTATGTTGTTTTATGAACAAATAAATATAAGTCCTTCATAAACAAGTATATAGGATTTCTCCCTACACAGCACTCATTTCTTAGAGATTGGCATCTCAGATGAGTATTCTACTGTACTTTGGTCCACAAAAGTAGCACATTCTGGAGGTTAATTATAGAACTGGATTGATCTGTACCTTTTTATTTCTTTTTGAGACAGGGTCTCTATTGCTCATACTAAAGTACAGAGGTGCAATCATAGTCCTCTGCAGCCTTGAACTCCTGGGCTCAAGAGATCCTCCCAAGTAGTGGGACTATAGGTGTTCACTTCACTGTACCCAGCTGATTTTATTTTTTATAGAGACAGGATCTTGCTCTGTTGCCCAGGCTGGTCTCAAACTCCTGGCCTCAAGTGATAATCCCCGCCCCCACCCTTGGTCTCTACCATTTTAAGCGTAATACTTATTATTTTTTTTCAATGCCTTAATAAGTTAACTATCATGCATCTTACTAACTAGAGGATATTTTCCTTTCATGATACAGTCATAGAGTAATACAATATTATACAAGAATTCCTTCTTTGGTCTAAAGTCCTCAGATTGCAAATGAGAAAACAGGTCTGGAGAGGTTAAATGGTTAGACCAAGGTTACATAGCTAATTAGCTGCAGGGCAGCAGCTGGAAGCCAAGTATACCCACTTTAAGCTGAAGTAGATGATTTTCTGTGAGTCTGATATGGCTGTAGCGATTTAACAGAAACGCCTGTATTTTGGTTTTCTCCCTTCTTTCTTAGAGTTGGAAAGGCTCTTGGGTAAATTTGGACAGAATGCACAAAGAATAGACGATTCTGTGCTGATTGGATGCTCTGAGCAGCAGAAAGCATGGTTTGCTCTGGATCTAGGCCTGGATAACTCCTCTTCCATAAGTGGTACATAACATTGTTCCTAATGGGTACTTGCCAGGGGTCTTCAGAATTTGAGATTTCACAGAATAGTAAAATTTCAAGGAAAATTTGGGAATACAAAAGGTTATCAACTTTCTGTTTTTTAAAAATGGACATTAAAAATACTGTCATCTACTATCATCATCATTTAAATGAAAATAAAGGATATTTTAATGCTTTCTAAGTTAGGTGGGGGGGTACATGAATGTTTATTGTATTAGTCTCTGTACCATTATACATTTTATTCATTTAGTTAGTGAGTTTTTGAGACAGCATCTTGCTCTGTTGCCCAGGCTGGAGTGCAGTGGCACAATCACAGCTTTCTGCAGCCTTGACCTCCTGGGCTCAAGCGATCCTCCCACCTCAGCCTCCTGAGTAGCTGGAACCACAAGCATGTGCTACCATGCCCAGCTAATTTTTAATTTAATTTTTTTCAGAGAGGTGGGGGTCTCCTTATGTTGCCCAGGTGGTCTCAAACTCCTGGCTCAAGCAGTCCTTCCTTTCTCCTTAGTCTCCCAGAGTGCTAAGATTATAGGTATGAGCCACCACACCTGGCCTATACATTTTGTATGCTTCAATATGCCATAAGAAATGTTAAAAAACTTATGACATCATTCTTATTTCTTTTATCGATACAGTTGAATAAAAATGTTTCCATAGAGTAGCTCTGGGTCCAGAAACCTGCAGTTGGGAACCACTTTGCTAATGGCTTATGGCTCCTGGCTCCTATCAGGCTTTCCTTCTGTCTTTAATGGTCTAGGTGTAAATGTAGTGATGCTGGGATGAGGTTCAGATAGGAGCCATGAGGTCCCACTTCATCTCTTTTCCAAGGATAAGCTAATGCAAATGTTCTTGTTGCCCCGAAGATCTTGAGAAATATTATATGCTAATGTTTCCCAAACTGGCCTGAATATAAGAATCACCTGGTGCTTGTTAAAACAAAAAGGAGAGATTGCTGGGCCTCGTTCTATGCCAGCTGGTTTAGAATCTCCAGGTAGGGGCTTGAGAATCTTGATTTTTAATTTTACTTTATATATTTATTTATTTATTTTGAGACAGTCTTGCTCTGAAACCCAGGCTGGAATGCAGTGGCACGATCTCAATTCACTGCAACCTCTGCCTCTCAGGTTCAAGTGATTTTCCTGCCTCAGCCTCCCGAGTAGCTGGGATTACAGGTGCCCACCACCACACCTGGCTAATTTTTGTGTTTTTAGTGGAGACGGGGTTTCACCATGTTGGCCAGGCTGATCTCAAACTCCTGACCTCAAGTGACTCACCTGCCTTGGCCTCCCAAAATCCCATGCTTGGCCATTTTTAAATTTTAGAGATGGGGTGTCGCTGGAGTACCATGGCTATTCACAGGTGTGATCATAGTGCACCATATGTAGCCTGGAACTCCCAATGGCCTCAAATCATCCTCCTGCCTCAGCCTCCTGGGTAGGTGGGACTACAGGCACATGCCACCACACCCAGCTGAGAACCTGGATATTTTTTACTTTCTCCAGTTGAATCTTATGAGGCAAGTTTGGGAAACACTGTTTTAACAGGATAGACTGGAGAGAGGCCCTGAGGCAAAGTGTGTCATTTGTTTAATTTCATTATCTTTTCTAATTTTCTAGCCTCCTTATCCAAACCTGAAATGGAGACAGAGCTCAAGGGGTCTTTCATTGAGCTGAGAAAGGCTCTCTTGCAACTCAATGCAAAGGATGCCTCCTTGCTGTCCACGGTAGATTCTGATTTCTCATTCTGTAGGAAATTTAGTAAAGCAGTATGTATGGGCAAATCCATGTGTACATACACAAGGCTAGAGTGGTTTGATTTCTTCTTTTGCTAATTATAGTCCTTTCTACAAACACTGGCAGGACAATGTGCTGTAGGAAGATTGCTTATTCTTCCTTCTTTTGTCCTTGTTTTTGGCAGAACCACTGTCAAGGCCATTGTTTCCTAAGGACATGCAGATCTATGGAAACAGGATCTGTCAGCCACATAAACATTTTTAACGACCCACACAGCATGACATGTAAAGTATCATGTTTTCCCTATGATAAATTATTTTACATTGTTTTAATGACTTGCCCTCACAGCTTTAGATTTCACTTGCTAAAGTATTTTTATTATGCCTTTAATTTAAAAAGAAACCTCTAAACATTTTTTAGTTGCAAAAAATTCCAACTTTACTAGGGAGAAGAACATTTTGGGGCGTTCAACTATACTGGAAATGTTTTCTTTTTAAGCTGGTTAGTGAATACATGAGTTTTCGTTTTATTACTTTATATACTTCATATGTTTAAAATCATAATACATTTAAAAATATACTTTCTTTTATTCAGATTTCTGATGCTAGAGGAATATGTTCAGTTAGTTTCCTTGTCTTAAAATTTAAACAGTAACCATTTAAATTACGTGAGCTGGAAAGGGATTGGCATTTCTGAGTTGCTCCAGATACTAGGCCCAGTGCTGTTAAAGATGAGCCCTGCATTCTCTCCAAATGAAACCAGGCCTATCTTTGTGTTTCTAGGCTCAAGCTCTTCTCCGCTGGCATGATGCTCATCAGTTCTGCAGCAGAAGTGGGCAGCCCACCAAGAAGAACCTGGCTGGCAGCAAGCGTGTGTGCCCTTCCAATAATATCATCTATTATCCACAGGTAAGCACTGCTGTAAGAGGACAGTAATCCAAGACTGTGCACTGCTCTGTCCTGGGGAAGGAAGCCTGTACAATTTCTTAATTATACATTGCTTTAGCCCATTGGCGGGCCCCAAAGTGCCAGCATCTCAGTTTCCATTCCCTTTTCCTAGGTGGCTCCTGTGGTGATCACTCTGGTGTCAGATGGGACCCGATGCCTGCTTGCCCGCCAAAGCTCCTTTCCCAAGGGAATGTATTCTGCCTTGGCAGGTTTTTGTGATATAGGTAAGGAGTTTAGAGGATATACAGGTGACATTGGAAGATATAAAGTCTTACTAGTAAGTGTTTCTCTTTCTTGTTGCTATAGTGCTTGGATTCCCAAGCACATTCTTTTCTATCATGTCAAGAAAACTGCTTTCTGGCTATATATATGTATGTATGTGTACATATATATATATATATATATATATATATATATTTTTTTTTTTTTTCCCCCCCTTTCCTTTTTATTTGAGACGGAGTCTCATCCTGTTGCTCAGGCTGGAGTGCAGTGGCACAATCATGGCTCACTGCAGCCTCAACTATCTGGGCTCAAGCAATCCTTCCACCTCAGCCTCCCGAATAGCTAGGACTACAGGTGCAGGCTACCATGCCTCGCTAAATTTTAAAATTTTTTGTAGAGATAGGTCTCACCATGTTGGCTAGGCCAGTCTTGAACTCCTGGCTTCAAGTGATCTGCCTGCCTTGACCTCCCAAAGTGTTGGGATTACAGGTGTGAGCCACACTAATATTTTTTTAAGCAAATTTTCAAACATATGAGATTGTTGAAATAATTATATAGTGAACACCCATATACCCACTACCCAGATTCTATACTTTTTTTTCCCTCTTCACATGTAGAGCATTTGTTTGTAGGGAGGCCACAAGCTTCATGCCTCTCATCACAATGACTCCAGATTCCTGTTGGGTGTGTTATAAACAGAGGAGCCATTCTTCAGGCCCCCTGCTCTGAGCACACCTCTAGATTTCATGAATTTTTACTACACTTACTTTATCACGTAACTGCCCATCTATCTATTCATTAACAGATTGCAGATATTAGTATACTTCTCCCTAACTATTTCAGCATGCATAACATTAGCTAGAATTCAGTATTTATTTACAGGTGTTTTTTTTTTCTTCAGTCTATTGGGGTCAAATTTGCAAATTGTGAAAAGTGAAATTTTATGAAAGCTGAGGGCAGTAGTCCCTCCTACTGTCATCCTTACTTTGCATTATAACTAACCTAGCAGGCTTAATTAAGCACTGTGGTTCAACATACAACTCTGGACCTGATTCTTATTCTTGGAAAGACTTGGAGTTTTAGGACCCTCCCAAGAGCATTTCATTGAAACTTTGGAGCCAGTGTTTGGTACCTTTCTCAAATAGGCTGTCTGTATCACCCTTCCAGCTACAGGGCTGTCCTGAATTAATCTGAGTGCTTGTAGGTGAAAGTGTGGAAGAGACTGTCCGTCGAGAAGTTGCAGAAGAAGTGGGACTGGAGGTGGAAAGCCTGCAGTACTGTGCATCCCAGCACTGGCCCTTTCCTAATAGCTCACTCATGATTGCTTACCATGCAACTGTGAAACCAGGGCAGACAGAAGTAAGTTATTATGTTTCCCTTATGCTGTGATTATTTCTTTTGCTTCAACCAATCTGCTCATCAGCAAGTACTTATTACGTAATTGTCTAGTCCAGCATTGTCTAAATTATATAAAGATTTGTAAAATATGATTTAAGGCTGGGCATGGTGGCTCACACCTGTAATCTCAACATTTTGGGAGGCTGATGTGGGTGGATCACTTGGGGTCAGGAGTTCAAGACTAGCCTGGCCAACATGGCAAAAACCCATCTCTACTAAAAATACAAAAATTAGCTGGGTGTGGTGGCTCATACCTGTAATCCTAGCTACTCAGGAGGCTGAGGCAGGAGAATCACTTGAACCCGGGAGGCAGAAGTTGCAGGGAGCTGAGATCACGCTACTGCACTCCAGCCTAGGCTACAGGGCAAGACTCAAAATAAAATAAATAAATAAAATAAAATATCTCAAAAATAAATAAAATAAAATACGATTTATACCCTCAAGGAATTTGCAACCTAGTAAAGGAAGCAAATAATCTCCATTCTCTCTTGCATATATGTCAATCATGAGACAATTTCTTTTCTTTCGTTCTTTCTTTTTTTTTTGAGATGGAGTCTCACTCTTGTTGCCCCAGGCTGGAGTGCAATGGCGCAACCTTGGCTCACTGCAACCCACCTCCCGGATTCAAGCCATTCTCCTGCCTTAGCCTCCTGAGTAGCTGAAATTACAGGCACCCACCACCATGCCTGGCTAATTTCTGTATTTTT
>NW_016107367.1:127737-135436 GCF_001604975.1 Cebus imitator | reverse complement strand
TACAAAAAATAAAAAGAGTAGCCAGGCATAGTGGCTCACACCTGTAATTCCAGCACTTTGGGAAGCCAAGGTGGATGGATCTCCTGAGGTCAGGAGTTCAAGACCAGCCTGGCCAACATGGTGAAACCCAGTCTGTACTAAAAATAGAAACAAATTAGCCAGGTGTGGTGGCAGGTGCCTGTAATCCCAGCTACCTGGAAGGCTGAGGCAGGAGAATCACTTGAACTCAGGAGGTGGAGGTTGTAGTGAGCCGAGATGACGTCACTGCGCTTCAGCCTGGGCAACAAGAGTGAAACTGCATCTCAAAAAAAATAAAAAGTAATATTTGTATGTTGTTTTTTAATAGAAAAATTTATAAAATCAATAGAGGCACAAGGAAAAATAGTTATTATTCATAATTTACCCTCAATGTTAACCACTCTTAATATTTTAGTATTTGTACGTCCAGGATTTATTTAACATATCTTGTTTTACTACGTTAAAAATTTATTTAATTCTCACCTCTTAATTATGCCTCTTTTGCTTCTGGGCAGTATCTAGAACTGACTTTTACCTAACCTGGAGATCCCAGGCATTATCTCCTAAGACTGCTTAGTTCTGGAACCATTTTCTGACCTTTGGCCATAGTATTTTAGATTTTGTAGCTCCTGACCTTACATCCTTTTCTTCCTTATGTCTTTCAGATCCAGGTGAACTTGAGAGAATTAGAGACAGCTGCCTGGTTCAGTCATCATGAGGTAGCCACAGCCCTGAAGAGAAAGGGCCCTTATACTCAGCAACAGAATGGGACTTTCCCATTTTGGCTGCCCCCTAAGTTAGCCATCTCCCACCAACTAATTAAGGAGTGGGTGGAAAAACAGACCTCTTCTTCCCTGCCTGCTTAGGCCAGATCAAGTCACTTAGATCTTAGATCTCTCCTTGGTATTCCTGAGGGACAAACTAGAGATCAGTTGACAAAGGAGAAGTGACAAAAGACTAGCTGCAGAAGGACCTCAGAAGGGCAGAGCAGAGGGTGAGCCTCCAGTAAGACACCTCTATCATCAGTGTTAATGGAAGAAATTCCTACTAATGGGCAATCCAAAAAGCCAGCGTGAGAAGAAAACTGATGAGCCGTCAACTGTCAAAATCAGGGTGAAGAGGGAAGCATTAGTTTGAATGCAGGCCCTTGTTCCAAGGCCTTGGAAGCAAACATCTTCTGGCATATGGCTTGGTAATGCTGTGTTTACACTAACTGCCAAAATGTGCCTGTTGTAAATTTGGTTAAAACTTTTATCTAAGTATTGAAAATATATTGCAAGTTTCAAGTCATTACTGAGTTACTTGTTACCCTTGCAGAATTAAGAAAAATAGCACAGTATAACATTTTAAAATTCATGTACAAGTACATTCTTGTACATGGTAGTTAAATAAAAGTCATAATTAAGTCATTATTACTCAGAGTACTTTACAATAAATCAGATGCCATGAGGCCCTGTTGAGGTGGTAGAATCCTAATGGGACTCCAGACAGTAAGTCTTTTTTTTCTGTTTTCAGCTCTGTTACATAATCATTTGTGACCCAGGGAAACACTATCACTTTGCCATGCCTGTTTTCCTAAATGTAAAACAGTTGCTGGCATTTGCACATCCACGAAGTGTTAACAAAGGGATTAGTGGAGATAAACAGATGCCAAACCTGACCTATTTCTTAAGCTTTATGGAATAAACTAAATTTAGGATTTCTCATTATTGCTATATGATGCCATAAGGGAGAAGAGTTTATTTGGGGAAAATAAAATAAATGTCCACACCTTTATTCTGATGTCTTTTTATGTCCAATGGATTGAGAAAATTTTACAAGGTGAGAATTTGGGGGTAGGGGAGAGGATCCCTATTGGTGACGATTAAACATTTAAGACCAAGTTTCAAGTCAGTGGAACAACTGAAGCAATGTGCAGGAGAAATGTCAGAGGTCTTTGCTGAAAAGAGGAAATAATCAATCGTATTTTCAGAAGATTCTAGTCACTAATTTGTGATTAAAGACACAAGCTCCAGACCTTAAGGTTATTTACACATCAAAGTCCCATAGGACTAAGTCCCAAAGTCCCATAAGACTAAAGAGATTCTGGAAGTAGAAAAGTTAAAGCACGGAATTTCCTTTTGATCCCAAAACATCATTGCTCTCTCCATTGCCAGCAAACCATCATTGCTTCAGGGAAATCAAAGTGCCTTTATCAGGAAATGTTGAGGGATAATATGTGATGGGATCTGACTGTCTTGTTAGATTGGCAGCTTGCCTTTACCTGGGCTGACCCCAGCATGCAGAAGAGAAAAGCACTCGCAAAAGAGCGGTCCTGAGATTTCTTCATATCTTGCAGTTAGAAGAAAACAGTTCAGGGTCCATGTGTATTACCATCTCCCAATCTTTTCTATTGCTATGTGGGTGTGTTTGTGAGAACATGTGTACACATCCCCAATCTGAAAATACTGATAGAAAGGGGAGTGTGCGGAATTTCTGGTTATGAGTTTCCCAAACTTACCATGGAGTAACTGTTTGTTCTTTGATTAATGTGTTTTTGGAAAAGAAAAGATGAGAATGGCTAACAGCAGGAGCTGCAACATTGAACTTTGCTTCTCAGTAGTGAGTGGGAAGAGAGCTTTGCTGTAGAACCCCAAGGATATTTGAAAGCTGAGGCAGAAAAGGGCAGGCTTGGGGTACTAAAAATGACAGAAAAATAAAAGAAACTTTGGTACAGGGCCTACCTGACCTGAGAACATATATGTGGGCAATGAATTATGAAGGTGCTAAGGATAAGTAGAACCCATCTGGGTGCATGATGCAGAATAGAAAAGCAAGTAAAATCCTGTAAGCCTGGCTGAAAGTCAACCCTGGTAACCGGAATAAAAAAAAAAACATTCATTTCTATTTTTGCCTGTCTTTGGCCCTTTCTCTACACAATATTTAATCCTCAATGAAGAAAAACCTAATGTACCACAAGTGCAATGGGGGGAAACCTTTTTCTCACAGTGAAGCTGGGATGGCATTCTGGACCCCATTTTTTTTTAAATAACATTTTTCATGTCAGGTCAAAAGTTTCTGGACCCCATTTTTAACATGAGAAATGTAGCCTCACAACAAATAATAAAAATATTTTAAAAATGTTAAAACGTTACACAATATCATCTGATGTGTCACTTTCTTAGTTCACTTCCTTAGTTCACTTCAATGAACACTGTTATAAAAATAAGAGAAAGGATTGGAGCGGAGTATGGTGTATTTATCTATTTATCTATCTTTGAGACAGAGTTTTGCTCATTGCCCAGGCTGGAGTGCAATGGCGCGATCTTGGTTCACTGCAACCTCTGCCTCCTGGGTTCAAGCAATTCTCCTGCCTCAGCCTTCTGAGTAGCTAGGATTATAGGTGCCTGCCACCACGCCTGGCTAATTTTCATATTTTTAGTAGAGATGGGGTTTCACCATGTTGGCCAGGCTAGTCTCAAACTCCTGACTCAGGTGATCCACCAGTGTTGGCCTTCCAAAGTGCTCGGCTTACAGGCATGTGCTACCATGCCTGGCCATATTTAATTTTTATTAGTTTTTGATAGTAAGTTCTCAGATGAGAACTCTACTACCATTCTCCTAAGTCCTCCCTTGGTCACTGGAGAGGGAACAGTATGAAATTATTTCCATTGTTTTTACTTGGATAGGGTAAGATATGGTAAGGGCATCTCTCTGCTGTATACAATAATAAAGAAAAATCCAAAGACCTAGATTATAAAAACATGGCCAATATTGGAGCTATCTGTAGAGAAGACTTTCTCTTTCTTTTAATGGTGAATTTTATGATATATAGATAATACTTCATTTAAGAGGAATATGAGAATCATTTTAAGAAATAAACATTTCATCTTAGCAATAAATATATCAGTTATATTAAATATCAAAACAATTAATTAAAAGAAGTATAGTATCAGGTATGAAATGTCCAAAATGGGCAAATCCATAAAGACAGGAAGTAGACCAGTGGTTTCTAGGGGCTAGGAGTAGGAGGGAACGAGAGACTATTAGTGAGCATGGGGTTTCTAATATTCTAGAATTAGATGGTAGTGATGGTTGCACCATTTTGTAAATATACTAAAAGCCACTGACTTGTATAATTTAAAGGGTAAATTGTTTGGTATATGACCTATATTGAGATATAAACTGTTATTTAACAAGTAAATAAGTTCTATATCTTGATTTAGGTACATACATGCAAAAAAATCCACTGACTGTACACTTAAGATTTGTGCACTTAACCATATGTATGTTATGCCTCACTAAAAAAATTGAAAAGAAAAAGTGAATGATAATGGCATTAATGCATTCATAAGGTCAGAATAATTAAAAAAAAAAAAAGTGAATGATTTATCGTATCCAAATTTGTCAACTTGAAATTTTGATCTGAGGATGAATAAAGGTAAGGGAGAAATTAAACATTTAGAATTACCTCAAGGATATATTGTGGGAGGGTGTGTCCTTAGAATGAAGTGTGTGAATCTTATCTCAAGGCTGTCTAGGGGCTAGATTCTACCCTGCTGAGTTCAAAACCTTGTGTGTAAACCACAGTTAAGATCACAAAGACTTGTGCCAAGAGGGCCACATTTGGGGCATGGGGGAGAAGTCAATCCGTAAAACTTGTAATGAAGAAACATTTTTACCAAATGGGTAAATTAGAAATGAACAGAATTTGATTCAATATTTATTTAAAAAGAAAAAAGAGAAGCTAAATTTGCTGGTTAATTTTTCATTGGCTTACTTGTTGGTCTGTGATCAGTGTTGTCAGGCAGCTGCACTCCCATGCTGTGTAAAAGATTGGAAGCAGGTCCTGCCAGTCCAGCTTGGGAGCTATAGGATTCCAATATATTTGAAACCAGGTTCAGGTCTACATCCACTGGTGCCATAACAGATTCTCCTGTACCAGAATCTTCCTCATCTGAATTGTTATCAGTATTCTGGGATACAGGTTCCTTATTCATGGAGGGAAAAGAAAATTATGGGATAATATATCATTAGGTTGCATGGTGGTTAAAATAAAAAGATAACTAAGCAACAATGTAAATTTGCATTCCAATTTAAAAAGGAAACTTCTTAGCCTTGGTGATATAAACTGAAAATGAAGTCTAATAACTTGTATGGCCTAGCACACATATTAAAACTTGGTTCTACAGATTATAATACACTTCTTCCCAGGGAAAATTCCTCCAAATCGAATAAATTGCATGTCTATTTTGAAATAGCTCAAGGGATAAAAGAATTAAGAAGCTACCTTTATAACTTGTCTAAGAGTCTTAAAAGAAAGAAATAATACACACGTGTGTTTGAGATGATAGAAAAAAGTAAAAAGAAATAATACTGTAAATTTTCTTCAAAATGAAAGAAGTAAGTGTTCCTTTCTTTTCCCCCAAAGAAAAAGCTTAAAAGTGAAAACACAAGGCTTTGTGGTTCCAACCACAAAGACTAAATTGTTAGTTGGGCCTCCGGTTAAACAGGCTGGGGAAAGGATTTGAAAGATTACAACTTGATAGATTTTTACATCCTTGCTACCCAAAGTGTAGTCCATGGAGCAGCAGAATCTCCATTGCTTGGGGCTTATTAAGAACAGAAAATCTCAGCTGGGAGGGGTGGCTCATGCCTGTAATCCCAGCACTTTGGGAGGCCGAGGCGGGTGGATCACTTGAGGTCAGGAGTTTGGGGCCAGCCTGGGCAACATGGCGAAACCCCGTCTCTACTAAAAATACAAAAATTAGCCAGGCATGGTGGTACTCACCTACAGTCTCAACTACTTGAAAGGCTGAGGCAGGAGAACTGCCTAAACCCAGGAGGCAGAGGGTGCAGTGAGCCGAGCTCGCGCCACTGCAGTCCAGCCTGGGTGACAGAGGGAGACTTCATTTCAAATAAAAAAATAAATAATAATGTAAAATAATGAAAGAAAAATCTCAGCTTCATCCCAGACCTGAGTAATCAGAATATATATTGTAACATGATCCTTTGGTTTATATTCACATTAAAATTTAAGAAATACTGCTTTAGATAAATCTAATGTATGGTTTCTACTAGATTTTGACAATTCTGGAAGTGATTATAGTTTTAAAGTGGTTTAGATGACCAAAGCAAGGGGAATTAACATTAATTAAGGGCCTATTATAAGTTTTACTGCTGTCTCATTTGGTTCTCATGTTAATTCTTTGACATGAGGATTAATGGTGTATAGATACATTCACAGTGGACAGCTGAGCTAGACTTCAAACCTTAACCCCTAAGACTCCAGGGTCCTTGCTCTTTCCATAACGCCTCTGTTTAGGATTAAACAGTGGTGGCATAAAAACTAGTATGAAAATGTAAATGGAAGGTGAATTCTAAATTTGGCTCTAAATTAGGGAAACATACAAAACAAACTGTTAAAACTGGAAAGTTATTTGGATGCTTAAGATGATCTCTGTTTATTTATTTACTTATTTTATGTTTTAATCCACTGTGGCCTAAGGCACAGTCTCAAAAGCTCTAGAGAAAGAACACTGCACTCTTTTTTTTTTTTTTTTGGAGACAGAATCCCATTCTATCACCCAGTGCAGTCGTGTGATCTCGGCTCACTGCAACCTCTCCCTCCCGGGTTCAAGTGATTCTCCTGCCTTAGCCTCCCGAGTAGCTGGGGCTACAGACGCATGCCACCACGCCCAGCTAATTTTTGTATTTTTAGTAGAGATGAGGTTTCACCGTGTTGGCCAGGATTTCCTAACCTCCTAATCTGCCTGCCTCAGTCTCCCAAAGTGCTGGGATTACAGGCGTGAGCCACCGCATCCAGCTGTTTTTTTAACTACCTTAAAAAAAATCCATTTAAGTAGTAGTAGTGTGCAATTGAATTCTAATTTGAGCATATTATATGACTTTTTAAGTCCTGATAGATAACATAGAATAAGCAATATAATTAAGCTTATGGTTAGGGAAATTAAGTTTATAATCCTTTATCCTACCAGTCAGGAAAACCATTAACACTCCTATTTATTTCAAATCTCACACACCCAAAAAAGAAAAACTATAATAAAATATGGTTTTAGCTATCTGATATACTAGACTCAGAAAGAGAAAGAGGTTAAAAACACACATACCACTTGCTTCCTGGTGGTGAAACTTTTGCCAATGCAGGTGTGTGCTAGTTCCTGGTCCATCTGGGCCATGTATGACTTGAGATTATCAAGAGTTCCTTTCAGAGAAGCCTCTTCACCAGGTTCCTGTGTTTCGAAGTCCAAGTCATCATCACTATCTAAACATTCAAAGTCTTCCTCATCCAGACAGTCAGAATCTGACTCACGAGGCCTTGGCCCTACACAGACCCCAACACAGAAAGAGCCACTTGGTAATTATTATTATTATTTTTTGAATTACTACACATCTCAAAATAATTAGAATGTTATCCAAAGAAAAAGACTAATACACATAGTCAATCTTCTTCACAAAAATCCATTCTACAAATGGTAATGCTGGCAAATATGTGTACATTTAATGTTGTGGAAAAGTGTACGGGCTGAGTCAAAAGATTTACCTTAAAAAAAGTGAATTCAATTAATTAAAATATTTTTCTTAAAAAATTTAAATACTGCCGGGCGCGGTGGCTCAAGCCTGTAATCCCAGCACTTTGGGAGGCTGAGGCGGGTGGATCACTTGAGGTCAGGAGTTTGGG
>NW_016107367.1:123938-125312 GCF_001604975.1 Cebus imitator | reverse complement strand
ACCAGGATGGTCTCGATCTCTTGACCTCGTGATCCACCCGCCTCAGCCTCCCAAAGTGCTGGGATTACAGGCTTGAGCCACCGCGCCCGGCCCGGGTTGTCTTTTTCTTATTGATTTGTGAGCACAGAAATTCTAAAAAAGAAAGAACAATATAATATGGGAGCCAAGATAAAACCCTATTTAAACACACAGCATTCAGTCACTCTCAAATATTTAATGAGCAGCTACTACATACGTCAAGCACTGAGCTAGGCAGCCTCTACAAAATTGTTGATGGGTAGTAGTTCACGGTTGAAAGCAACTCAAAACCAGGAAGAGAAACCAAATATTTTGGCTTCTGAAATATCTAATAACCCAATGCTCTGGCAACAGCCATGCTACTTAGAGTTTTAAAATGGAAGTGAACATCACACCATTACTTACCTAAAATCTTATCAAAATAATTAAGAAAAGAATCTGCATCAAAAGTGATTGGAGCCTCAGAAGGTTCTCTGCAATATTAAAGGACAAAGACGATTAATTTATTGTAAATATAACTGTTTGAAACTTTTCTAAAGTGGCACCATTCTTAGGAAAGCTACCAAAGATAGAATTTCTAAGGAGGCACAGCAAGAAAAATTGTAGTTTAAGTCTTAAAAATCCTTGAGCTTACTGGCCTTGTAGGACAACAGAAATGGGAAAGTCTGATAAATGAAAAGTAAAAACTGCATCTTGTTTATGTACATTTAACTTATGCTAATTTAGTGACCTACCCACTCTCTAGCCCCAGTAAGATATCTGGCATTAGTAAAAGCATTATTTATTTGAGTTAATTTAAATAAAGCCTATTTTTTTTTAAGAACTAAAGCTTAAAAAATAAACAAGAACATATCTTCCCTTACCCCTCCCTTATTAAAGAAAGAATACCAAACATAAATTTAGATCTTTCACCAGGTTCAAGAGCATCAACACTAAAAATGATATATTTGATACACAAGTAACAATTCTATCTACCTGTTTTTCTTGTTACTTGCCAAATGTAATTTCACATTTCTGTTATTATTTCTGCCTCTGATGAATCCCTTTGAGTTTTCAGTTTCCAATCTGCTTGTAGGGTGGGAGATTAGAAGTCTGAACTTGTTGAAAGCTAAATATTGAGCCCATAAGGCTATCAAAGAGTAAAATACATGGTTTCCCTGTGTGGTTCTAGATGATGGTTTTTAGACCTGTTGGGTGACCTTTCTGGCTTATTTCAAGGACTGCAAAGGATGAGGCTTCTAGAAATCTGATTTCATGATCGAGACCATCCTGGTCAACATGGTGAAACCCCGTCTCTACTAAAAAATACAAAAAACATTAGCTGGGCATGGTGGCGCGTGCCTGTAATCCCAGCTA
>NW_016107367.1:98225-123855 GCF_001604975.1 Cebus imitator | reverse complement strand
GAGACCATCCTGGTCAACATGGTGAAACCCCGTCTCTACTAAAAATACAAAACATTAGCTAGGCATGGTAGCGCGTGCCTGTAATCCCAACTACTCAGGAGGTTGAGGCAGGAGAACTGCCTGAACCCAGGAGGCGGAGGTTGCAGTGAGCCGAGATCGCGCCATTGCACTCCAGCCTGGGTAACAAGAGCAAAACTCCGTATCAAAAAAATAGTGTAGAGAGAAAGAAGCATGTGGGAGGCACACACACAAAAAAAAAAAAAAAAAAAAAAAAGAAATCTGATTTCAGATAAATAAGTTGTCACTATACTAGGTACAAAAAAGAAAGCAGTACAACTCATTTACTAAAAAAAAAAAAAAAAAGTAGAAATGGCAATGGCCAATGATTTCAACACTTGGGTTCTAACTATTTATATATTTATACTTTTACGCAAATTACCTAGGCAGCTCTGCTCCCTTGTGGGTTGAGACTTTGGATATGAAAGATTTCATGCTCTCTGAGACTTGAGTTAAGTTATAGTTCTGCTCCTTCTCCTTGGAAATAGACTCTGATTCTTTTTTGCCAGCAGCTTCCTGTAGCAGCTGCTCCAGCTGATCTGCTGAGAGATCTAACCACTGGTCATCTGAAAAAGAAGAAAGCATAATATTGCCATTCTACATTCACATAAGTCCTTTCAGGAGAGGATCCTGTGAGACTTAGTAGAAGATTTTAATTTTTTTTAACCCTTCCACTATATCCCAGTCCATCACTTACCATCCTCCGGGGGAAGATTAGCTGCTTCTTTCTTAAGGTCTTCTATATCAAATGGCATTGTCTGTAATAAGGTTAAGATTTCTTCGCCTGGGCTCATAGCAAGAGAACTATAAAAAATGAAAAACATGAGTATTTCTTCATAAAAGAACCTAGAATAGTAATCATAAATACACAGTCTTTTAAAGTTGGAACCTCTACAAAATTGTTTTTATACATACTATAATACTTTATAGGGATTAACTAGTCTAATTTGGGAGTTCCTTGTTTGTTTTTGCTTTTTTTTTAAGACATGGGGTTTCACTGTTGCTCAGACTGGACCCAAACTCCTGGGTTCAAGAGATCCCCCACTTCAACCTCCCAGGTAGCTGGCACTACAAGTACATGCCAAAATACCTGGCTCTAATTTGTTTTTAAGCATATTTTTAGGTTGCAGATCCCTTTTTCTCAAATAAAACTTTTTTTAAAATTTTTATTTTTATTTATTTTTTAAATCTCCTTCTTGAATTATCAAATAAAATTTTTTTTTGGGGGGCGGATCACTTGAGGTCAGGAGTTCGAGACGAGCCTGCTCAACATGGTGAAACCCCATCAAATAAAACTTTTACCAGTAATTCTAAAATACAGAAGGGCTCAAAGAAAAATGGCTTTGGTTAAAGTGGAGGATAGGCCAGGCGCGGTGGCTCATTCCTGTAATCCCAGCACTTTTGAAGGCCAAGGCGGGCAGATTGCTTGAGGTAAGGAGTTCACTTGGCCAACATGGTGAAACCTTGTCTCTACTAAAAATACAAAAATTAACTGGGCATGGGGGCATGTGCCTGTAATCCCCTACTTGGGAGGCTGAGGCAGGAGAATCGCTTGAACCTGGGAGGCAGAGGTTGCAGTGAGCAGGATTGCACCACTGCACTCTAGCATGGGCAGCAGAACAAGACTCTGTCTTAAAAAATAAATACATTAATTTAATTTAATTTAATTTAATTTAAGTGGAAGATACAGGCTCAGCAATCTACCCAATTCGCTTCTCCTTTGGCTCTGAAGCAGAGTAGGGTGGCTCACGCCCGTAATCCCAACACTTTGGGGACCACATTAGGTCAATCACTTGAGTCCAGGGGCTGGACAACATAGTGAGACCCTGTCTCAACAAAAAAACAAACAAAATTAGCTAGGCATGGTAGCGCATGTGTGTGGTCCAAGCTACTTAGAAGGTTGAGGCAGAAACCCATCAAATAAGTAAGGAAAAAGCAAATATGCAGATATATAATAAACATATTGGTCAGTCAGTTTTACTTAGTACGACTTGAAAGGCCTTCTAAGTCCTTACAAAATAGATTTGCTACACTGAAAAACATTGAGCTAAACAGCATTCCCAGAACATGCCATAATTTAATTAACCACTTCTCTACATATGAACATTTGTTTTGAATTTGTTGATATAACAATGTTGCAGGCCAGGCATGGTGGCTCACCCCTGTAATCCCAACACTTTGGGAGGCTGAGGCAGGCGGATCATCTGAAGTCAGGAGTTCGAGACCAGTCTGGCCAACATGGTGAAACACTGTCTCTATTAAAAATATAAAAATTAGCTGGGCATGGTGGTGGGTGCCTATAACCCCAGGTACTTGGGAGGCTGAGGCAGAAGAATCGCTTGAACCCAGGAGCCGGAGTTTCCAGTGAGCTGAGATCGTACCATTACACTCCAGTCTGGGTGACTAGAGTGAGACTCCATTTAAAAAAAAAAAAAAAAAAAAAAATATATATATATATATATATATATATATACACACACACACACATATATACACATATATAAAACAATAAACATCTTTATGCATTAAAAAAAATCCTCATTCTTTAAGATGTAATGCAAATGCCTCCTCCCTGAACCTTTCCATTATCTTTCTTTTTTTAGCTTCTCTGCTTCTACCCTAGTGAAATTACCTTCTCACTACTGTCTCTCTTTAGCATTTGATATTTCAGAATGATTTTTATCTTGCCTTTTGTTATGATTATTTGGGTTATTCTTTTCTCTCTCCTAGTAATGTTTATATATTAATAATACAGAGTTGAGACAGTTCCCCATCACCTACATGATTTTGCATGGTATGCAAATGTTTATTCAATTAAAACAAGTCCTTTATACAACTTGATTTGCTCCATTCTTAATAGTTAAAACAGGGTGCCATCAATTTATGTAACAAATCATGTCACCATTATGTTACCCACTCAATACATAAGTGTCTCCGTGCATAGCTTTTTTTTTTTTTTTCTAAGACAGGGTCTCACTCTGTCACCTAGGCTAGAGTGCAGTGGCATGACCACAGCTCACTGCAGCCTTGACTCCTGGGCTTAAACAATCTTCCTACCTCACTCAGCAAGTAGCTGGGATTACAGAAGGTATGAGCCACTGTGCCTGGCTATTTATTTATTTATTTTTAATTAGAGTAGCTGGGGTTACAGAAGCCTGCCACCTCACTCGGCTAATTTTTTGTATTTGTTGTGGAGATGGGGTTTCACCATGTTGGCCAGGTTGGTCTCGAACTCCTGACCTCAGGCGATCTGCTCACCTTGGCCTCCCCAAGTGCTGGGATTACAGGCGTGAGCCACCACACCCGGCCTACTTATTTATTTTAAATTGGCAACAAAGTGTGCAGGTTTATCATGTACCTTAAAAATATTGTAGAGAAAATTAATGTTTCCTTTGATGATCACTGCCACCTATCCCAATCCACTGTCCTGCTGCCCAGAAGTGACTGCTTTCTCAAGTACACTTCTGCACTTTTCTCTCTCTGTGTATATATATTTCTATTTCTTGTATTTGCTGTCTGTCTTTTTGCTGGAATGCTATTCCCCCAAATACCCAAATGCCTCACTCCTTCACTTGATTCAGGTCCCTTCTCAAAGAAAACTTCCTTAGAAAGGTCTTCCTTTACCAATCTATCTAGAAGAGCAGTTTCTACCCGTCTCCCCACACACTCCTTTTTCTTCATAGCACTTACCACCATCTAAAATTATATAATGTGCTGTCTTTCTCCTACATTAGCATGTAAGCTCTATAAGGACAAGGACACCTTGGGTTCATTTATTGTATCCCCAGCACCTGGAATAGGGCCTGGCACATAGAAGACACTCAATAAATATCTGTTGAATAAATATACATGTATCTATAAATAATGTATAGTATTTTGTATATTTAAAATTTTTATATGCATAGCATCCACACTGTATATGTTTATTTTATTCTTTTTCATTTTAATTTTTGTGAGTACATATTATGTATATACATTTATAGGGTATGTGAGATGTTTTGACACAGGCATGCAAATAAGCACATCATGAGAATGAGGTAACCGTCCTCTCAAGCATTTATCCTTTGAGTTACCAACAATCCAATTACACTCTATGTTAAATGTACAATTAAGTTATTATTGACTTTACTCATCCTGTTGTGCTATCTATTAGTAGGTCTTACTCATTTGTTCTATTTTTTTTTTTTTGGTGCCCATTACTGTACATATTTATAACTTGCTTTTTTTTTCCCCACTGACATTATATTTTTGAAATCTATTCATTTAGATCAGTGGTTCCCAACCAGGGACAATTTTGCCCCCCAAGGAAATTTGGCAATGTCTGGAGACATTTCTGGTTGTCATGATTGGAAGATGAGGGAGAAGTGCTATTGATATTTGCTGGGTAGAGGCCATGGTTGCTGTTAAATCTCCTATGAAGTGCAAGCCAGTCTTTCACAACAAATTATCAGATCCAAAATGTCAGTAGCACTGAGACTGATAAGTCCTAAATCAGATATATTTATATTTAGTTAATCTCTGGTTAACTACTGGAAAGTAGGCCATCATATAAATACAATGCAATTCATGTATCCATTATTGATAGATACTTTGATTGCTTATAATTTTTCACAATTACAATCTCTAATAAATTGGGGGAAAGTTCTGGTATTATATGTGGGAACTAAAAACAATTCTGAACTCACAGAGAGAGAGAGCAGGATAATGGTTGGCTGGGTGCAGTGGCTCACAGTTGTAATCCCAGAACTTTGAGAAGCCAAGGTAGGAGAATCTCTTAAACCCAGGAGGTCAAGGCTACAATGAGCTATGATTGCATGACTGCACTCCAGCCTGGGCAACAGAGTGAGACCCTGTTTCGATTAAAATAAATAAATAAATAAATAAAGTATAATGATGGTTACCAGAGGCTGGGAAGGGTAGCAGAGAGTGGGAGAAAAAGAGGGGATAGTTAATGGGTACCAAAATGTAGTTAAATAGAAGGAATAAGAGCTAGTGTTTGCTGCTCTGCCTATGGAGTAGCCATTCTTTATTCCTTTACTTTCTTAATAAATGTACTTTCACTTTACTCTATGGACTCACCCCAAATTCTTTTATACACAAGATCTAAGAACCCTCTCTTGGGGTCTGGATCTGGAACCCTTTTTTGTAACATCTTCCTGGCAAACCCCAAAAGATATTTTAAAAAAATAAAAAAGAGCTAGTGTTTGGTAGCACAATAAGGTAACTACAGTTAACAATAATTAATTATATAGTTCAATATACCTTAAAAAAATAGAATAACTAAAAATATTCCTAACACAAAGAAATGATAAATGCTTGAAGTGATGAAAAGCTTAATTACCCTGATTTGATCATTATGCATTGTATGCTACATGTACATTATATGTGTAATCACATGTACTCCACAAATATGCATAACTAGTATGCATCCCTAATAATTAAAAATATAAAATTAATGGCTAGGTGTGGTGGCTCATGCCTGTAATCCCAGCACTTTGGGAGGCCAAGGTGGGTGGATCACCTGAGGTCAGGAGTCTGGCCAACATGGCAAAACCCTGTCTACTAAAAATACAAAAATTAGCCAGGTGTGGTGGTGCGTGCCTATAATCCTAGCTACTCAGGAGGCTGAGGCAGGACAATCAGTTGAACCCGGGAGGTGGAGCACTGCACTCCAGCCTAGGCAACTAAGCATAGCTCTGTCTAAAAAAATAAATAAATAAGTAAAAATAAATAATAATAATAAATGAAAAAAGTGAAAATGAAAGGTAAATCTTAAAAAAAAGTCTATGATATTAATTCAACTATTTAAAAAAAACCACAAACATTAGGAATTCAACGATAGCTCTGGAGGGAGATGGAAGTTTGGTTTCAAACTGTTTAAAAATTATGTTGGTGTGCAGAATGGGAGCCTCTCCTGTAACATTAATTAAAATGTTGGACATTTAAGCTACTTGCAATATTTTCCCCCAACAGCAAAAAATAGTTGAGTAAACTGTGGTACATCCATTTGCCGAAACATTGTGCAGCTTTTTTTTTTTTTTTTGAAACGGAGTCTCGCCCTGTCACCAGGTTGAAGTGCAGTGGCAGATTCAAGTGATTCTCCTGCCTCAGTCTCCCGAGTAGCTGGGACTTTAGGCACGCGCCACCACACCCAGCTAATTTTTATATTTTTAGTAGAGATGGGTTTTCACCATGTTGGTCAGGATGGTCTCCACTTCTTAACCTCATGATCTGTCCACCTTGGCCTCCCAAAGTGCTGGGATTACAGGTGTGAGCCACCATGCCGAGCAATATTGTGCAACTTTCAAAAATTATGTTTATAGAGACTTTGTAATGCCATGAAAAATGTGATATCATGATGAGTAAAATCATATAGAGGAGGATGCAAGATTTCTTTCTCTTTTTTATTTTGAGGCAGGGTCTTGCTCTGTCATCCAGGCTAGAGTGCAGTGGCATGATCACAGCTCACTACAACTTCTGCCTCCCAGGGTCAAGCGATTCTCATGCCTCAGCCTTCTGAGTAGCTGGAACTGCAGGCGCAAGCCACCATGTCCGGCTAAGTTTTGTATTTTAAATAGAGATGAGGTTTCACCACATTGGCCAGGCTGGTATCAAACTCCTGGCCTCAAGTGATCTGCCTGCCTCAGCCTCCCAAAGTGTTGGGATCACAGGTGTGAACCACCGTGCCTGGCCATTCTATAACAAAAATCAACTGAGGGTGGGGCGGGGGGGGGGACAAACCCTGGAAGGTAATAAATTAAAGTGATAACACTGTTTGACTCTCTGGTACAAATTTTTTCCTTGTCACATCCTTCTGTATTTGCTATACTAAATGTATATGTTACTTTTATAGCAACAAACTTTATTATTTAAAAATAATTATCTAGGCTGGGTGTGGTGGCTCATGCCTATAATCTCAGCACATTGGAAGGCTTCAGTGGGCAGATCACTTGAGGTCAAGAGTTTGAGACCAGCATGGTCAACCTGGTGAAACCCGTCTCTACTGAAAATACAAAAAAATAAAAAATCAGCCGGGTGTGATGGTGCATGCCTGTAGTCCCAGCGCTCAGGAGGCTGAGGAGAGAGAATCGCTTGAGCCTGGAAGGCGGAGGTTGCAGCAAGCTGAGATTGTGCAACCGCACTCCAGCCTGGGTGACAAAGTGAGACTCCATATAAAAATACAATACAATACCATAAATAAATAAAATAGAAAATAAAAAAAACTATCTAAATACCAATCTTGGCAGTAGGAGTCTTAACAATAACTCACCTTTCTGGCCGGTTTACTGAGAGCTGGAAGTAATTCTCTGCCATTTCTAGTCTTTCCCGGTACTGAGCAGAACCTTCTATTAATCCCTTAAAAAAAATGGTCCATCAGAACGTCACTCACAAGTTGTCATTAAAATAATGTGCTCACCAGCAACTTTCAGAGAGGCAGCAAATAGTCTACTGCTCAGGAATCATGTGGCCCAAGGCCTAGGTCCTGTTTTGTCATTAATGTGCCTGTCTGAACTCCAGTTTCTTCAAATGAGGGGACTCGGCTACATGTAGTGGTTCCTAATTTTTTTCACCATTACAGGTCTATTTCCAGTTTGGAGCATTTTCTACTATTTTCTTTTACTTAATTATTAAGATATAATTGGTTGGGTGCAGTGGCTCATGCCTGGTAATCTCAACACTTTGGGAGGATGAAGTGGGCAGACTGCTTGAGCTCAGGAGTTTGAGACCACCAGCCTGGGCAACATGGTGAGACCCTGCCTCTACAAACAAAAACAAGAATTAAAAAAAGATATAACTAATTAGTAATTCACAAAACAAAGTACAGAAAGTTTGCCAAGTAGAATAAAAAATGGCAAAATCCCACCATTACTATCGTTTGTGTTTTCTAACTGCATATTTATAGTGGTAGTCATACTTAGTATTTTACATTTTTTTAAGAATATACTGGCTGGGCACCATGGCTCATGCCTATAATTCCAGTACTTTGGGATGCAGAGGTGGGAGGATCACTTGAGGACATGAGTTTAAGACCAGCCTGCGCAACATAGCAAGACTTCAACTCTACTAAAAAGAAAAAAAATAATAAAATTAGCCAGGCATGGTGGCACATGCCTATAGTCTCAGCTATTTGACAGGCTGAGGCAGCAGGATCACTTGAGCCCTGGAGTTCAAGGCTGCAGTGAGCCATGATCCTACTACAACACTCTGGCTTGCACGACAGAGCGAGACCCTGTACAACAACAACAACAATAATAGCTGGGCACAGTGGCTCATGCTCATGCCTGTAATCCTAGCACTTTGGGAGGCCAAGACGGGTGGATCACCTGAGGTCAGGAGTTAAAGATCAGGCTGCCCAACATGGTGAAACCCCATTGCTACTAAAATACAAAAATTAGCCAGGTGTGGTGGTGTGAACCAGTAGTCCCAGCTACTCGGGAGGCTGAGGCAGGAGAATCGCTTGGACTGAGGAGGCGGAAGTTGCAGAGAGCTGAGATCATGCCATTGCACTCCAGCCTGGGCAACAAGAGTGAAACTCCATCTCAAAAAACAAACAAACAAAAAACCCACGATATATATACTATAATATAATAAGTACTTTTCATATTGCTGTGCCATCTTTATCATCATCATATTCTTATGAACTTTTCTACTTCTTAGATATTTCCTTTTAAAAGATTATTCAAAGTGAAGGTTCCAAGTTTGAACCTTTCCATAGCTCTTGGAAGACACTACCAAATTACTTTCCAATTAAGGTTCTACCAATTTGCAATGTTGCCAGCAAGGTATAGGAGTATTAGTTTTACCATACTCTCAACAGCACTGAATATCATTCATATCCTTTTGTACATACATGAAAGACATTCTCCATTACTGTGTTCATATGCATATCTTTACTACTTGTGAAGTTGAATACTTTAAGAGAAATTTACTAGGTATCTTTTAATAAATTTTAAAATCTAACCCTTTGCTAATTTTCCTATCCAGTGTTTTCTTTTCTTTTCTTTTCTTCTTTTTCTTCAATTTTTGAGAGATCTATTCACCTAATACACTTAGCTAACTGGTGTTTTTCATGTTTGTGTTATCAAGTTTTTGCAAGTTATTTTATCTGGTACAAATAATCACTTTCATCATTTAATATAAGCAGTACTAGTTTTTCTCTAATACTGGAAACAGTTCATAGATACCTCCTTCATTATCACTGAACTAGGAAAGTCTCCTTTAACTCTACCTTCCATAATTATGTCACACATTTAAACATGGACCATAGGACTTTAAGTCACTGGCATGGTTTTGTCTGGATTGCATACTTAAAAACCAATACATTGCAAGTCCTACCTTAAAGTAATCATTCTTTTTCAGACTTTCAAGGAAACTGGCCCAGAGTGGTGAGGCAGTCACAAGGGATTTCTTGCAATCAGAAAAATGTGGGCTACATTTGGAACATAAGATCTCAAATCCATGAGCCTAGATGAGATAGGTAGAATTTTTGTTATGAAGTTCCTTTTTTTCTGTATCTTACATTACTTTCTTTCCACTTAGCCACACTCTAAAACTAGGTGACTGGATACATGGGCATTTGGACAATTACAACACTTTTTAAATTTTATGAAAAACATAAACTTATTTCCAAGTTTCTTAATCATCATAGAATAGTAAAAATCATAAAGGGAAAGAAAATGATATACAACCAAGATTCCTGTTCTCTTCAAAGAGATTCCTTTTCCTGCTGATTACAAAACCAGAAATTTCTATTTATTTTTTGTTTAATTATGAAAAGGGTGACAAAAGATTTCTTGTCCAGCAGAAATTATACATAAACTGAACATGATCTCAGACATAGTAAAGGGAGGAAATCACTTCATTTAAAAAGTCCTTTGATTAAAAAAATATAACAGATGCACATGGTTAAACAATTCAAAACAGGGAACTTCCCTGATTAAGCTAGAGAACACTGTTACCAACTTCTTGCACATCCTTTCAGAAGTAATCTACACACTGAAGTAGATATGTGTGTGCCTCTCTGTATGCAGTTTACTCCACACCTTTTGTTGCTCAATGAACGCATACACACTATCTATACCTTGCTTTTTACACTAAACCATATACCTTGGAGATCATTTACATGAGCACACACAAATTCATTCATCATACTTCATGGCTAGAGCACAATTTATCTAACTGTTATCCTACTAATGGACATTTAAGTAGTTTCCAATCTTTTGCTACTATGAACAATGCTGTCATGAGTATGCTCCAAATATGTCCTTGTGCATACTTAAAATACAGAGAGAATAATTTTCTAGAAGTGAAAATGATGATCAAAAGGGTTTGTGCATTTTAAATGTTGATGGATAACAGACAGTCCCCAACTTATGATCGTTTGACTTAACAATTTTTTGACTTTATGATGGTATGAAAGCAATGTGCATTCAGCAGAAACCTTACTTAGAATTTTTATCTTTTCGCAGACTAGCAATACGCACTCTCTCATAATGCTGGATACACAGTAGCAGCAAGCTGCAGTTGGCAAAGTGATCACAAAGGCAGTCAACCAATACTGTACTCTACAGTATACTGTATGCAATAAATTACACAGCATACTCAAAGTTTATTATAAAATAGGCTTTCTGTTAGATGATTTCCCCCAACTGTATGCTCAGGTAAGTATTCTGAGCCTATTTAAGGTAGCCTATTTAAGCTAGGCTGCGCTATGATGTTCATTTGGTTAGATGCATTAAATACATTTTTGACTTATGATATTTTCAATTTTTGATGGGTCTATCAGGAAGTAACCCCACTGTGAGTCGTGGAGCATCTATTTTGCCAAAATGTTCTCATAAGGGATACAATCAATTTATATTCCTATCAACAATGTCTGAGAGTGTGCTTTTTTCTATATATTCTCAACAACCCAGTATGTATTATCAAGCCATTTGATACATGCTAACATAATGATGAAAAACACTATTTTGTAGCTTTAAAGTGTATTTCTTTTATTGTGAGTAAGATTCAATATTTTTCATATGTTTAACTTAAAGCTCACCTGTACTTCCTTTCTGTGGGCTATTTTCATAGTTCCTGTACATTTTAAAATTAATTGGTTGGTATTATCTTTTTCATATTGACTTAAATGAACACTTTATATATTAGAGAAGTCAGCTCTTTTTCATTTAGATTGCAAATATAACTTTCTCCAGGTTTGCTATCTTTTGACTTTATTTATGGAGTTTTTCTTTCCCATGCAGAAATGCTTAATTTTTGCATAATTAATCAGTTTGCCCTTTGATAGCTTCTGATTTCAAGTCATACTTAGAAAGGCCTTTCCTATTCAGATTATAAAAAGTTCTTGTTTGTATTTCAAATTGTAGAGTTTCAAGTTTTATGTTTAAATATTTGATCCAATTGGAATTTATTCTGGTAAACTTCAGTTTTTCAGATGGCTTCACACTTGTCCCATCGTCACTTACTAAACAATAAATTTTTTCATTCTAATTTCAAATGCTACATTTTACTACATTCTTACATAAATAGGGTGTATTTCTGGACTTTCTATATTGCGCCACTATTCTATTAACAGCCTGTTTACATAAAGAAAGAAAACAACATTTCCGGTTCAACATTACCAATTTCATGCCCAATTCATGGGCTCGGTACTGGGGATCAGATGGAGGAGGCAGCCTATATCCACTCCGCCGGTCTGGCACAAACCTTTGTTGTACCAACTGTGCATACAGACATTTAGTGAATGTGACCTGGGCATCAAGACACAAAATACATGAGTCTTTTCCTGAAATTAAAATTGTGAATATCACTTCAGAGTTAAGTAAGAAGTCCATTTATAAGCTTCAAATTCATATGAAATGCAAAGAAAATTCAACCTATTAACTGTCTACTTGTTTTTAACAGCTGTACTGAGATACAACTCACATACCACAAAATTTACCCTGTGGCTGGTTGGGCATGGTGGCTCATGCCTGTAATTCCAGCACTTTCGGAGGCCGAGGCAGGCAGATCACCTGAGGTCAGAGTTTGAGACCAGCCTGGCCAACATGGTGAAACCCTGTCTCTACTAAAAACACAAAAATTAGCCAGGCAAGGTGGTGCATACCTGTAATCCCAGTTACTCTGGAGGCTGAGGCAAGAGAATTGTTTGAACCCAGGAGGTGGAGGTTGCAGTGAGCCAAGACTGCACCACTGCACTCAGCCTGGGCGACAGAGAAAGACTCTGTTTCAAAAAAAAAAAAAAATACCCTACTGCCTACTTTTTAGTAATCACTAGTAAAATTTTTATCATTAGTTACATTATAGAGCAATTTAAGAGGTGAAAGGTAAAGAATAATTCTTTTTTTCCTGAGACAGAGTCTTGCTCTGTTGCCCAGGCTGGAGTGCAGTGGAGCAATCATGGTTCACTGAAGCCTCAACCTCCTGGGCTCAAGCGATCCTCCTGCCTCAACTTCCCAAGTAGATTACAGGTGCCCGCCATCACACCTGGGTAATTTTTTTTATTTTTTGTAGAAATGGGGTTTACCATGTTGCACAGGCTGGTCTCGAACGCCTGGGCTCAAGTGATCTACCTGCCTTGGCCTCCCAAAGTGCTGGGATTACAGGTGTGAGCCACCCTGCCCGGCCAAGAATAATTCTTAATTTCCTGGAAGAGATGAAATGTTTTATTGTTGAGAAGGAAATAATTAGGCCAGGCATGGTGGCTCATGCCTGGAATCCCAGCACTTTGGGAGGCCAAGATGGATGAATCACTTGTAGTCAGGAGTTCAAGACCAGCTTGGCCAACATGGCGAAATGCTGTCTCTACTAAAAATACAAAAATTAGCCAGGTGTCTTGGGAGGCACCTGTAGTCGCAGCTACTCGGGAAGCAGGAGGATCATTTGAGCCCAGAAGGCAGAGAGGCTGCAGTGAGCTGAGATGGCTCTATTACACTCCAGCCTGGGTAACACAGCAAGACTCTGCCTAAAAACAAAAGGAGGAAATAATTATAGAAATAGAAAAATATGGTCAAAAATAGGTATGAAACATTGAGTATAAAATGGGGAGTCAGGTATCTTGAAAATTTCCTTCACTGGATAGAAGAAAAAATGTGTATAGTTTGAGTATCCCCAATGTGAATATCTGAAATCTAAAATGTTCCAAAATCCAAAACTTTTTGAGTGCCAACGATATGCTCAAAGTTGTGAGATTTCACATTTTCAGATTTGGAATGCTCAACTGGTAAGTATAATGCAAATATTCCAAAATCCAAAAAAAAAAAATCTGAAATCTGAAATACTTCTGGTCCCAAGCATTTCAGATAAGGAATATTCAACCTATATCAACATGCTATGAAAAAATAGAATATTTCCTTGTTTTTTCTAGAGAGCAACAAAAATAATGTTTCATTCACTGAGCACTGAGAAATATAAAAAGAAAAAAATAATAATGTTTCAACTCTGTTTCCCGTGAGAGAAACTAAATGACCAAGATAGAAATCTCACCGATGTTATTATTCGAGTTTCAGGCAAGAATGTCTTGAAAACACGACAGGCTCGCAGGTCAATAGGGTCTCGTAGGTAAAATGCCTGGACTGCTGCAGCCACCAATCTGGGGCGCTGCTTTAGCACTGCCACAATGCCAGCTGGAAGAAAGCAGTGTGCTCGATGAAGGGAGGCCTGAATTTTTTCTGGGTACCTGGAACAGGTAACATAATTATTTTCATTTTACAATATACAAATACCTAGAATTCTTATATCATTCACTTTCTTTTCGACATCGTGTCTTTGTTCATCAAGAGCAGTATGCAGAGAGTGACAAGAGAGATGAAAACAGATACTGCACATATACTTAAGACTATAAGAAAGAAGGAAAAAGAAAAAGTAGGAAGAAATGGAAAATAAAGAAAAGGGATTATTGTAGTTCAAAAATAAAACAAAAAACCCTATTATACTTTGGAGTAAAGATAAAATGAAAGTTTTTCTTCTAAAAGAATGGTACAAAGTATACTGAAGCTAAAATAGATTTTTAATATTGTTAAGTCCTAAATTGTGCTACACATTTAATAGGCACCCAAATTTGAATGGATGAACTAATATGTTGCTAGGTTAAGATCTTCTTTTCTTAATAAAAGCTAAAGTTTTATTCAGAAACTGTATTCTGACATAGGTCAAAGAATGCCATATAGAGACCCAGAACAACAGAAAAAACCTGAGCACCTTGTGCTCCATTAGGTTTCTGTTTTTTGAAGGTCTCAAATTTTTTACCCATGGATAGAGCTCATACTTAGCCATGATATCTAGGATAAATAAATGCAAAAATATCGGGACAAGATTATAACCCTTCTGAATGGGAATTTAAAGACGTTTTAAAATCTGTAAGTTTAATTTATTAGTCAATTTCATAAAGAGGAATGAAGACAAAATGAAAATTAGCATTAATATAGGTGAAAGACATTTTATAGTCAGAGAAAGACTAAGTCCAACAGAACTTAAAGGAAAACAAAAATCAAAGAAAGACTGAACTACATGAAACTACAAGATTCCTTAATCAGCAACGAAAGTGAATTTTTCTTACCCTCTGATGCGTCTATTCACAGCAGCTCGTATAGATTCTGAAGCAAGTATTTTTTCTGGATGTGCTGAGATTATATTCAACGCTTGTGGAATTGTTGGGGTTGTGTTGGGTAACCAAGATTCTTCTCCAGATTTTCTTGGTGCAGGAATAATACACAATTCCCCATGGTGGAAAAATACCTGCAAATAGTACATTTTAATTCTCATAGGGGGCACTGGCAAACTCTAGGTACATATGAATGTAATCCAATATGATTTCATCTCTGTAAATTTTCTAAACTTAGATATACATACCCTATTGGTGCTATTATCAGGATCCAACCATTTAGGGAGAAAGTCAGCAGCTTCTATTAACAAGAATTCGCCATCATTGTCTTCAATCCTAATGCAAGAAAATTTCCAATTTTGCATTCAAAAAGCACATGTTTGCTAGTAACCAAAACAGTTTTATTCTAATACATTTTCCTTTTCATCTTAGTAAATATTTGAATATGAACCATGTGTACATAGCTATAAGAAAGAAAAATATTTAAGATAACATTAATCACTGAAGGAGACTATAAGATTATAAGGAGGAGTTGAAGGTAGATGATAAGGAGAAGATAAGCAATTTACATAAAGAAATATTAGACAAAAATATGAAAATACACAAAATATTATAGGGTTCCAAAAGAAAAAAAAAACATAGCTGAGATTAGAAAAGCCTTCATGTAACACGTGGTATTTGGAACTGAAAAGATAATAATTTGCATCACTTTTTTTTTTTTTTTTTTTTTTGACAGAGTCTGGCTCTGTTGCCCAGGCTGGAGTGCAGTGGCCTGATCTCAGCTCACTACAACCACCACTCCCAAGTTCAGGCGATTTTCCTGCCTTAGCCTCCCAAGTAGTTGGGATTACAGGTGCCCACCACAGCATCTGGCTAATTTTAGTATTTTTAGTAGAGACGGGGTTTCACCATGTTGGCCAAGCTGGTCTCAAACTCCTGACCACAGGTGATCCACCCACCTCGGCCTCCCAAAGTGCTGGGATTACAGGCATGAGCCACTGTGTCCAGCCTGCATCACATTTTTAAATTTAAAAGTTTTAATAGGTTATACATTCACGTGGGTAAAATTTTTAAAAATATATTAAAAATTACAAAATGAAAAAGTCTCCCTCCTACTATTGTTCCCATCTGCTCAACCCTACACATATCACTGCTGTTTCTTGTATATCCTTCTAGAGTTTGCTTATGCATAATCTAGCTATAGAAATATATATTTGTATTTTCTCCCTTTGATACACAAGACACAGTGTATTTTATATACTGTTATATACCATTCCAGCTCTATACTTTTATTTTTATTATTTTAGTTTAGCTTTGAGACAGAGTCTCACTCTGTTGCCCAGGCTGGAGTGCAGTGGTGGAGTCACACCCACTGCAAGCTCTGCCTCCTGGGCTCAATTGATTCTCCTGCCTCAACCTTCCAAGAAGCTGGGACCACAGGCGTGCACCAGCACGCCTGGCTAATTTTTGTATTTTTAGTAGAGATGGGGTTTCACCATGTTGGCCAGACTGGTCTCCAACTTTTGACCTCATGTGATGCTCTTGCCTCAACCTCCCAAAGTGCTAGGATTACAGGTGTGAGCCACTGTGCCTAGCCTACAATGTATTGTGTTCTTGAAACTTGCTAAGGCAGATTTTAAATATTCTCACCACACACAAAAAAATAAGTATGTGAAGTGATATATGTTATGAGCTCAATTCAGCCATCCTACAATATATATGTATTTCAAGACAACATGTTATACGTAATAAATATACACAATTTTTATTTGTCAATTTAAAAAATAGGCCAGGTGCAGTGGCTCATGCCTGTAATCTCAGCACTTTGGGAGGCTGAAGCAGATGGATCACTTGAGGTCAGGAGTTCAAGACCAGCCTGGCCAACATGGCGAAACCTTGTCTCTATAAAAATACAAAAATTAGGCCAGGCGCGGTGGCTCAAGCCTGTAATCCCAGCACTTTTGGAGGCCGAGGCGGGTGGATCACGAGGTCACGAGATCGAGACCATCCTGGTCAACACGGTGAAACCCCATCTCTACTAAAAATACAAAAACATTAGCTGGGCATGATGATGTGTGCCTGTAATCCCAGCTACTGAGGAGGTTGAGGCAGGAGAATTGCCTGAACCCAGGAGGTGGAGGTTGCAGTGAGCCGAGATCGCGCCATTGCACTCCAGCCTGGGTAACAAGAGTGAAACTCCGTCTCAAAAAAAAAATACAAAAATTAGGCAGGTGTGGTGGTGCACGCCTGTTGCCCCAGCTACTTGGGAGGATGAGGTATAAGAATCACTGGAGCCTGGGAGGCAGGGGTTGCACTGAGCCAGTATCATTCCACTGCAGAGTGAGACTCTGTCTCAAAAACATAAAATAAATAGAGCACAGTGGCATGTGCCTCTAGTACCAGATACTTGGGAGACTGAGGCAGGAGGGTGGCTCAGGAATTCAAGTACAGCCTGGGCAAAACAGCAAGACCCTGTCTTTTTTTTGAGATGGAATTTCACTCTTGCTGCTCAGGCTGGAGTGCAATGACGTGATCTCGGCTCACCGCAACCTCTGCCTCCCAGGTTCAAGTGATTCTCCTGCCTCAGCCTCCTGAGAAGCTGGGATTACAGGCATGTGCCACTATGCTCAGCTAATTTTGTATTTTTAATAGAGATGGGGTTTCTCCATGTTTGTCAGGCTGATCTTGAACTTCCGACCTCTGGTGATCCGTCTGCCTTGGCCTCCCAAAGTGTTGGGATTACAGGCATGACCCATGGCGCCCAGCCTAAGACCCTGTCTTTAAAAAAGTAAATAAATAATAAATAAATTTAAAACATTTAAAAGTTTTAAATAAATTTATTTAAAGATAAAAATAAAATGAGTTATCTCTTTGATTTACATCCTGAAGTATTTAAGGATCAAATGACAGCTACAGACAAAATAATAATGACCATGAGTTGGTGATTGTTGAAGCTGGGTAATGGGAACATGTGGGTTCATTCTCTCTATTTTAATGTATATTTAAAATTTAAATAATAAGTTTTCAAAGGTTTTTTTTTTTTCCCCTTCTCTTTTGTTCTGCTGGGAAAGAGGTTGGGATGGGTAAAAAAATATCAGAATTTATTCCGTTCTGGACTCCCTGAAGAAAGAAAAAAAAGATCAGAATTTGGGTGCTGACTAGGAAAACTAGGACAAAATATAAGTGGGCGGGACGCCCTCTGCTGGCAATACTTGGTACTTATAGAAAAAGGTTCCGTGTTTATTTTATTTAGTTAGTTAGTTTTGAGACGGAGTCTCACTCTGTCGCCAGGCTGGAGTGCAGTGGTGCGATCTGGCTCACTGCAACCTCCACCTCCCGGGTTCAAGTGATTCTCCTCCCTTAGTCTCCCGAGTAGCTGGAACTACAGGCGTGCGCCACCACGCCCAGCTAATTTTTGTATTTTTAGTAGAGATGGGGTTTCACCATGTTGGCAGGATGGTCTCGATCTCTTGACCTTGTTATCCGCCTGCCTCGGTCTCCCAAAGTAGAGATGGCCTCCCAAAGTAGGGACATGGTGAAACCTTGTCTCCACAAAAAACACAAAAATTAGGCAAGTGTGGTGGTGCATGCCTGTAGCCCCAGCTACTCGGGAGGATGACATAGGAGAATCACTTAAGCCTGGGAGGCTGGGGTTGCAGTGAACCAAGATTGCTCCATTGCAGTCCAGTCTGGGCAGCAGAGTGAAACTCTGTCTCAAAAAAATTAAATAAAGCACAGTGGCAAGTGCCTGTAGTACCAGATACTTGGGAGACTGAGGCAGGAGGATGGCTTGAGCCCAGGAGTTCAAGTCCAGCGTGGGCAAAATAGCAAGACCCTGTCTTTTTTTTTTTCTTTTTGAGATGGAATTTCACTCTTGTTGCCCAGGCTGGAGTGCAATGGCGCAATCTCGGCTCACCGCAACCTCTGCCTCCCAGGTTCAAGCGATTCTCCTGCCTCCGCCTCCCAAAGTGCTGGGATTACAGGCGTAAGCCACCGCACCCTACCTCAAGTCCCATTTTTAATGCAGTGTTACCTACTTTGCTTCCTACACAATTGTTCACTGACTTCTCCTTAAATTGTTTCTGTGTATGATTTCTCAAAAAGTATAGCTATGGTCTAGTAGAGGCATACATACTTAAAATATGAGAAATATATATGTGTATGAATGGAATTTTATTTTCCAAAGATCCACAAGGAATTTAATGGTGATTACTTCTGGGAAGCCAGAGCAGTAGAACCCTAGGTTTTGTTTGAAATCTTTTGGAAGTTGAACTCTTCGATAGTACTTTCTTTCTCAAGAAAAGGAAGTCACAAGAGAAAAGAAAACTGTAATCCCAGCACTTTGGGAAGCCAAGGAGGGTGGATCACCTGAGATCAGGGGTTCGAGACCAGCCTGGTCAACATGGTGAAACCCCATCTCTACTAAATATACAAAATTAGCTAGGTGTGGTGGTGCATGCCTGTAATCCTAACTAGTCACGAGGCTGAAGCAGGAGAATCACTTGAACCTGTGAGGCAGAGGTTGCAGTGAGCCATGATCACACCACTGCATTCCATCCTGGGTGACAAAGCTAGGCTACATCTCAAAAAAAGAAAAGAAAAGAAAAGAAAAGCACAGATACTATTAAAAATCTGTCCCAAATCTGTACAATTTCCAGCAGACTAGGAGAAAAATAAATCACTAAATAGATAAAAATGTAGTCGCTTTATTTCAGTAATAGAATTCCTTTAGAATAATTAAAATAATTACAATACCTTGCTACTAACTCCGGAAATTCCTTTGTAATCTGCTTTATGACATAAACAATAAACCATTCATCCTCAATATTATCCCCAAACTTTGTCATGCCAAACATATGAGCAGGAACACCTCCTAAAAACAAGAGAAAAGCAACCATGTAACCAGATAAATTTGTTACTGCAAATAAAATGCACATAATCATTCAATTGAGTAAACATTCATTGACTGACTGCTCTAAGTACTAGGGAGCCAGGGTTGCAATCCTGAACAAGAAGCCTACTCCTGAGGAGCTCAGGGTAAAACCAGATAACCAAATGATCTCAAAACAAGACAAAGAACTCTAGAACAGGGGTATGCAGTAAGGGCTATGTGAGTATAAAGGAGAGGATATCTTTGTCCAGAAAAATGGAAAAGTATGTGCAAAGGCACAGAGGCATAGTGTATAAAATATGTACGTATAGAGTATTCTGGGAATACCAGAACGCTAGATTTGGATGGACCAAATTTGGATAGAGATGGAACATGTGCACTATTCACAAATACATGGAAACTAAACAACACACTCTTGGAAGAAATCACAGGGAAATTAGAAAATATCTTGGGACAAATGAAAATGAACACACATCATACCAAAACTTAAGGGATTCAGGGAAAGCAGTGCTAAGGAGGAAGTTTGTAGTTGTGAAAGATCTCAAATCAACAACCTATACCCTAAAGAATTAGGGAAAAAAACAAAACAAAACAAAACTAAACTAAACCCAAACCTAGCATAAGGAAGTAAATAATAAACATTATAGCAGAGATAAATGAAATAGAGACCAGAAAAACAAAACAACTGATTCGTTTTTTTTTTAAAAGATTGACAAACTATTAACTTGATTAACCAGGAATAAGAGCGAATACTCAAATAACTAAAATCGGAAATGAAAGAGGGGACAATACAACCTATGTCACAGAAATAAGAAGGATAAGATAATTCTATGAACGATGGCATGCCAATAAATTTGATAATGTAGAAGAAATGGACAAATTCCTAAAAACACACAACCTATCAAGACTGGATCATGAGAAACAGAAAAATCTGAACAGATCTATAACTAGTAAGGAGATTGAATAAATAATCCAAAAGCTCCTAGTAAAGAAAAGCTGGCTTCACTGGGGAAATCTACCAAACATTTAAAGAATTTGACACCAATCCTCGTCAAAATCTTCCAAAAAAATGAAGGGGAGGGAATTCCCAAATTCCTTCTGAGGCCAGCATGACCCTAATATCAAAACCAAAGACAATATCAGAAAACTGTAGACCAATATCCCTGATGAATGTCAATGCAGAAATCCTTAACAAAATATCAGCAATCTGAATTCAGCAGCACATTAAATAGATGGTTAACCATGACCAAGCGGGATTTATTCCTGGGATGCAAGGATGGTTCAATACCTGAAAATCAATGTACAGTAACATCCCACATTAACAGAATGAAGGTCAAAAAAGTACATTACAGAGTGTCTCAAGAACTGCCATGGCAAACAACAGGAAGAACAGCCCAATCAACCCCTCTTCTCCCCACCCCAGATCTCAAGTTTCTTCAACTAGAAAACTCCAATTAAAGTATCTATTTTTGTCTATATTAGACTTCAATTTAAACTTCATCCTGAAGCAATGGGAACTATTGAAGGATATTAAGCAGGAGAGTGACACAATCAAATTTGTGTTTTACAAAGGTAACTGGCAACAGTTTGAGGAACTACAAAGACTGGAAACAGAGAGGTAAGTTAGGAGGTTATTGTTGTTTTCCAGATGTAGAGATAAAGAGGGCCTACGCTGAAGCCAAACAGATGTGGAAAAGGGGTCATATTTTCGAAGCATTAAGGATTTAGCATCTGACCAAACATGGTGAAGTGAGGAACTGATTATGATTCTGAATTATTGACTAGCTTGGATAACTGGGTGGATGGCAATGCCATTAAACAAGATAAGAAAACATAGGATAAAAATGGCTTTCTAGAGAACAGATAAAGGGTTGGTTTTGGATGTGCTGCACCAGCGTGACAGTGTTCTTGCCAATAAATATCATATGTATTTCAATGAATAAGAGTTCAACAAAATTAACAGTAGAGAAGATATGTAGCAATGCTAGCCAAAAAATAGCAGATAAGCACTAAACTGAGAGTATCACAGTGATGTACACTTGTTATGTATACATGGGGGGTATCTTGTGATGGCATCACAAGATGCCAGGCTCCTGATCCCAAATAAGACCTCACAGAAGTCACAGTGTGAGTAGAGCCTTGGTCACCTACCCATGATTAATTTTCATAAAACCATAAGAAATGATAGGGCTGTAGTGTGACCAGTTTCCCACCAGGCTACTTAAGGGTGTATGTCTGCTGCTTAAAGTTTGAAGGCCATCTGGCAAGCCAAAGCCATGGTGCCCAACAGAGGAGCAGGTCCTGAGAACACAAACATATCAGGGCATAGCTGGGAACATACCAAGGAAAACAGTGTCTGCATATACACAGTAGGCAAAGAGCCAAAAAATTAGCTGACAAGCAGCTTAGAGACGGAAGGTAGGGCCGATTTCTAGAGCTGTCCTGCTGCTGCCCAGGAGTGTTCTGTATGTAAGTCCTAATAAACTCATCTACTTGCCAAGATAGACCTGTCTGAGTCATTCTTTGGTCTTTCAGCTCCCTCCTAGTTTGGGGGAACATTTTTCTGTATAATCCTGGGTTCTTCTTGTAATAGGGCAGAGTGTCATATTTTGCCAGAGGTCAGATCTCAAGCATCAACAACACAGGAGAGCAATGAAGAAACCTCAAAATGCTCCTGAGTGGCAAATAATAGTCATAAAGCCCAATTATTTATCTTTATAAGCCCAGCAGAGACACTCAGATCCTCACCAAAACAGCTATATGAAACAAGGCAGCCTACTAAACACATTAACAAAATAAGGAATACTGAGTAACACCAAAAGGAACGAGAATTAAAGCCAGATGCCTGATACTGTTTAGTATACTTAGATACATTATGGCATAGTATAGTAACGAAAGTTCAAAAGAATAGCCATGAGTTTAATAATGTTTAGTGTATGATAATTCCTAAGGCAAATTTAGAAAGCTTTAATTACTTTTGTTTTTTTAAAGAGCTTTAAGTTTAAGGCTAACTGAATATAGACAAGTATCACTTATCTAACAAGTTTAGTGTATTAATCTCTTCCTGACAGTACTGAATGAAGTGTGGACTACTACACATCACTGCTGTCAGGATAACATTAAAAGTCACATTAATCAAAACAAGTAAAAGAGCCTTACCTTTCCCAGGTTTATATTTGAGATTGAAAGGCTGATTCTGCCAGATGTAGGAGACCAGCATAGGTGCAAACTGGGTCATTATTCTCTCAATATACTTCTGAAGAACCTCTTTCTGTTTTTCTGGGTCCCTTGATTCACCTGGTATCAGGAACAGGCGGTACTCCACGGTGTCTTCCACCATAGCAAGCTTCACAGATTCTTCCATTCTTCTTTGAAAACTACATTTAAAGTTCCAAAATACAAACCACATAGAACAATGCAGAAGTAACATCACATTCTCTGAACTCTTTTTTAGATGACTCTATGAACATTGTTTTCTAAAATTTAGTTAGGCCAGGCACAGTGGTTCATGCATGTAATCCTAGCACTCTGGGAGGCCGAGGGAAGCAGATCACTGGAGGTCAGGAGTTTGAGACCAGCCTGGCCAACACAGTGAAACCCTGTCTCTACTAAAAATGCAAAAAATTAGCTGGGTGTGGTGGCAAATGCCTATGATCCCAGCTACTCGGGAGGCTGAGGCAGGAGAATCACTTGAACCTAGGAGGCAGAGGTTGCAGTGAACCGAAATCATGCCACTGCCCTCCAGCCTGGGCATCAGAGAAAGACTCCATGTCAAAAAAATAAAAATAAAAAAAATAAGATTTAGTTAGGCACATATCATCATCATGGTTTTTGCCTTGACCATGACACCACCTACAGTAATATCTATTTAATTTTTTAAAACTTTATTATTTTTTGAGACAGAGTTTTGCTCTTGTTGCCCAGGCTGGAGTGCAAATGGCTCCATCTCGGCTCACTGCAGCCTCTGCCTCCTGGGCTCAAGCAATTCTCCTGCCTCAGCCTCCCAAGTAGCTGTGATTGCAGGCATATGCCACCACGTCCAACTAATTTTTGTTAGAGACAGGTTTCATCATGTTGGCCAGGCTGGTCTTGAACTCCTGATCTCAAGTGATCTGCCTGCCTCGGCCTCCCAAAGTGCTGTGATTATAGGCATGAGTCTCCTCGCCCGGCCAACTTTATTTATTTATTGAGCTAGGGTGATTAGAGGCATAAGCCACTGTGCCCGGCCAACTTTATTTATTTATTTATTGAGACAGGGTCTTTCTCTGTTACCCAGGCTGGAGTGCAGTGGCATGATCACAGCTCACTGCAACCTCTACTGCTTGGACTCAGCCATCCTCCCACCTCAGCCTCCCAAGTAGCTGGGACCACAGGCACGTGCCACCACATCCAGCTAATTTTTTTTGTATTTTTAGTAGGGGCAAAGTTTTGCCAGTTGCCCAGGCTGGTCCTGAACTCCTGAGCTCAAGTAGTCCTGCCTTGGTCTCCCAAAGTGCTGGGATTATAGGCATGAGTCACCGTACCTGGTCTAACATTATTAATGACCCTTTACACTTAAAACTTTATCTTTAAAATTATGTTCAAAGGAAACCTTGATATAATACAGTGAATAGAAACCCATATCACATTCCCCAATTAATATGTAAGAATAACTTCTTTATTTTTTATAGTTTTCCTGTTTTGCAAATGAACAATGAAATTTTCAATGTTTGCCCTTGTACTAGGAGTGGTATGTGTAACATACTTCAAGAGACACTGCACTGACATCCCCTGTTTACATGCTATCAAAAACCCCAGTTCTGCCACTAATTAGCTGTGCCACTGTAGACACTTCACTTTCTTTTTCTGGGTTTTTTTTCTTTAATTTAGGATAAGTTATCTACCATCTCTAAAATCTCTCCCTGCTTTAAAATTTTGTTCAACTCTAAAGAATAATCTCTTTTGCTCTGCAGAATGTAATCCCCTCTCTTTTATGAACATTGCATAGTGTAGAGGAATTCAGAACTACAAAACATTCGTGTCCTGTCATCTTACCTCTGCCCTAAATTTGCCCCTTTTTCAAATCTCATGGGATGGTAGATATATCTTTCTTTTCTTTTTTTTTTTAATTTTTAAGGGGAAAAAGTAGGTGTATATATTTATGGGTACATGAGGTATTTTGAAACATGTATATAATGCATAACAATCACAACAGGGTAAATGAGATATCCATCATCTTAAGCATTTATCCATTGTGTTACAATCTAATTATACACTTTTATTTTCATTAAAAAAACGTTTATAGCCAGGATATGCTCTCATCAGAACTTTTAGTTATTTTTAAATGTACAATTAAATTATTTACTATAGTCACCCTGTTGTGCTACTAAATACTAGTTTTCATTTGCTCTATTTTTTTGTGCCCCTTAACCATACCACTCCCCCACCAACCCTCTGCAACCCTTCCCAGTCTGGTAACCATCCTTCTACCTGCTATCTCCATGAGTTCAACTGATTTAATTTTTAGCTCCTATAAATTAATCAGGACATTTAAAGTTTATCTTTCTGTGCCAGGCTTATTTCACTTAACATAATGATCTCCAGTTCCATCCATGTTGTTACAAATGACAGAATCTCATTTTGTTTACGGCTGAAAAGTACTCCGTTGTGTGTGTGTACCACATTTTCTTCATTCACTTACTTGTTGATAGACACTTAGGTTGCTTCCAAATCTTGGCTATTGTGAACAGTGCTGCAATAAACATGGGAGTGCAGATATCTCTTTGATATACTGATTTCCTTTCTTTTCGGTAAATACCAAGCAATGGGATTCCTGGATCGTATAGTAGCTCTATTTTTAGTTTCTTGAGGAATCTCCAAAATTGTTCTCCATAGTGACTGCACTAATTTACATTCCCACCAACAGTGTTTTCTCCAAATCCTAGTCAGCACTTGTTATTATCTGTCTTACAGAACAGCCATTTTCACTGGGGTGAGATGCTGTCTTATTATAGTTTTCATTTGCATTTCTCTGATGATCAAAGACATGAGCACCTTTTCATAAACCTGTCTGCCATTTTTTTTTTTTTTTTTTTTTT
>NW_016107367.1:85217-96847 GCF_001604975.1 Cebus imitator | reverse complement strand
AAAAGAGGACAAGAGGTGTAGCAGCGCATGCCTGTAATCCCAGCTACCTGGGAGGCTGAGGCAGGAGAACTGCTTGAACCCAGCAGGCGGAGGTTGCCGTGAGCTAAGATCGTGCCATAGCACTCCAGCCTGGTCAACAAGAGTGAAAGGCCTTCTCAAAAAAAAAAAAAAAATTAGGATCATTTTTTTCTATAACTGTGAAGAATGTCATTGGTATTTTGATGGAATGTCATTGGTACTTTGAAGAATATCATTGGTATTTCTCTTAATTTTCTAAGGGCTTTCCTTACAAATAAGAGCACTAGTTTATTCTTGCTTCCAGGCGATGCTCGGTAAAGGAAGGAACTGCGCTGGATGGACCACCCTAACACAATGATTCCAATCTTGCCCCTACTCAGGTTTCTATGGGAGGAACGTGCTTCTTCTAACCAGACACCCACTCACCAGTCTGACTAAATCATCATTTTGCCTTTCAACCCAGAGGGACAGACAGTAATTCTACCCACCCACCCCATAACGCCAAGCACACCTCATGATGCAGAATTTGATTTCAGAAATAGAAGGGACTCTATGATCACTCAGGCGAATGCCTTACTGTACATATGAGAAAACCCGGAGCACAGATAGAGGAGCGACCACGCAGCTGGGGCTTGATTTGGAGTCTAGTGCTCTTTACTCAGTCTACGCTCCCTCCTGCCGTCTAACAAAATGAAGCCAATTTCTCTTACGGTTCTAGGGCAGCTCCTGCGTGTCTCTGCTGTGGCACCTTTCTTTTGCCGCCTCTCCGACTGAGAGAGCTGATCGAGAGCTGCCACCGGCCGCCGAAGCCTGGATCAGGCTCTGTCCCGACGTCCAACCGCGACCTGGGGCCAGCGGAAATCCTGGGAGAGTTTGAAGCCGCTCAGTCCCCGGAAGCTTGGGTGTTGTCATTGCTGTGCGTCGGCGGGTGCCCGAGTGCCTTCGTCACTTCCGCTCTCGCGGGAGAGCAGGGAGGTCGGAGGACTGGAGAGGTGGGGACCCTGGGGAGGTGGCGGATCGGAGTCTAGGCGACGGGGCGAGACGGGGCCGGTAGGTGGTGGGAGGGGGCCGGGCCGGAGCCGGCGGGAGGGCCAGGCCCGGAGGCCCCCACCCTGGCATGCCCGCCCCGGCCGCGGCTGAGGAGGAGGAGAAGGAGGATGATCTCCAGATACACTCGGAAGGCGGTGCCACAGAGCTTGGAGCTGTGAGTGGACTGCTCAGCCACCCCAGCCGGGGCGGGCCGCGGGCGCTCTGGGGACCCTCCTTTACCAGTCCTTCGCTCCTTTCCTTTCCTAGGGCTGGGGAGAGATTTTTCTTCGGAATTCCCTCCTCTCAGCCCTCCTGGATGCTGTCCCTTCTTCCTCCATCTCCAGCTGAGGGCGTGTCGCCCTTGGTCTGTAATTCCTGAACTCAAGCACTGGGTCTCCTGAATCATTTGTAGTTTCCGCAGTGCTTCAGGTCCCATTGCCAATGGCCATGGTCAGCTCGAGAAGTTATTAATAGCTGAGTGCTCCAGTAAAGGGCTCACTTGGCACGGTGCAAAGCTATTTACGTGCATTTGCTTACTTAATCCTATCAACAAGGATATCAGATTAGGACTATTGCATATTTTACAGATAAAGATCCCTGGTTTAAAGACTAAGCATGCCAAAGATCACCCAGCTTGAAGGTGGGAGATCTAAGAGGTAAAAACCTGATGTCAATCTGATTCTGAAGCCTGTGGTCATAACCATCACACATATTGCCTCACCACCTTTGCAATTAAGCACCAGAATCCATAAAGATCAGTTTTGTTTTTGAGACTTTAGAGAGCAAATATTTCTGACTTAAAAGATCCACCTCCTACCCTGACTGAAGTGTTGTATAATAATTTAGAAAGCAATGAGTATCATATATTTATTAATGCTTTACACTTCCAAAAGGGCTTTCACTTTTTTTTGAAACAGGGTCTCGCTATGTTTGTCCAGGCTGGAAGGCAATGGTGCAATCCTTGCTCACTGCAGCCTCCACCCGTGGGCTCAGGTGATCTTCACAATGTAGCCTCCCAAGTAGCTGGGACTGCAGGTGCATGCCACCACAACTGGCTAATTTAAAAAAAATTTTTTTTTTTTTGGTAGAGACAGAGTATCACTATGTTGCCCAGGCTGGTCTCAAACTCCTGTACTCAAGCAATTCTCCCACCTCAGCCTTCCAAAGTGCTGGTGTGAGCCACCCATGCCCAGCCCGCTTCACTTTTTGATCTTAACAACTCTGTAAAATGGGCATGATTATCTTCAGTCTTTCAGAAGATGAAATTATATCAGAAATGTTACACATTTTAAGATTCTATAGCCAAAAAAGTCAGGAGTTGAGCTTGGCCTTTAACCCCAAATTCCAATTTTTTTTCCTTCATTGAGCTATGTAATTTTAGCAACCATAATTTATTAAATATTAACTATACATAATAATTGCAAGCATGATATTTTGAGTCATTATTGGGTTTCTGGCTAGGCTGTCTTCTAGTCATGTGACTTTTAGGCAAATTACTACATCACTGAGGCTTCATTTCTGTAATATAGGAATAAGACCTTACCTAAAAGCTTATTTAAAATTATAGTGTCGGCTGGGTGCTGTGGCCCACGCCTGTAATCCTAGCACTTTGGGAGGCCAAGGTGGGCGGATTGCCTGAGCTCAGGGGTTCAAGACCAGCCTGGGCAACAATGGTGAAACCCTGTCTTTATTAAAAATGCAAAAAAACTTAGCTGGGCATTGTGGCACACACCTGTAATCTCAGCTACTTGAGAGGCCGAGGCATGAGAATTGCTTGAACCAGGGAGGCAGAGGTAGCAGTGAGCCAAGATCATGCCACTGCACTCCAGTCTGGGCAACAGAGCAAGACTCTGTCTCAAAAAAATTTTAAAAAGGGGCCGGGCATGGTGGCTCATGCTTGTAATACCAGCACTTTGGGAGGCCGAGGCAGGCAGATCATGAGGTCAAGAGATTGAGACCATCCTGGCCAACATGGTGAAACCTCGTCTGTACTAAAAAAAATACAAAAATTAGCTGGGCGTGATGGCACACCTGTAGTCCCAGCTACTTGGAAGGCTGAGGTAGGAGAATTGCTTGAACCCAGGAGGCGGAGGTTGCAGTGAGCCAAGATTGCACCACTGCACTCCAGCCTGGCAACTGGTGACAGAGCGAGACTCTGTCTCAAAAATAAATAAATAAATAAATAAAAATAAAACGATGATGTGGGGTTTGACACATAAACCTCCTCAATAAATGGTATTTTCCTTGTCCCTTCTCACTTTTACTTGGGATACAATAGGCATACAAAGAAAGTAAGTCTAAAATCTCTCTTTGCCTTTTAGAAGCTTATTATTAAGGAATAGGAGCTCTACATGGTAGCAATTTAGTTCCTAGTAAACTCTTTAGGAAGCAGGAAGAAGAAACAGTTATCTCTTAGATTTAGAATGTGTTATTATTTTTTTTAAAAAAATTGAGAAGAAACAGTCATTTCCCAATAAAGTGATAGAGATTTAGTTAAAAATCTGCTTTTATAATTAATTCCAACCATTCAGAAAGTTAAAAAAAAATCTTATACGAAAAAAATGATAGGCATTTATTGGGCCAGAAATATTAACTAGTATAGTTATACCAGTTTTTTGGTTTTTTGGTTTTTTTGAGACTGAATCTCTGTTGTACAGGTTGGAGCGCAGTGGTGCAATCTTGGCTCACCTGCAACTTCCACTTCCCAGGTTCAAGCAATTCTCCCACCTCAGCTTCCCAAGTACGGGGACCACAGGCACACACCACCATGCCCAGCTAATTTTTATATTTTTAGTAGAGATGGGGTTTCACCCCAGGCTGGTCTCGAACTGCTGGACTCAAGCGATCTGCCTGCCTTGGCCTCCCAAAGTTCTGGGATTAGAGATGTGAGCCACTGCACCTGGCCTACTTGTTCTTGATTGTTGATTTGATACTCTCTATAAGGCCCAAAAGATGCTTCTGTAGCTGGAGTCACGATGAAGTGAATAATGAAGGTAAAGTGTATCTAAATGGGAGCAAATTCAAAGCAATTTTTACTTTAGATGTTATAATAATGATAACCTGCTTTAAAGTAATAACTTTAGTTTTCTACCTAATACAAATTATAATTGTTAAAAAGAATTTGAGAAAGGAATGATTTTCATCATAGAGCTTAACATTTTTAAATGAAAAATTTCAAATGTAAACATATAGAGAATAGTATAATGAACTACCTGTCACCCCACTTCAACAGTTATCAAAGTTAATATATTTGCTTCATCTATCGTCCTTATGCTTTCTTAACTTCTCTGTGTCTCTCTGTGAAATAAGGAAAGCAAAACCGCAGATACTGTCATTTCATTCCTATACATGTCATGCATCTCTAAAAATTATGGACATTTTTGTATGTAGTCATAGTGCTGTTATTAAATTTAATGATATTTCTTTGTTATCTAATTGTCAATTCATAGATTTCCCTGGCAGACTTAAAAAATGTCTTAAGTCTCTATTTCATAGCTCGAATTTGTATTTCTGATCCTTACAACTTTCTTAAAAACAAGCTCTTTCTGGTAGGATTGCTGAATGAGAGACATACAGATAAGTCTGCATAAACTGATCTCTACAATTTGAGAAATAATTTGAAGTACAAGCTCCACTGACTGGGCTCTTAGGTTTATCTTTATGTAGAACAATGGTACAATTCACTAAAATCTCAAACTCTTTATTTCCTTGAGAGGCCTTCCTCTGAGAGCCAGACTACTAGGATTTGAAACCTGGCTTCATCACTTACTAACCATATGAACTTAAGCAGGTTACTTAATCCCTCTGTTCCTTAGTTTCCTTTGAAATAAGAATATTTGAGATTTATGATACACATTTCTTATTAAAGACCTGGAAGACATCTTATAAAGAAACCTGTGTAACTTTGTTTAACCTATCACAGTTCCTAAATTTATTTGACTACAGAATTTTATGAGAAGGAAAGTCTACTGTAGATTACTAGGACTGGAACACATAATAAGTGACCCCATAGCTTAATCCAGTGCACACATTGGAATCTCTAGAGCGACAATATTCAATAAAAATATGATATAAGCCACATATGTAATTTAAAATTTTCAGGTGGTCACATTAAAAAACAAAGGTGAAATAGGCTGAGTGCAGTGTCTCATGCCTCGAATCCCAGTACTTTGGGAAGCTGAGGTGGGAGGATCATTTGAGGCCAGGAGTTAGAGACCAGCTTGAGCAACACAGCAAGATCCCAATCTCTACAAAAAAAAAAAAAAAATTAAATAACTAGCCAGGTGTGGTGGTGAGCACCTGTAGTCTCAGCTACTCAGGAGGCTGAGACAGAAGGATCCCTTGAGCCCAGGTCAAGGCTGCAGTGAGCTATGACCACACCACTATACTCCAGCTTGGACGATACAGCAAGACCTCATCTCAAAAAATTTTTTTTAACCTTTTTATTTTGAAATAATTATAGACTCACAGGAAGTTGTAAAAACAGTACTAAGAGTCCCATGAACCCTTTACTCAGCTTCCCCCAATGATGACATCTTAGCTAACTGTGGTATAATTTCAAAGGCAGGAAACTGACATTGGTACAATACTGTTAACTAGACCTACAGACTTAGCCAGCTTTTACATCCACTCCTGTGTATGTGTGTACCTAGTTCTTTCTATGCAATTTGGTCCCATTTATAGATTGCTGCAAATACAATTATAAATCAAGACAGAGAGCTGTTTCATCACCATCAAGGAACTTCATCATGTATCCCTCTTTATAGTTATATCCACTTGTCTCTATCCCTGGCAACCATTAATCTGTTCTCTACCACTATAGTTTTATCCAATATAGCGTTATATAAATGGCCCTTAAACAGTGCAGGGGTCAGGGGCATCAACCCCCTGCACAGTAAAACATCCACGTTTAACTTCTGACTCCCCCAGAACTTAACTACTAATAGCCTACTGTTCACTGGAAGCATTACCAATAACATAGTCAACACAAAAATAGACTAGTAGCTACACATATTTTATGCATTCATGACATATCTTTTTCTTAATTTTTTTTTAGATATTTCTAGGTTACATGGTTCATCTGTTGAGTTTCTTCAAATTGTTGCAAATCTCCAAAAAATGTTTCAATATATTTATTGAAAAAGAGCTGTATAGGGGAGGGACAGAGGGGGGTGGGAAGGGTAGGGAGGGATAACATGGGGAGAAATGCTGGATATAATATGCACCTATGCAACAACCCTGCATGACCTGCACAAGGAAGGAAGGAAGGAAGGGAGGGAGGGAGGGAGGAAGGAAGGAGTATATAAATGGACTCACAATTTAAGCCTGTGTTGTTCAAGGTCAACTGTAGTATTTAATGTTTTGCTATTGGCTTTGGCTTTTTACACTAAAAACTGTGGCGTTCTTTAGATCCATCTAAGTTGCTGCATGTATCAATAGTTTATTCCTTTTTATTGCTGAATAATATTCCATTAGTTGGATATATAAATGTTAAAGGACATTTAAGTTGTTTTCAGTTATTTTTTCAATTGTAAATAAAGCTACTGTGAACATTTGTATGCAGATTTTTGTGTGAAAGTAAGTTTTCATTTCTCTAGCTAGGCATAATGCCTAAGAATGCAACTGCTAGGGCTCTGGGTAAATGCATATGTTTAGTTTTATTAGAAACTGTCAAACTATTCCGGAATGGCTGTACCGTTTGACATTCCTGCCAGCAATAATATATGAGATATCTTGTTTCTCCACATCCATGCCTGCATTTTGTATTATCATTATTTTTAATTTTAGCTGTTCTAATTGGTGTGTGGTGATATCTACTATATTTTCAATTTGTAGTGAAACTAATTTTAAGAATATATTTAACCCAATATATCCAAAATATTATCATTTTAATATGTAATCAAGATAATATAATTAGGTATTGCACATTCTTCTTGAAATCCAATGTGTTTTACACTTAAAACACAATTCTGACTAGACACATTTTAAATGGGGTGGCTACCATGTCAAAAATCGCAGTTCCAGAGCAGAGGAAGTAGGTGATTAACTTCTAGATTAAATTATTGAATTGTATGTATTTTTATACGGGAAATATAACTTTGTTTTGTCTTTCATAGGAAAGGAATAACAAAACATGCTCTTAACTATCATCCCCCTCCAGAGAAGCTGGAGGAAATTTCCCCCACCAGTGACAGCCATGAGAAAGACACAAGTTCCCAAAGGTAATAACACAAAGCATACTTGTTTACTTATTGCACGTGCTTATGGCAAATGTTTTGTTTTTTGCCTTAGGGTTGGTATCAAGCCTTGTGCTAATGAAAACAAAATAAGAATTTTTGCCATGTTTTCATCACCAGTTAGTTTTCATTCTGAAACAGCTAATGACAGCATCATAGGTATTTTCATAACCTTTGAGAAGTAGTATTATAAAATAGTTAAGAACATGGCTAATATGCTGTGGGATTAGAGTGAAAACAAACAAAAAAACAAACAGAACATGGAGTTCAGTACTTATAATCCCAGCACTATGGGAGGCCAAGAGGTGGGAGGATCATTTGAGCCCAGAAGTTTAAGACGAGCATGGGCAACATGGCAAACTTCATTGCTACCAAAAAAAAAAAAAAAAAACCCACAGCCAAGCATGGTACCATGATGTGCACCGCACCTGTGGTCTCAGCTACTAGGGAAGTGATATGGGAGGACTGCTTGAGCCCAGAAGGTCAAGGCTGCAGTAAGCTGTTTTTGCACCACTATACTCCAGCCTGGGTGAAAGAGCAAGACCTTGTCTCAAGAAAAAACATTAATAAATAAATATCAGAAAGAGCAAGATTATAAAAAACAAACAATAAAATAACATAAATAAAAAAGATCATGGACTCAGGAGGAGTCTGACATCTGATTTGTAATCCTGGTCCTGTAACTTATGAGCTGAGTGACACTGGGCAAATTACTTACCTGATAATAGTATATCTTATAGCAGCAGTCCCCAACCTTTTTGCCACCAGGGACCAGTTTTTTGGAAGATAATTTTTCCATGGACTGTGTGGTAGGGGTAGGAGATGGTTTCAGGATGATTCAAGTGCATTACATTTATTATACACTTTATTTCTATTATTTTTTACATTGTACTATATAATGAGATAATTATACAACTTACCATAATATAGGATCAGTGGGAGCCTTGAGCTTGTTTCCTGCAAGCAGACAGTTCCATCCAGGGATGATGGAAGACAGTGACAGATGATCAGGCATTAGATTCCCATAAGGAATGCGCAGCCTAGATCCCTTGCATTCGCAGTTCGTACTCCTTTGAGAATTTAATGCACCACTGATCTGACAGAAGGCAGATCTCAGGTGGTAACGTGAGCTCTGGGGAGCTGCTGTAAATACAGATGAAGCTTCACGCACTCACCAGCCACTCACCTCCTAACGGCCACGGTTCCTAACAGGCCACAGATCAACATGTAACCCCAGGGTTGGGGACACCTGTCTTATAGGATGTTGCAAATATTAATGAGATAATGTATATAAAACTTGGCACAATGCTTGCTCTATAAAAAAAATGATGCATAAATATTAGCTGTAGTTATTTTATTTAACAGGGAAGATAGTTCTTCAATCTCTTAGAACTTCAGTTCGTGTCTGAGATGCAATATGTGATTTTAAAAAATTATATAATCATAGGCTGGGCATGGTGGCTCACACCTGTAGTCCCAGTACTTTGGGAGCCCGAGGCAGGTGGATTGCTTGAGCTCAAGAGTTCAAGACCAGCCTGGGCAACATGGCAAAACTCCATCTCTACCACAAATACAAAAAGAAAGCTGGGCACGTTGGCTCATGCCTGTAGTCCCAGCACTTTGGGAGGCTGAAATGCGCAGATCATTTGAGGTCAGGAGTTCAATACCAGCCTGGCCAACATGGCAAAACCCTTTGTCTACTAAAAATACAAAAAGTAGCCAGGTGTAGTGGCGCACACCTGTAGTCTCAGCTACCCGGGAGGCTGAGGCAGGAGAATCACTTGAACCCGGGAGCAGGAGGTTGCAGTGAGCCAAGATCACACCACTGCACTCCAGCGTGGGCAACAGAGTGAGACTCCATTTCAAAAAACAAAAACAAACGTACAAACAAAATTAGCTGGGCATGGTGTCATGCATCTGTTGTCCCAGCTACTTGGGAAGCTGAAGTGGGAGGATCACTTGAACCCAGGAAGCAGAGGCTGCCCTGAGCTGAGATCACACCACTGCATTCCAGCCTGGGTGCCAGAGAGAAACCCCATCTCAAAAAAAATAACAAGTGCTGGCCAGGCCTCACACCTATAATCTCAGCACTTTGGGAGGCCGAGGTGGGCGGATCACAAGATCAGGAGATTGAGACCAACCATCCTGGCCAACATGGTGAAACCCCGTCTCTACTAAAAATATAAAATTAGCTGGGCATGGTGTCATGTGCCTGTAGTCCCAGCTACTCAGGAAGCTGAGGCAGGAAAACCGCCTGAACCCAGGAGTCGTAGTTTGCAGTGAGCCGAGATTGTGCCACTGCACTCCAGCCTGGTGACAGAGCGAGACTCCAGCTCAAAATAGATAGATAGATAGATAGATAGATAGATAGATAGATAGATAGATAGAGCAAGCTCTTAGATAGGTAGTTAAATAAATAGTGCTATACAAGTTCAGATACTACTGTTAACATTTCTGAAATGTCTTTAGTTGTCAAGAGTACGTTACACGTGGCTCACACATGTAAATCCTAGCATTTTGGAAGGCTGAGATGGGTGGTTGGATTATCTGAGCTCAGGAGTTCAAGACGAGCCCTTGCAACATGGTAAAACCCCTTCTCTACTAAAATACAAAAATTACTTCCTGTGAGAGCTAATTAGCTCCTGTGACAGCTATTACCTGATAATAGTATATCTAATAGCAGCAGTCCCCAACATTTTTGTCACCAGGGACCAGTTTTTTAGAAGATAATTTTTCCATGGACTGTGTGGTAGGGGTAGGGGATGGTTTCACCAATACAGGCGTGGTGGTGCATGCTTGTAGTCGCAGCTAGTTTGGAGACTGAGGCAGGAGAATCACTTGAATCCAGGAGGCAGAGGTTGCAGTGAGTCAAGATTGTACCACTGTACTCCAGCCTGGGCAACAGCATGAGATTCCGTCTCCAAAAAAAAAAAAGGGGGTATGTTATAGGTGGGATGTTGAAGTATTCATGGTAAACTATGACTAGAATTATTTGGAATGACTGCCATTAATTCTATAGGAATTAGGACTCTTCCATGATGCTCAAATTTCCAATTCTTCATTTTTTTTTACCTATGTGAATGTATTTGTACACGTTTATCACCTGATAAGTTGCTGCATGGTTAATGATACAGAAACTTGAGGACATATGAAAAACTTTCTTTTTCCTCTCCTCCTCCTAAATTGTACCTTTAGTGAGTCTGACATCACAAGAGAATCACCTTTTACATCATCCGACACTGGGAATTCACGGTCTACTTTTCCAAGTTATGCAGGCGCAGGGATATCTACTGAAGGCAGCTCGGACTTCTCCTGGGGATATGGTGTGAGTTGTATGTTACCAGTCTGATGGAGTGCTTGGGAGACGATTCTGGGAGTTAGGATTTGTCAATGTATTTCATTCCTTCACTCTCCTGCATTGTTTCTTTACATTTATTATACTTCATAATAACTGTAAAGAAGCATCAGTCCTCATCTTCTTTCAATGTTTGCTTTGTTTTATTGATATAGTAGTTGAGCCTTAGACATGCTTAGTATTCAACTTAAACAGTTGCAGGTTAGTATTGATTTGGGCTCTGAGTCTATTCCTTTTGCCATGCCCAGTCCACTAATATATGTCTTCACCATTAATGTTACCTTGTTGTTTAAAATGTTTTTGGAAGCTTATTATTAAGCCTATGCTGGGAAAGTTTATGATATATTGGCAAATGAAAACAATCAGGTTAAAAATGATACATGTAGTGTCACTCTAATTTTGTTTTATATATATTCTTGCCTATATTAGAGGAAAGGACCAAGAATATTTACTCAAAATATTGTTCAGTGGTTATTAATTAGGTGATGAGATAATGAGTGATTTTTACTTATTTATTTTTGGCTGTTTCCCATTATAAAATATTATTTTTAAAAGACCAACAACCCTAAAAAATTTTAAAAGACAATTGTTATGCATAATTTTATCACCTTGATGCAATAGACATTTTTATTTCTATATCATTTTTCAATCTGTATTTAATTTGGCTTAGTTATAATCATGATATACATGTAATATGCTGTATTTTTTCACCTAGTATCATTTTATAAACACCTTTCCACAATACCCACTTTATATAATATTGTTAGGACCCTCCCTTCTCCCTTCTCCCCCTCCCCTTTCCCCTCCCGTCCCTCCCCTTTTCTTTTCTTTCCTTTCCTTTCTTGCTGTGTCACCCAGGCTGGAGTGCAGTGGCACAGTCATAGCTTACTGCAGCCTCAAATTCTGGGGCTCAAGCCATCCTCTTGCCTCAGCTTCCTGAGTAGCTGGGACCACAGGTATATACCACCACACCCTGCTATTTTTTTTTTTTT
>NW_016107367.1:80687-84712 GCF_001604975.1 Cebus imitator | reverse complement strand
AGTGTTGTGATCTCGACTTACTGTAAGCTCCGCCTCCTGGGTTCAAGCAATTCTCCCGCCTCAGCCTCCTGAGTAGGTGGGATTATAGGCACCCACCACCATGCCTGGCTAATTTTTGTATTTTTAGTAGAGACAGGGTTTTACCATGTTTGGTCAGGCTGGTCTCCAACTCCTGATCCTGTGATCCGCCTGCCTCGGTCTCCCAAAGTGCTGTCTCCCAAAAAGCTGGAGCTTTCCCTTTTTATCTAATATTTGGGTTGTCACATTTTTTTTCCTTCATTCAACAAATATTTATTAAGCATGGTTGTTTTGCCCGTACTTGGCCTTGGGAATATGGGGTGAGTGAGACTTACATGATTCAATAATCTAATGAGGGAGATTGACAAAAGTAATAAAATACAAAAGGTGATAAGTGCTCTAAGAAAGATGACAGGGTGCTAAAATAGAACATTATAACGGGGATTCACTTTAGATAGGGATCTCAGGTAAGGTAGAACTGAGACTTGAAGATGGAAGAGCTAGCCATGTGAAGTGTGAGGAAAAGAGTTTCCAGACAGGTAATCAGCAGCATATGCAAAAGCCCGAGGAGGAGAGCTTCGTGTTTCCAAGGGAAAGTGTTCAGTGTATTCCTGCAACTGATAAAAGGTCAGGGTGGCTGGATGATGGAAAACCGGGGGGAGAAAAGCACAAATGAGTTCAGAGACATAGGTGGAACTAGATCATGTAGGGCTCTGCGGGCCATGATAAAGAATTTAAATTGTATTCTAAGGGAATTAATTAATAATTAGATACCTCATCAGGAAGATTTAGTATACTGACTATATATTTCCATTAGCTCTCTCTATATTATGATTAGTAGCTCTTTATTACTTAAAAATGTCATACATACGTTTCCCATTTCCTTGCTTTCCTTTTGGCATAAAAACCAGTCTAACATGTTTTTAAAATATATTCACATATAACCATCTAACTTTTGACCTTCATTTCTTCACTAGTCAGGATTTTATCTTTAGAAAAATGAAATGTTATGATATTCTTTTTCATGGCTTAAAAAAAAAATCCATCCCTTAAAGCATTTATCCTTTGAATTACAAACAATCCAATTACACTCTTTTAGTTATTTTAAAATGTACAATTTATTATTGACTATAGTAGTCACCCTTTGTGCTATTAAATAGTAGGTCTTATTCATTCTTTCTATTTTATTTTTGTACCCAGTAACCACCCTATCTGCCCAATCCTCACCCCCCACTACCCTTCCCAGCCTCTGGTAATCATAAATTTTATTCATTTTTACCCTGATCTTTATTATTTCTTTTCTTCGATTAATTTTGGGTTTGGTTTTCTCTTGCTTTTCTAATTCTTTAAGATGTATTGTTAGATTGCTTATTTGAAGTTTTTCCTCTTTTGATGTAGGCACTTACAGCTATAAATTTCCCCCTAGTACTGCTTTTGCTGTTTCCCACAGGTTTGGGTATGTTGTGTTTCTGTTATCATTTGTTTCAAGAAATTTTTCAGTCTCCTTAATTTCTTCATTGGCCCACTGGTCATTTAGGAGGATACTGTTTAATTTCCATGTGTTCATATAGCTTTCAAAATTCCTTGTTATTAATTTCTAGTTTTGTTCTATTGTGGTCAGAGAAGGTCCTTGATATTATTTCAGTTTTTTTGGTCTTAAGACTTGTGTTGTGACCTAACATATGGTCCATCCTTGAGAATGATCCATGTGCTGAGGAAAAGAATGTGTATTCTGCAGCTGTTGGATGAAATGTCCTATAAAAGTGTTAGATCCATTTGGTCTATAGTGCAGATTAAGTCTGATGTTTCTTTCTTGATTTTGTCTGGAAAATCTGTCCAATGCTGAAAGTGGGGTGTTGAAGTCCCCAACTCTTACTGTATTGGGACCTATACCTCTCTTTAGCTCTCATAATATTTCCTCTATATAGATGGGTGCTGGAATGTTGGGTGAATATATATTTAAAATTTTTATATCCTCTTGCTGAATCGACCCCCCTTTATCATTATATAGTGATTTTATTTGTCTCTTCTTATAGTTTCTGTCTAGAAATCTATTTTGTCTGATATAAGTATAGCTACTTGTGCCCTTTTTTGGTTTCTGTGGGCATGGAATATCCTTTTCCATCCCTTTATTTTCAGTTTATGTGTGTCTTTACAGGTTAAGTGTGTTTCTTATAGGCAACAGACCAGTGGGTCTTGTTTTTTCATTCATTTATCCAGTCTCTATCTTTTTTTTTTTTTTTTATACTGAGTTTAGCTCTTGTAGCCCAGGCTGGAGTACAATGGCACGATGTTGGCTTACGGGATTACAGGAGTGTACCACCATGCCTGGCTAATTTTTGTATTTTTAGTAGAGACAGGGTTTTGCTTTGTTGGCCAGGCTGGTTTCAAACTCCTGACCTCAAATGATCCACCTGCCTTGACCTCCCAAAGTGTTAGGATTACAGTCGTGGGCACTGCACCCAACCTTTCTCCATAACTTTCTAGGTTCTTTCTGTCTCTTTCCGTCTGAATGGTGGACCTCAGAATCCACGCACCATAATGCGAGGAAGTTCAGATTACATGAAAAGGCTCATGTACAAAGGAATTAAAGCCCCAGTTGAAAACCAGCGTCAGCTGCCAGACATGTAAATGAATGAGCATTAAGATGTTTTCAGCTCCCAGCCTTTGAGTCTTCTAACTAAGGCCTCAGATATTACGGAGCAAAGATAAGCCATTCCTGCTGTGATCTATATAAATTCCTGACCCATATAAACTCAGAGAGATAATACATGATTATTGTTGTTTTAAGTAATTTGTTGCACTGCCAGAGTAACTGAAGCACTCATCTCACGCTGCTCAAGGTCATAAAAACTGCTTAGGCACTCTCACGTCTTTTGGGCTTCTATCACACACTAGGCCTTCCTCCTGTACAGATAGTCTCCTGTTTTCTCTGGCTCCCTGCCTGGGGACAATTTTCTTACTATATAAGAGTGAACTAGAGTCCAAGCAAAGCAATGGTGGTCCCACTGTACTAAGGAGCAGAGACCAGAGTTCAGGGCAGGGAAGGAGAAGATAACCAGAAATTAATTAATGGATATATAAAAGTCTATGTTTTTGTCTGTTTTTCTTTTTTTTTTTTCCTGAGACAGAGTTTCACTCTGTTGCCAGGCTGGAATGCAGTGGCACGACCTCAGCTCACTGCAACCTCTGCATCCCGGGTTCAAGTGATTGTCCTGCCTCAGTCTCCCAAGTAGATGAGATTATAGCCACATACCACCAAGCCCAGCTAATTTTTGTATTTTTAGTAGAGAGAGGGTTTCACCATGTTGGCCAGGATGATCTCGATCTCCTGACCTTGTGATCTGCCCCCCTCGGCCTCCCAAAGTGCTGGGATAACAGGCATAAGCCACCATGCCCAGCCTTGTCTGTTTTTTAAAGGACAACTGACTGATTAAAGCAAAATATGTGCTTGTATTTAATATATGATATATAAAATGTGTGTCTGAAATGTGTCTAAAATGTATAAAGAGGGAGTTTATACTTGTAGAAGTAAATATAGCTCAAATAATGGGTGACTATAAGTGGAATTATATTATACATATTTTTTTGAGACAGAGTCTTGCTCTGTTGCCAGGCTGAAGTGCAGTGGTGCGATCTCAGCTCACTGCAACCTCCACCTCCCAGCTTCAATCGATTCTCCTGCCTCAACCTCCCGAGTAGCTGGGATTACAGGTGCCTGCCACCACATCCGGCTAATTTTTTATATTTTTAGCAGAGATGGGGTTTCACCGTGTTGGCCAGGCTGGTCTTGAACTCCTGACCTCGGGTAATCCACCCGCCTCAGCCTCCCAAAGTTCTGAGATTACAGATGAGCCACTGTACCTGGCCTGACTATTCTTAAAGGATGGATTGCAGAGGGCAGAGACATAACATAAGCTGTCAGTTGTCAAGTGAAGGATGCAGAATACAAAGTAATATACATAGGATTGTCTGTCTACCTTTTCTTTTTCTTTTTTTTTTTTGGG
>NW_016107367.1:76685-79467 GCF_001604975.1 Cebus imitator | reverse complement strand
TTACAGGCTTAAGCCACCGCGCCCGGCCCTAATTGTGTTTTTAGTAGAGATGGGGTTTCATTATGTTGGTCAGGCTGGTCTTGAACTGCTGGCCTCAAGTGATCCACCCACCTCTGTCTCCCAAAGTGTGGGGATTACAGATATGAGCTACCACGCCTGACCTTTTTTTTTTATTTTTAAAGGCTAGTCAAGTGAGGCATTGGGAGTGGAGAAGAAACAAAAAAATCCATAAGTGGTTGTGATCAATTAGTTATAAACACTACTGTACTTGGACCAGCCTAAAAAACAGACAAGTATCCAAATTTTCTTTAAATATGAATGGAGGAGATATCTGAAAATTCTAAGATCTGAAAACTCACTAATTTAATTTTTCTTTCATGGAAACACAACAGTATTTCAGGTAGACTAAATATTTAAACCAAACAAGTCTTATTACTTTCAATCTTTATAATTTTTAACAGAGAGTGAAGCTCACCTAAATATTTTGGGGGAATATTTCCTTCCAGGAACTTGATCAAAATGCCACTGAGAAAGTCCAGGCAATGTTCACAGCCATTGATGAACTCTTGTATGAGCAGAAGTTGCATGTGCATACCAAGGGTCTACAGGAAGAGTGCCAACAGTGGACAGCCAGCTTTCCTCACCTCAGGTACTGATGCCCTCCAGTTGACTTGTATTCATGGCTAATACTAAAATTTAAAAAGTGGATTTTAAAAAGCAAGCATGTATTCTGGAATCTTTATGAGCATGACTTTAATGAATGTAAATAAGGCCATGGGGTATAAAGCCTCAGCTAAGAGAAAACTTAAGTTGGTAGAAGTTTTTTAGAGTTTCCATAACTAACAAAATGTCATCCTGGCCGGGCACAGTAGCTCACGCCTGTAATCCCAGCACTTTAGGAGGCTGAGGCAGGTGGATCACCTGAGGTCAGGAGTTCGAGACCAGCCTGACCAATATGGAGAAGCTCCATCTCTACTAAAAATACAAAATTAGCTGGGCGTGGTGGCACGTGCTTGTAATCGCAGCTACTCAGGAGGCTGAGGCAGGAGAATCGCTTGAACCCAGAAGGCAGAAGTTGCAGTGGGCTGAGATCATGCCATTGCACTCCAGCCTGGGCAACCAAAGGGAAACTCGACCTCAAAAAAAAAAAAAAGTGTCATCCTAATCAAGTAAAACTATTTCTACAGCAGCAGCTGAGGTCTGAGTATCTGGGTACCAAAAAGCACTTCTTTTGAACAAGATATTTGAAAATGTACGCTGTTGTATACAATTAAATTATCATGTTCATCTAGTTGAAGCAAAGAAAAAGAAAAAAAAAATTCTCATGTACACTTGAAACCAGATATAGTCTGTTCAAGAGCTTCCTTCAGAAACTGAAGTACCACTTATTGCACATACCCAAAATTTATAAAGCCTCATCTTCTTAAGAATGTAAATCATAGCTTTTACTAATTTGGTAGGACCTTCATCCCATTTTGGTTCATTGAATGAGGACTAGTATAGAGCCCGAAGGGCAGATTACAGATGTTTGCTTAGATTTCTTGGATTTTTTTTTTAACTCCTAGGCTATAGCTTTATCTTTTCTATCTCCATTCTATGGAAGAGAGATATACCTGTATTAAGGCTCTGGACTCACATTTTCTCATTCTTAATCAGTATCAGACTATATACTGGACTTTTATATAGAACCATCAAATGTGTTAAAAATATATCTAGATTTTGTATGTATGCCAGTGAAGGTGCTTAATTGTGTCTATGTTTCTTCATTTTGAAGGATTCTAGGTAGGCAGATCATCACTCCAAGTGAAGGTTATAGACTGTATCCTAGATCCCCTTCTGCTATTTCAGCTTCATATGAAACAACCTTGTCTCAAGAAAGAGACTCTACTATGTGAGTATCCATTATGTATTTCAATGTGCCCTAATATGCAAGTATTATATCCTAACAGCTGTACTAAGGGATGAAAATACTTACTCCTACTTATTGGTATTTAGTAAAGCATAGCAAATTCTGTAAGACTGTCCATAGTCTTTGTGTATATTAAAGTTTTGCTATGTAATTTTTTTGTTCAAAAAGTTAGACCTTTCCTGGTGTGTATGAGTCTGTTTTCTGTTGCTTATGATAGAATACCTGAAACTGGGCAATTTATAAGGAAAAGAAAGTTATTTCTTACAGTTCTGGAGGCTAAAAAGTCCAAGGTCAAGGGACAGCATCTGGGAGGACCTTCTTGCTGGTGGGGACTCTCTGCAGGGTCCCAAGGCAGTGCAGGGATTCACATGACAAGGGGGCTGTGCATGCTAATGTAGCAACTCAGGTTTCTCTTTCTCTTATTATAAAACTACCAGTTTCCCTTCCTTGATAACCGATTAATCCATAAATGGATTAATCCATTCACAAGGGCAGAATCCCCACGATCCAATTACCCCTTAAAGGCTCCACCTCTCAACACTGCCAGATTAGGGACTGAACTGCAACATTAATTTTGGAGGGGACAAATATTCAAACCATATAATAGTGCTTAACGATATTCTTGTTATTCAGGTCTATGTATCTATATATATTTACATATATATATATATATATGGACACTTCCCTCTTGGCATAATTGTGTAAATAGAATGTTTTTTAAAATGTAGAAGTCTAAGAAAAAGACTTTAAAACTCTTTTTTAAAAAAAGTTGAGGCCGGGCGCGGTGGCTCAAGCCTGTAATCCCAGCACTTTGGGAGGCCGAGGCGGGTGGATCACGAGGTCAAGAGATCGAGACCATCCTGGTCAACATGG
>NW_016107367.1:73650-76457 GCF_001604975.1 Cebus imitator | reverse complement strand
AGTGAAACTCTGTCTCAAAAAAAAAAAAAAAAAAAAAGTTGAAAAAGTGATTTTTAAATTATTAGAATTATTAATTTAATCTCTTTAGAGAAGTTAAACTTCAAAGTAATTTTTAAATGGTTAAATCTTTTGAACACCTTAGACTTTTAAAACAGTAGTAAAATAAACCCAAATATGATTACTTTGAAACCATGCTTATGTTTAAATCTACTGTAAAATATAATATCATCATTTTAATTCACTTAAAAAAATTATTCCCATACTTTTTCCCATGGCTCTAGTTTTACTTATTTGATATCTTCCAAGAGTTGTAGGAATACTTACTTTGGTGCCTTCTTGGGCTTGTGGTAATCTCACCAGACCACAAAGTAAAACATTACTGTTAGGGTTATGGGATCTGGATTATCAACTGATTTTTGGTCAGATAATGCTGTTCCTAAAGTGATTTAAACTCAAGCTGTTGGTCATTAGGCATTCTTTTTAAATTTAAATCTCTTGTATTATATGGATAAGTTAAGTTTACTCCTTTTATATAATATAAAACATTTTATAGCCTAATGTCTTCCACAGAAATGATGTATTCTTTCATTCTCTCTGATCAAAATTACATAACTCATATCCTGCTATTAGGATAAACTGACCTGATCTATTAGTGTAAACTTTATATATGCCTTATTTTATAACTATCAATGGTAGATCCATTTAGAAATTTAATTTTCAAGGAAATAAGAAATCAAGTCTGAGCAATTAGTTCATCCTTTTTAAGACATCTGGCTAAATGACCATTCTGCAACATTCTGCTAACACCCTTTCTTTCCTTTCTAGTTGCTGCCACCACTGTTGATTAGTCTTCCCATTTTTGCTGCTACTTTTTCTGGTCTATTTGACTTATAGTTCTCAATAATTTACTTACACAAGTAAAACAAATACTCATTTATACTTTATACACAGACATATACTTAGAAGAAACAAATTATCCAGGTATATTAGCATACCACTACTTATTGGAAGCCATAAAAATTAAATATAATCCATGATATTTACTTCTTTCATGTAACAACTACTTTGTTCATACTTTATATTTTCACTCTGGAGTACCATTATGAACTCATAGCATTTCAAAATATTTATACATATACTTAGCTATAATTATTATTACAACTTAGTCATTTCAAGCTAGTACCTTTGTTTTTGTTTTGACTGTATCTTTGCTTTCTGGTACAATAGGATATGCCAGGCCATCCTTAACTTTTTCTTCCTTTAACCTATAGAATCGGTTGAACTTTAAGGAGACATTCCTTTGAGAGGCTAACACAGTAGTATTAAAGAACCAAGTTGGGTAGTGAGGGTATGTAAGTTGTGCTACTGCTATTTTGCCACTTTTAAAAAAAAAAAGAAGAGATGGGGTCTTGCTCTGTCACCCAGGCTAGAGTGCAGTGGCATGATCATAGCTCACAACAGCCTTGAGCTCCTGGCCTCAAGCAATCCTCCCACCTCGGCCTTCTGAGTAACTAGGACATTTTGCCACTTTTTGTTGTGAGACGTGTGGAGAAAATGTGTCATTAATTTATTTTGATTTTTCAGTTTAACAAATCAGGTAGTCATAAAATATGAGGTTTATCAACCACTAAGACTTTCTATAAAAATAGCATTTCAAATTATATCCATTCTTGCCCTCTCTAATATATTCTCCACATTAAATCAGATTTTTTAAAAAAATCCAGGTTGATCCTGTCTCCCACTTAACTTTCAGTAGCTTTCCACTGAATTTTAGATAAAAATCTAAAATTATATAATCAGCTGGCCTCTGCCTACTTCTCTAAGACACCCATCAGTCTCTGTCTTATTCATTAATCCTTCCAACACTGGCTTTCTTTCAGACCTCAGATGCACTAAGCTAGGTATTTGGTTCAGTTCTCCAGGAGTTCTTCAGCCAGAAGAAAGTGGTAGAATAAACAACATAGTAATACAGCAACTTCCTCTTTGTATCTCTGACACCTAGGACAGTGCCTGTAATGTGGTTAGCAGTCAACTTGCTGCTTCCTTTTTGTTTGTTTTCTTTTTGAGACAGGGTATCTCTCTGTTGTTCAGGCTGGAGTGCAGTGGTGCAATCACAGGTCACTGGGTTCAAGTGATCCTCCTACCTCAGCCTCCTGAGTAGCTGGGACCACAGGCGTGCACCACCACACCTGGCTGATTTTTGTATTTTCAGCAGAGATGGGGTTTCACCATGTGGCCCAGGATGGTCTTGAACTCCTGGGCTCAAGTGATTTGCCCACCTTGGCCTCCCAAAGTGCTGGGATTACAGGCATGATCTACCATGCCTGGCAACTCTTTTTTCTTAACTAAATAAAAGCAGATCATATTTATGTTTTAAAAAACTACACAAAAATGAATTAATGTATACATTGAAATTATGGTTGCAAAACAGAGTTATTAGTGTCTAGGTCAAAATGAAATTCCTCAGTACCATAAGACAGGGTGAGAAAAAACAAACACACAAAAAGAAGAAATTCCAGCTGGGCGTGGTGGCTCACGCCTGTAATCCTAGCACTCTGGGAGGCCGTGTAGGGCGGATCACTTGAGGTCAAGTATTCAAGACCAGCCTGGCCAACGTAGGGAAATCCTGTCTCTATTCAAAATACAAAAATTAGCCGGGCCTGATGGCGAAGGCCTGTAATCCCAGCTGCTCAGGAGGCGGAAGCAGGAGAATCACTTGAACCCTGGAGGCAGAGGTTACAATAAGCTGAGATCACTCCACTCCACTCCAGCCCAGGGGGCAGAGAGAGACTGTGTCTCAAAAAAAA
>NW_016107367.1:22485-71998 GCF_001604975.1 Cebus imitator | reverse complement strand
AAAAAAAAAAAAAAAAAAAGAAATGTCTATAACCTAACAATAACAAAAAAATAGTAATTCAGGCTGGGTGTCGTGACTCACGCCTGTAATCCTACCCAGCACTTTGAGAGGCCAAGGCGGGTGGATCACCTCAGATTAGAAGTTCAAGACCAGCCTGGCCAACATGGTAAAACGCATCTCTACTAAAAGTATAAAAATCAGCTGAGTGCATTGGTGCTCACTTGTAATCCCAGCTACTCAGGAGGCTGAGGCAGGAGGACTGCTTGAACCTAGGAGGTAGAGGTTGCAGTGAGCCGAGATCCCACCAGCCTGGATGACAGAATGAGACTGTGTCTCTCAAAAACTAAAAAAAAAAAAGAAAGCTTTAGGCATTCAGCTCCACCCAGGGAGAGCAACCTTGAGGGCTGAACTCTGCAAAGCCACAGGAATGGAGCTGCCCAAGATATTGGAAGCCAACCCCTTGCACCAGTGTGCCCTGGATATGGGACATTGAGGGGCTTTAAGAGTTAATGACTCCCCTACTGGGTTTTGAACTTGCATGGGACCTGTAGCCCCTCTCTTTTGGAACAGGAATGTTTATTTAACACCTATACTCCCATTGTATCTTGGAAGCAAATAACTTGAATTTTTATTTATAGGCTCATAGGTGGAAGGGATGTGCCTTGTCTCAGATGAGACTTGGTACTTAGGACTTTTGAATTAACACTGAAATGAGTCAAGAGTTTTGAGACTTCTCAGAAGACATGATTGTATTTTGCAATGTGAGAAGGATATGAGATTTGGGAGGAGCCAAGGGCAGAATGCCCAAATCTCATTGTGAATTGTAATCCCCAGTGCTAGAGGTGGGGCCAGGTAGGAAGTGTTTGAGTCATGGGGGAGGATCCCTTATGGCTGTGTACTGTCCTTTCGATAGTCAGTTCCCGTGACATATGGCCATTTAAAAGTGTGTGGCACCTCCTCTCCCATACACATTCTCTCTTGCTCCTGCTCCCACTTAACCTTCCACCATGAGTAAAAGCTTTGTAGGCCTCTACAGAAGCAGATGCCAGCACTATGCTTCCTATACAGCCTCCAGAACTGTGAGCCAATTAAACTTCTTTTCTTATAAATTATACCTGGTCCCAAATGTTTCTTTATAGCAAGGCAAGGATAACCTAATACATAGCTATAGCTGTTTGTATCTGAAAAGACAGCAAGCAGTATCAGATAGTCCATAGCATATGTAGGCAGAATAGGTCTATGACCAGAATTTAATCTTCCTGTTCTGAGAAATGAGAAATAACCTGTTTTTGAGGCTTAGAATAGTCCAGGAAGGTATTGCCAGGGCAAGAGGACTTTGAGCTGAAAGTCATGTAACTGTGTTGCCATAAAAACTGTTTATGTTTACACAATTAATATTTACTTCTTTTTTCCTCTCCAAGATTTGGTATAAGGGGGAAGAAGTTACATTTTTCCTCTTCTTATGCTCATAAAGCATCTTCCATTGCCAAATCCCCTACTTTTTCTTCTATGGAAAGAGATGAGGAAGACTCTATAATTGTCTCGGAAGGAATAATTGAGGAATACCTAGCATTCGACCATACAGATATGTGAGTATTATGTCTTTTAAGCTTTTTACTCCCCTCTTGTGTATTAATACCTGTTTTTTTCTAAATGATGCTACCAATTTTATCTATAATTAGATATATGCCAGTTTCTGTTATTTATTTTATGTTATTTTTCAGGTATCCAGAATTTATCTTCTTACTTATTGCTTCTGTATATACTAGGCTTCCTTGTGTATTTTATACCTTCACACATCATTTTCCTGTTCCTGAGATTAGAGATTTTAAAATAAGTTTATTTTGTTTCCCACATAGTTTGATTTTACTCTTTTGCAAATTACCACCAGTTATGACGTGTGCTGCGTCCCGAGCTGCACAAGGGTTCAAAGACCTAAGAGGGAATGGTGGGGGATAAAGAAAGACACAGACACAGACATAGAGAAATCTGGGCAAGGCGGTTCAAGAGATGAGGATATCAGGCTCCTTGGCCCCGATCTGTCTCAGTGTGTTTTATTTTATATGCCTACAAAGCACATAGCAGAGGGAGGGTGCAGTTATTTAGAACAGCCTGTGGTTAAAATTCTCATACTTCAGTTAACATACTTCAGCTAAAAACTATCTTGCAGCAAGGTCAGTGAAAGCTGGTTATCTTTCTCTAAGCCCATCTGTCCTACTCCAAGATATACACATCCACCTATTATGGTTTCACTTCTCTGAAGTTCAACCAAAGTTCACAGTAGCCTTGCTGCTGATCCCCCCAGAGAGCAGGTGGGCTACTCCGGCTTCCTACAACCAGTTAATGATAATTTTAAAAGAGCAGTTGAAGAGATATGAACTTTGTTTACTTAAATCCTGTTTGAAAAAGGTATATACACAGCCAGGTGTGGTGGCTCATGCCTGTAATCCCAGCACTTTGGGAGGCAGATCACTTGAGGTCAGGAGTTTGAGATGAGCCTGGCCAATGTGGTGAAACCCCCTCTCTGTGAAAAATACAAAAATTAGCTGGGCATGGTGATGTACCCATCTAATCTCAGCTACTTGGGAGGTTGAGGCCAGAGAATCGCTTGAACCCAGGAGGCGGAGGTTGCAGTGAGCCAAGATCACACCACTGCACTCCAGCCTCGGCAACAGAGCGAGATTCCATCTCCAAAAAACGAAACAAAACAAGAAAAGAAAAAGGTATATACAGTTTGTATAAAACCTTATGATTGGCACAGATTTTATAGTTAATAATTCTATTTATATCTATTCTTACTGTATTCTAACAGTAGTCCTATCACATAGATATGATTTATCTTTTTTACAGGATAGGTGAGAATCAGAGTAGTTAAATGATTTATCTAAAGTAAAGCCGAAACCAAAACCTTATTCATCTGATTCTCAATCTAGTCTTCTCTTCACTATTCCATGCTACTTTTCTGAAACATTAACCTCTTAAACTATTCCTCTAAGCCTTTTAAAGTTCCAGAATTGGGCCGGGCTCAGTGGCTGATGCCTGTAATCCCAACACTTTGGGAGGCTGAGGCGGGCGGATCATGAGGTCAAGAGATCAAGACCATCCTGGCCAACATGGTGAAACCCCGTCCGTCTCTACTAAAAATACAAAAATTAGCTGGACGTGGTGGTGCATGTCTGTAGTCCCAGCCACTCGAGAGGTTGAGGCGGGAAAACTGCCTGAACCCAGGAGGCAGAGGTTGTAGTAAGCTGAGATCACGCCACTGCACTCCAGTCTGGCAACAGAGTAGGACTCCGTCTCAAAAAAAAAAAAAAAAAAAAGTTCTAGAATTGATATTCACAGCAGCACATTTGAAAATGAGTGAAAATTTCTCTTTAGGCTGTGCAGCTGTCTAGTTAGTATTACATCACATGATTCTGGACGCATTTTTTTTCCCATTGTATTTCCTGCTGAGCCATGTTCACTCACATATCACTCATGTGCACACAGCCCTAGGGCCAGCTAAATATAAGCTGGGTTTCTATACATAATGCCAATGAGCTAGAATTGTAAGCAGGTTCTTTTGGTTTTCCAAAGACTGCCCCCTTCCCTTTCACTTCTCCTGGCCTATATCAGATTACTTCTGTTTTCCATTTTTCCTCAAATCAAAGGTCTTCTTCTTTGGTTTAAGTTTATAAAAAATAAATCTGATTTAACTAATTTTATATGTGATGTAAATGGCTGATAGTGTCCCCATGGCATCTCTTTCCCTTTTTCTGATAGTTAACCAAAATGAATTTTCAGGTAACACATGGACAATTTTAGAAAGGCAGCCTTCCCTTTAGAGATACCTCTAAGATGTCTTCTAAAATGACAGAGTAGTTGGACCTTTAGAATGTTCCTAATTGAAAAGATTGAGAGTTGAAAAATAAACCAAAACACCTATAGGACATTAGTGTATACGGTAATTTCAGCAAATGGTTTTAGTACAAATGGAAAAACCATCTGGAAAAAATATAAGGTTCCTAACTTATTGTTTCCATAAAAATAAACTTCACACATTAAAAAAATTAAATGTGACAAATGAAATCGTATACATTTAGAAAAAATAAAATATGGGAGACTGTTTTAAACAATATAATTTGGGAATGAAGGCCTTTTTAACTATAACACAAAACCTACAAGTCACATAACAAATTCTTAAATGACTATACAAGATAAATTTCTGCATAGAAAAAACCTCATTTCTAGGATACAATGCTGCTGTGAAAAAATCAATGTAAAAATAGAAAAAAGCTAATTTCTACAGTAGGAATTGAAAACATAAACTCAAAGTCAAAAAACAAATGACACACTAGGCAAAAATGTTTGTAGTTCATTCACAGACAAAGAGTTAATAATATGTACATCAATAAGGAAAAGACTAAGACTAAGGACAAAACAAGCAAAGGATATCAACATAAAAATAAAATATATTTTAAACGTAAATGAAATTCAACCTCATTCGTAATTAGAGATACAAATCAAAACTATAATGAGGCACTTTCATCTGTTAGATTGGCAGAGAACAAAAGATAAAGAAGTTTGATAATTCCTTGAGTGGGTAAACAGGCATATTCTTTCACCATTGGGCCATCTAACCTTTTTAGAGGAAATTTGGCAATATCTTTTAAATTGAAATGCACATACCCTTTAACCCAATAAGCTTATTTATAGGAATTTATTCTACAGAGATAATTGCCTATGAAGCCAAAGAACTATGCCTAAGGATATTAATTTGCACATTGACTATAAGAGCAAAAGATTGGTTGATCAATGAGAGGCAAATTAAGATACAGTACATACAATGGAATATTCTGCAGTTGTTTTTTACGAGGCAGATTAATATGTTTTGTTTTATTTTTTTGAGACAGAGTCTCACTTTGTTGCCCAGGCTGGAGTGCAATAGCATGATCTCACTCACTGCAAACTCCACCTCCTTGGTTCAAGCAATTCTCCTGCTTCAGCCTCCTGAGTAGCTGGGATTACAGGCGTGTGCCACCATGCCCAGGAAATTTTTTTATTTTTAGTAGAGACAGCGTTTTGCCATGCTGACCAGGCTAGTCTCAAACTCCTGACTTCAAGTGATCCATCCATCGTGGCCTCCCAAAGTGCTGGGATTACAGACATGAACCACTGACCCAGCCTAGATTAATATGTATTGATAGGGATCAAGGGCCAAGATACATTGTTAAATAAAGAACAAGGGACAGTACAGTGTATAATGTAACTGTTTCTCTGGAACAACATTTGCTTCTGGGGATGGGGACTGGGAGTCAGAAATGTAGGCAACATCTTTTTCACTATATATCCTTCTGTACAATTTGAATTTTTTTCATCACATTATGTTATCTCCTCTAAAAAGAAATATAAATTTAAACACAATTAATACTACTCACCACACTCCCCCACCTAATGCCAGGCTAAGTCTTCTTAGGGAAGGCAGAGATGAGAGTCTGTAGCTATGCTGCATAAGCCTTACTGCACCCTTCTTTCCTGCCTATACTTTCTTAAAACTTGAGATCTCTGTTGCCCTAGGGGTAACTTTCACTGTAGAGACCTGGAGTTATTTATTCCTATTCCAAGCCAGCTTCAGAATTTGTTTTGTCTTAGTTTATATAGTACATCTATCTTAGGTGAGCACAACTGTCAGCTAGATCCTTTCTCCCAAAACTCCAGGGATATTGATATTCCCATCTGGAGAAGCAGAGATAGACTTGGCTAACTGTGACTTTCTGGGCTACAGACACAAGTGTCTCCAGAAGAGCCTCAGACCAGTGCCTGTTCTGTTTAGCTTCCCTCCTTTTCCTTTCTAACCAATTACCAAATGTTTATTTGGCTTAATAAAGTTATACTAATTTTAATAATTTGGGTGGAATGTTTCTCTAATGAATCATTGGTTCAAGTATAATAATTACACAGCATCATGACAGTGTCATGCACATCATTAAATATCACATTAATATTAATCTAAGGGCCAAGTGCAGTGGCTCATGCCAGTAATCCCAGAACTTTGGGAGGCCGAGGCGGGTGGATCACATGAGGTCAGGAATTTGAGACCAGCCTAGCCAACATGGTGAAACCCCATCTCTAGTAAAAATACAAAAATTAGCTGGGCATGATGGTAGGCTTCTGTACTCCCAGCTACTCGGGAGGCTGAGGCAGGAGAATGGCTTGAACCCAGGAGACGAAGGTTGCAGTGAGCCAAGATCAAGCCACTGCACTCCAGCCTGGGCAACAGAGTGAGACTCCATGTCAAAACAAACAAACAAAAATTAAGTTTTCTCCTGTTACAACAAAAAGATTATTTCTGTGTTCTTTACTGTTATAACTGATTGCACATTTGACAGTACTCATTCATTTAAAGCTAAAAGACACAAAATCAGTAGTTGGACCTTTAGAATGTTCCTATTGAAAAGATTGAGGATTGAAAAATAAACCAAAACGTGTATGGGAAATTAGTGAATACAATCATGATTCTTAGACTTCTTGTCCTAGTTTTTGGCAGAATAGTGGGATGGAGTGGGGATAAAACGGAAAATGCGATCTCCTCTATTGAGAACTGCCTTACTTCACAAGAAGTCTCGGACATGTGCTCATATGTTGGGCGGGCAGCAGGGCAGGCGGGGTGGGAACACCAGTCCTTCCTAAGAATCACAAAGGACAATGGTGAACATTCAGTGAAGAATAATCATAAAATCTTTCCCTCTTGCTTCTTTTACAGGGAAGAGGGATTTCATGGGAAGAAATCAGAAGCAGCTACAGAGATACAGAAATTAGGGTATCCTCCCATTGCTCCGTTTTACTGCATGAAAGAGGATGTCCTTGCTTATGTGTTTGACAATGTATGGAGCAAGGTTGTGAGCTGTATGGAGCAGTTGACACGTAGTCACTGGGAAGGATTTGCCTCTGGTAAGGATCTTTGTGAAAACAATGTAAAAAACAATTGCTTATGATTTCTAAACCCTAACCAGTCTATTAGATGATATGCTTCATTAGTGCAAAAGGTGGGTATGCGCCAGACACAGCGGCTAATGCCTATAATCCTAACACTTTGGGAGGCCAAGGAGAAGGATCACTTGAGCCCAGGAGGTTGAGACCAGCCTGGGCAACATAGTGAGATCCTATCTCTATAAAAAATAAAAAATTAGCCAGGCATGGTGGTACACACCTGCAGTTGCAGCTGTGCAAGACATTGAGGTGGGAGCATCACTTGAGCCCAGGAGGTCAAGGATTCTTAGCCTTCAGTGAGCTATGATTGCACCACTGCACTGTAGCCTGGGCATAAGTAACTCTGTCTCAAAAAAAAAAAAAAAAAAAAGTAGATGTAAGAGAGCAGGGAAAACCTAAGTGTTTTTTCCTACTCTCACATATCACAACATGTCTGATCAGTGGGTAGGGTTTTTTTCCCTACAACGCAAGCAATTCTGACATCACATTCTCCAGCAGACATCAATGTGGTGTCCTGTAATTCAATTCAGTTCTGACACAATCTACCAGGAGATACTGTCAGATCCCACAAATTAAGGGCCCAGTCCCACTACCCCCAACTTCAGATGCCAGTTGCAAGCTCCAAGTTGTAACCTGTACTTCTGACCGACCAGCTATTTAGGGCTCTCTGAACCTAGTCCTTTAGGGTTTTTATGGAGGTTTCATTTTGTAGGCATGATTAAATTGTTGGCCATCGCTGATTAACTCAACCTTCAGCCCCTGTCTTCTCCCTAGAGGTCAAAAAACTGAAAAAGTTCCAACCTTCTAATTACATGATTGGTTCCCCTGCCAACCACTATCTCCCTACCCAATTCTCAGACTATCCAGGAGCCCCTAACCACCAGCCATATCATTAGCATACAAAAAACACTTACCACTTTGGGTATTCTAAGAGTTTTAGGAGCTGTGTGCCATAAACCAGGGGCAGAGGCCAAATGTTTATTGTCATCTCATGATATGATATGATATGACCATATACTTAGCCTCTGCCCCTGATTTCAGATCACAGTGGGTGTGATTTATGTTTGTATTCCCCACAGAAACTAACAGGTATTTAGTAAATCTTTGAGAATGAGCAGATAAATAAAAAGGCCTAGACTATGATTAGACAGAGCTTGCACTTTCTCTTTGAATATAATGATTTATGAAGAAAAATCATGTGCAAGTGGCATGTTTTTTAAACTGCTGTATTAAAGTATAATCAATATATAATAAACTACACTGATTTTTCTTTCCACTTTATTTTTTATGTATTCAGAAAGTACAAGTGCCAGTTTCTTATGTGTATGTATTTCTTAGTGGTGAAGTCTAGGTCTTTCGTGTACCCATCACTCGAATAGTGAATATTGTACTCACTAGGTAATTTTTCAACTCTTGCCACCCTCCCACCTTCCCACCTTTCGGAGTCTCCAGTGTTTCTTATTCCACTCTCTATGTCCATATGTACCATTGTTTAGCTCTCACTTATAAGTAAGAACATGTGGTATTTGACTTTCTGTTTCTGAGTTATGTTGCTAGGATAATGGCCTCCAGTTCTATGTATGTTGCTTCAAAAGACATGATTTCATTCTTTTGTATGGCCAAGTAGTAGTCCTTAGTATATGTATACTCCATTTTATTTATCCAGTCCTCTCTTGATGGACACTTAGGTTGATTCCCTCTTTGCTACTGTGAATAGTGGAGCAATATACATGAGTGTGAATAAATATATATTTTTTGAGACAGAGTTTCGCTCTTGCAGGCTGGAGTGCAGTGGCGCAATCTTGGCTCACTGCAACCTACACCTCCTGGGTTCAAGCGAGTCTCCTGCCTCAGCATCCTGAGTTGCTGGGATTACAGGTGCATGCCACCACGCCCAGCTAATTTTTTGTATTTTTAGTAGAGATAGGGTTTCACCATATTGGCCAGGTTGGTCTTGAACTCCTGACCTCAGGTGATCCGCCTGTCTCGGGCTCCCAAAGTGCTGGGATTATAGGCATGAGGAGCCACTGCACCCAGCTATAAGTATCTTTTTGATATAATGATTTATCTTTGCATATATACTCAGTAGAGGGGTTGCTGGATCAAATGGTGGTTCTACTTTTAGTTCTTTGGGAAATCTCCATGCTCTTTTCCATAAAGGCTCTACTAATTTACTTCCCCACAGACTATATAAGTGCTCCCTTTTCTCTGCATCCTTGCCAACGTCTGTCGTTTTTCATATGTTTGTTGGATGCTTATGTCTTCTTTTGAAAAATGTCTGTTCATGTCCTGTTTCTCTCTCTCTCTCTCTCTCTCTCTCTCTCTCTCTCTCTCTTTTTCTCTTTCTGAGTACAGTGGCACAGTCATAGCTCACTGCAGCCTTGACCTTCTGGGCTCAAGTGATCCTCCCACCTCAATCTCCTGAGTAGCTGGGACCACAGGAATACATTACCACACCTGGCTAATTTTGTGTATATTTTTGTAGAGATAGGGTTTAACCATGTTGCCCAGGCTGGTTTCAAACTCCTGGGCTCAAGCAATCTGCCCATCTTTAGCCTCCCAAAGGACTGGGATTACAGGCGTGAGCCACCATGCCCAGCCTGCTTATGTTCTTTTTCCCCTTTTAAATAGGGTTTGTTTTTTTGTTTGTTTTTGGATGATCAATGTGTCCTGCAATTCACATTAATTCTCGCAGCTTTAAATAGGGTTATTTATTGTTTTCTTACTGAGTTGAATTCCTTGTAGATTCTGGATATTAGTCTTTTGTCAGAAGCATAGTTTGCACATTTATTTTTGCCATTTTGCCATTCTGTAGGTTATCTGTTTATTCTGTTGATTATTTATTTTGCTATGCAGAAGGTTTGTAGTTTAATTGAACCCCATTTGTCTATTTTTGTTTTCATTGCATTTGCTTTTGAAGACTTGGTCTTAAATTCTTTGCCAGGACAATGTCCAGAAGAGTTTTTCCTAGGTTTTCTTCTAGGATTTTTATAGTTTCAGGTCTTAGATTTAAGTCTTTAATCCATCTTGAGTTAATTTGTATATATGGTGAGAGATATGGATCCAGTTTCATTTTTCTGCATATGGCCATCCAGTTTTCTCAGCACTGCTTATTTAATAGACTCCTTTCCCCAGTGTATATTTGTGTTGACTTTGTCAAAGATCAGTTGATTGTAGGTATATGGCTTAATCATTTTCTATTCCATTCCATTAGTCTGAGTGTCTGTTTTTATACCAGTACCAGGCTGTTTTGATTACTATACCCTTGTATAATTTGAAGTCAGGTAATGTGATTCCTCCGGGTTTGTTCTTTTTGCTTAGGATTATTTTCACTACTTGGGCTCTTTTTGGTTCCACATGAATTTTAGTATTTTTTTCTAATTCTGTGAAAAATGGCATTGGTAATTTGATAGTGATTGTGTTGAATCTGTAGACTGCTTGATGTATATGGTCATTTTAACAATATGGATTCTTTCAATCCATGAACATGCAAAGTTTTTCCATTTGTTTGTATCATGTATGAATTCTTTAGTCAGTGTTTTATAGTTTTCCTTATAGAGCTCTTTCACCTCCATGCTTAAATATAATCCTGGATAGTTTATTTTCTTTCTCTCTTTTTTTTTTTTTTTAAAAAGACCTCCTGACCTCAGGTGATCCACCCACCCCAGCCTCCCAAAGTGCTAGGTTTACAGGTGTGAGCCACTGTGCCCAGCCAAGGATAGTTTATTTTCTTATAGCTATTGTAAAGTGAGTTGCTTTCTTGATTTGGTTCTTGGCTAGATCATTATTGGTGTATTGAAACCCTATTGATTTTTGGGTCTTAATTTTGTATCCTGAAACTACTAAATTTATTTATCAAATCTAAGTTTTTTGATAGAGTCTTTCAGGTATATAAGATCATACCATCAGCAAACAGGGCAATTTGACTTCCCCTTTTCCAATTTGGATGCCTTTTGTTATTTTCTCTTGCCTGATCGCTCTGACAAGGACTTGTTCAATAAGAGTGGTGAAAGTGGACATCCTTGTCTTGTTCTAGTTTTAGGGAATGCTTTCAATTTTTCCCTGTTAAGTACAATGCTAGCTATGGGTTTGTTGTATATGGCCTTTATTATGTTGAGGTATGTTCCTTCTATGCATAGTGTGTTGAGGACTTTTATCATGAAGGAATGTTGAATTTTATCCAGTGCCTTTTCTGCATCTGAGATGATCATTTGTTTTTTGTCCTTAATTCTGTTTATATGAGGTATCACATTTATTTATTTGCATATAAATCAAATAATCATCCTTTCAACTCTGGGATAAATCCCACCTGATCATGGTGCATTATCTTTTTGATGTGCTGTTGGATTCAGTTTGCTAGTATTCTGTTGAGGAATCTTGCCTCTATATTCATCAGGGACATTGTTCTTTTTTCATTGCGTCTTTGTCTGTTTTTGGTATCAGAGTTATACTGGCCTCATAGAATGCATTAAGGAGAATTCCCCCCTTTTTGATTTTTTGGAATAGTTGCAGGAGGATTGGTAGTAGTCCTTTGTATATTTTGTATAACTCAACTGTGAATCCCTCTGTTTGTTTCTTTGTTTTAATCCATCTGATTTTTAGGCTTTTGTTATTTTTGGCTGTGAATCCATCTGGTTTTTGTTGTTGTTGTTTGTTTTCCAGTTTTGGGGGTTTTTTTTGGAGCAGAGTGTCACTCTGTCACCCAGGCTGGGGTGAAGTGGTGTGATCTCAGCTCACTGCAACCTCTGCCCTCTGGGTTCAAGCAATTCTTCTGCTTCAGTCTCTCAAGTAGCTGGGACTACAGGTGCATGCCACCACACCTGGCTAATTTTTGTATTTTTACTAGAGATGGGGTTTCACCATGTTGGCCAGGCCCAAACTCCTGACCTCAAGTGATCCGCCTGCCTCAGCCTCCCAAAGTGCTCGGATTATAGGCATGAGCCACTGCACCCAGACCCATCTGGTTTTTAGGATTTTTTTTTTTGTTGGGAGATTTTTTATTACCAATCCAATCTCACTACTCATTTTTGGTCTGTTTAGGAGTCCTGTTTCTTTCTGATTCAACCTCAGTCAGTTGTTCTGTTTCCAGCAATTTATCCATTTCCTCTAGGTTTTCTAGTTGATAAGTGTATAGTTGCTTAAAATACTCTCTAATGATCTTTTGTATTTCTGTAGTATCAGTTGTAATGTCTCCTTTTTCATTTCTGATTGTGTTTATTTCGATCTTCTTATTCTATCTAGTAATTAATCAATTTTGTTTATCTTTTCAAAAACCACCTTTTTGTTTCATTGATCCTTTGTAATTTTTTTTTTTTTTTTNTTTTTGGTCTCTATTTCATTTATTTCTGCTATGGTCTTTGTTATTTCCTTTCTTCTGTTAACCTGTTAACTTTGGGTTTGGTTTGTTCTTGTTTTACTAGTTCTTTTTTTTTTGAGATGGAGTCTCATTCTGTTGCCCAGGCTGCAGTATAGTGGGATGATCTTGGCTCACTGCAGCCTCTGCCTCCCAGGTTCAAGTGATTCTCCTACTTCAGCCTCCCAAGTAGCTGGAATTGCAGGGCACAACACCATAACTGGACTATTTTTGTATTTTTAGTAGAGACAGGGTTTTGCCATGTTGACCAGGCTGGTCTTGAACTCCTGACCTCAAGTTATCTGTCCACCTCAGTGTCCCAAAGTGCTGAGATTACAGGCATGAGCCACCATGCTAACAAAATAGATTTCAAGACAAAAACTGTCTGGGAGAGACAAAAGCAATACTAAGAGGAAAGTTTATAGCATTAAATGCCTACATCAAAAAAGTAGAAAGATGGCTGGGCATGGTGTCTCGCACATGTAATCCTGGTACTTTGGGAGGCCAAGGCAGAAGAATTGCTTGAGGCCAGGAGTTTGAGACTAGTCTGGGCAACATAGTGAGACCTCGTCTCTACAAAAAAAAATTTTTTTAATTTAAAAAAAGTAAAAAGATCACAACTACCTAACATCACAACTCAAGGAACTAGAAAAACAAGGCTGGGTGTGGTGGCTCATGCCTGTATTAAACTCTCAAAATGCACCTTCGGCCTGCCACCAGGGAGGGTGGAGTACCTCAAACTACACACTTAAAGTGTGTTATAAGTTCTCAACTATGTATACACCCATGAAACCATCACCACAATCAATATAAGGAACATATCCATCACCCCCAAAAGTTTATGCCTTTCAATCTCTCCCTCCTGCCCTTGCGTATCTCCACATCTCCAAAGTGATTATCACAAAAAGAGTGATCTGCTTTCTGCCACTGTAGATTAGTCTGCATTTTATAGAGTTTCATGTGGGTGGAATCATATGTTCTCTTTGTCTGGCTTCTTTCACTCAGGATAATGATTTTTGAGATTCATCACTGATTCACTGTGTATCATTCCTTTTTATTGCTGAGTAGTATTCCATTGTATCACAATTTGTTTATCTGTTGATGGCCAGTAGGCTCTTTTCAGCTTTGGGCTATTACATGTAAAGGTGTTAGAAACACTAGTGTAAAATAAATTGGGGACATACAATTTTTTTCCATTGGGTAAATTCTTCATAGTTGAATGGCTGGGTTGTAGTTAGATATACATTTCACTTGTTAAGGATTGTTTATATAGGTTTTCTGTGCTGCGCAACAAATTATCACAAACAGTGGCTTCAAACAACATACCTCACACATTTGTGAGTCTGAAGTCCAGCAACAGCTTAGGTAGTTCTCTATTTAGGGTTTCATCTGGCTGTGATCAAGGTGTTGGTCAGGCTGGGCTCTCATGTGGTGACTTAACTGGAGAAGGAGCCACTTATACTTTTATATGTTCTTAGAAGCATGCAGTTCCTTAGAGCTATAGTATTTATGTGAGCTTTATTCTTCAAAGCCAGGAAGAAAGACTGAGAGCTATTGAACTAACGACAAAAGCCTATATAACATGATCATGGGAATGACATCCCATCACTTTACCATTATCTATTGGTCTGAAGCAAGTCATAAGTCTTGCTCACACTCAAAGTGGGGGGATTTCATGTAGGCATGAACACCAAGAGGTAGGAATCGTGCAGGGGCCATCTTAGAGTCTTTCTACCACATGCCCCAATAAGTCATGTTCTCCCACATGCAAAATATATTCACCTCACTCCCAAGGTTTTCAAGAGTCCCATCCCATTGTAGCATCAGCTCAAAGATCCAGAATCTTATCATCTAAATCAGGTCCTGGTGTGGATGATGTTCCTAAATGTAATCCATTCAGTACAGGTTCTGTACACAATTTCTCTCCATCTGTAGATCTGTGAAACTATAGAGACAAGCTGTCTGACCCCCAACACGCCCAACATACAAGAGTGGACAGGCAAAGGATAATAGTTATAGACAGTACAGTTAAAAGGAGCGGGGAATGGAAGGTAAAAAAAGGGTTCATAGCAATTCTGAAATCTAGCTGGGTAAAAAATATTGGGAGTTCCATGACTAAGTTTCAAGACCTGGGACTCATCCTCTGCAGTTCTCTGCTCCATTCTCAGGGGCCTGGTTTCACCCTCTCAATGATCTTTCCTTTTTTCATGAAAGGTAGCACATGTTTATAGCTAAGTAGTTTTATCAGGCTGCTTACTGCCGTACAATTTGGGGGGGGTCTGACAACCTTCTTCCATTTTGTACTGACTCTGTCCTATTAGTCCAGATTGGCAGTTTTTCTATTGAAATAATTTTCTCAAAAACTTTATTGCTCTCCATGGTATCAGTGCGGTTCACTAAATTAGACAAAAGCCACATATGTGTATCTTTTCACAAAATTTCTTGTCTATCTTAGACTCCTGCCAATATGGTGAAACCCTGTCTCTAGTACAAACACAAAAATTATCTGGGCATGGTGGTGGGTGCCTGTTGTCCCAGCTACTCGGGAGACTGAGGCAGAAGAATTGCTTGAACCTGAGAGGCGGAGGTTGCAGTGAGCCAAGATCATGTCACTGCACTCCAGCCTAGGCAACAGAGGGAGACTTTGTCTCAAAAAAAAAGATGGCTTCCACACTGAAAACTGTAATATTATAGAATGAATGTAGAGGAGACTAAAGAAATGGAAAGACATCCTATGTTTATGGAGTGGAAGGCTTAATATTGTTAAAATGGCAATACTCCCCAAATAGATCTACAGTTTTAGTACAATCCCTATCAAAATTCCAGCTGCCTTTTTTTGCAGAAATGGGCAAGTTGATCCTGAAGTTCATATGGAAATATGACCCAGAATAATCAAAACGGTATTTATAAAGAATAAAGTTAGAGGATTCATACCTCCTGATTTAAAAAATTATTACAAAACTGCAGTAATCAAAACTGGCTGTGTGGAACTGGCGTAAGGACAGACAAATAGATCAGTGGAATAGAATCAAAAACTCAGAAATATACCCACACATATGTGGCCAATTAGTTTTCAAGGGTGCCAAGATCATTCAATGGGAGAAGAATAGCCTCTTCAACAGATGATGCTGGAACAGCTGTATATTCACATGGAAAAGAATAAAGTTGGATTCTGACTTCACACCATATACAAAAATCAGCTCACAATGGATCAAGGACCTAAATTTGAGAGCCAAAATTATAAAACTCAGAAGAAAACAAAGGAGTAATTTTTCATGACCTTGGATATGATAATACATTGTTAGATATGACACCAAAAGCATGAGCAGCAAAAGAAAAAATGATAGTTTGGAATTCATCATAATGTAAAACTTTGTGCCATAAAAGATGTTATCAAGGAAGCAAAAGACAACCTGTAAAATGGAAGAAAATATTTACAAATCATATAACTAATAAGGATCTAGTATCTGGAGTAAAGAACTATACCTCAATAATAAAAGCTCAAACAACCCAATTTAAAAATGGGCAAATGATTTGGATAGATATTTCTCCAAAGAAGATATACAAATGACTGATAAGCACATGAAAGATGTTGTACATCATTAGTCATTAGGGAAATGAAAATCAAAACCACAATGAGATGCCACCTCATGCCCACTAAGATGGCTATGTATATATACCTTTTTAATTAAATTTTATTTCTTAAAGGAAAAATGCAAGTGTTAGTAAAGATGGGAAGAAATCGGAACCCTCACACATTGCAGTGGGAATATAAAATTCTGCAGCTACTGTGCAAACAATTTGGCAGCTCCTCAGAATGTTAAACATAAAATTATTAAAAGACCAAGAAAATTCCACTCTTAGGTATATAACCAAGAGAAGTGAAAACGTATGTCCATACAAAACTTGTATATGAGTGCTCATAGCAGCATTATTCACAAGAGCCAAAAAGTGGAAACAACTCAAATGTCCATCAGCTGATGAATGAACACAATTTTGGTTTATCCATATGTTATGGGATGAATTGTTTCCCCCCTAAAATTCTTATGTTACAACCCTAAAGTGACTGTATTTGAAGACAGCGCTTTTAGAGAGGTAATTCAGGTTAAGTGAAGTCATAAGAGTGGGCTCCTAATCCAACAGGGCCGGTGTCCTTGTAAGAAGAGGAAGGGACACCAGAGATCTGTTTCTACACACATGTGGAGAACAGGCCATGTGAGGACACAGAAAGAAGGTGGCCACCTCGAAACCAGGACAGCACCTTGATCTTGGACTTCTAGCCTCCAGAACTGTCAGAAAATAAATGTCCATTGTGCAGTCCACCCAATCAGTGCTATTTTGTTACAGCAGTCCTAGCAGACTAGTATACCATGCAATGGAATATTATTCAGCCATAAAAAGCAACTAAGTACTGATACGTTACAACATGGATGAACCTTGAAAATATGCCAAATGAAAGAAACAATCACAAAGCACCATGTATACTGTATGATTCCATTCATATGAAATATCCAGAACAGGCAGAGCTGTGGAGACAGAAAGTAGTTTAGTGGTAGCCAGGGAATGGATAAAGAGGGAAATTGAGAGGTACCATGTTTCTTTTCAGAGTGATGGAAATTTTTTGAAATTACATAGTGGTAATAATCGTACAACACTGTGAATATATTAAAAACCACTGAACTGTACACTTTAAAATGGTTAAAATGGTGAATTTTATGTTATATGAATCTTATCTAAAAAATTTTTTTTGAATTCTTTCAGCCTGATGAGTATCCATTAACATTGCTTGTATGTGTGTCTGCTAGTGGTGAATTGTTTCTTTTGTAGATATGAAAATTCTTTTATTTGGCTTTCATTTTTGCAAAATAATTTTGTGAACTCTATGTCAATAGTTTGCCTCCTAGTAATTTTAAAACGCTGTTCATTTTCTTCTCACTTGCATTGTTTCTGAAAAGAAATCTGTTGTCATCCTTATCTTTGTTCCTGTGTGCATATTTTGTTTTTGTTTTTTTTTCTGGCTGCTGTTAAGATTTTCTCTTTATCACTGGTTTTGAACAATTTGATTATGATATGCCTTAATGTAGTTTTCTTCATGTTTCTTCTGCCTGGAGTTTGCTGAACTTCATAGAGCTGTAGGTTTGTTTCATTGTTTGGAAAGCTTTCAGCAATTATTTCTTCAGAATTTTTTTTCTGTCCCACATCCTCCATCAGGACTTCAGTCACTTACAAATTAGTCTGTTTGATCACTGTTTATCCCTCAGATAACTCATGTTTAAAAAATTTTTTTTTTATGTTTTTTCTGTGTGTATTTCATTCCGGGTAATTTCTATTGTTATGCCATCAAGTTCATTAACCTTTTCTTCTACAGTGTTGAATTTGCTCATTTAGGGAATTTCATGTAAGATATTTTCATTTTCATCTCAAAGTATGATTTCAGAAAGACATATATATTTTCCATGCCTCTATTTGATTTTTTGAAAATGTGGAATAATGGAATAACTTGACTATCTGTGTTGATTCTAGGTTGGTTTCGGTTATTTATATTCTCTTCATTATGGCTTGTATTTTCCTGCCTGGTGATCTCTGATTGGATTTTAGACATTGTGAATGTTACCTAAGGGATGAATTTCTTTTTTTATTTTTATTCCTGCATATTTTCTTGAGCTTTGTTCTGAAATGCTATTAAGTTACTTGCAAACAGTTTGATCCATTCTGGTCTTTCTTTAATGATTTGTTAGGTCTGGTGCAATGTTCAGTCTAGAGCCAATTTGTTACCCATCTACTGGGGCAAGATCTATTCTGTCCAGTGCTCCATGAATTGAGTTTGTCTGGTTTGGAGGGTAGGAACAGGCAGTATTCCTTGTTCCATGTGAGCAGCAGGTACTGTTCCCTTCTTTCAGTTTTATTTCCCCTAGCCTCAGGTGGCTTCTGATACATGCACTGATCAGTATATTTTGAATGCTCAAATGATGCCCCACCCTCTGCAGATACCATGGGTTCTCTTCCTGTATATTTCTCTTCTCTAAGACACTGTTCTATGAATCCTAGCTGCCTTGGTCTCTGGACTGTCAACTCAGGGAGTTACCAGGCTGTGCCTCAGTTCCCACTCTGTGTATGTTTTTTTAGACGGAGTCTCACCCTGTCACCTGGGCTGGAGTGTAGTGGTGCAATCTCAGCTGACTGCAACCTCCACCTTCCAGGTTCAGGTGATTCTCCTGCCTCAGCCTCCTGAGTAGCTAGGATTATAGGCATGTGCCACCACGCCTGGCTAATTTTTGTATTTTTAGTAGAGATGGGGTTTCACCATGTTGATCAGGCGGGTCTTGAACTCCTGACCTCGTGATCCGCCAACCTGCTTCCCAAAGTGCTGGGATTACAGGCTTGAGCCACTGTTCCCGGCCAGTTCCCTCTCTTTATGCCTTATCTTAGAAACTTTTTCAAGGCAATTGCAGGTCTAGTCTCATTTGTTTATCATCTCATGGTTTATGAACCTCCATTATTTGATGTACAGTGTCTTGAAAGCCATTGTTTGTTTATTCGTTGTTTTAAGCAGGAGAGTAAACCCAGTTCATGTTACTCCATCTTGGCTGGAAGGAGAAGTCCAACAAACACATTTTTAAACTTTTTATTGAATCACAGCTTGCCAGGAGTAAAAGGAAAAAAAAGGTTTTATTGAAGAGTAATATATAAATAAAAAATACAAAGTAAGTTTACATCAAGTAAGCCTAGGCTAATATGTGTGTGTGTGTCTTAGATTTTAACAAAAAAGATTAAACAGTAAAAATTAATTTAAAAATGGGCAAACCTCACAGAATAAGGAAATAGAAAATATTTGTATACAGTTGTACAGTGTTTGTGTCTTAAGCTGTTATTTCAAAAGGATCAAAAATTTAAAAAAATAAATTTACAGATTATAAAAGTAAAATAAACTAAGGGTAATTTATTGAAGAAAAAGAAATTTTTAAAAAATGTAGTGTAGCCTAAGTATACAGCATTTATAGACAGTAGCGTACAGTAATGACCCAGGCCTTCACGTTCACTCACCACTCACTCAGTGACTCACTTAGAGCAACTTTCATTCCTGCAAGCTCCATTCATGGTAAGCACCCTATGCAAGTGTACAATTTTTATCTTTTGTACCATAATTTTATCGTACTTTTTCTGTTTAGGCTTGTTTAAATAAATACCATTGAATTATAGTTGCCTTCAGTTTTCAGTACAGTAACATGCTGTACAGGCCTGTGCCTAGGCGCAACAAGCTATATTTAGCTTAGGTGTGTAATAGGCTGTACCACCCAGGCTTGTGTAAATACACTCAGACATTCACACAATGACAAAATTACCTAACGATGCAGTTCTCAGAATGTATCCCTGCTGTTAAGTGACATGAGTGTAAAATGGCAAAATGGTAAATCACGGGTACTTTGCCACAATATATATATATTTTTTTCAGTAGCAGGCCAGATTTGGCCCATGGGCCATAGTTTGCCAACCCTGCTCTGAAATGCGATCCCCATTAGAAGCAATGTTATTTAATGATTAAAGCACAGACTACGTTGCCAGACAACCGGGTTTGACTGCTGGCCCTGACACTAACTTTATCTACATCCTTGGCAAGTTGCTTAACTTCTTTGAGCCTCAGTTTATCTATGAGTATAAATACTAATACCTGTTTCATAGGGTTAAGAAATAAGTTACATCAAAGTATATAGAGCAGTTCCTGGAATATGTAAGAGCTTAGTAAATGTGAGCTGTTGTCATTACTTTTTATTGGAATACCTGGAAGTATAGAAAGAGAACACTTGCAGTTTTGGCTTTGTCATGGACCAGTTGGTTCATTGTTGTTAGAACAAACTGACAGTTGCTGGTACAAACCTACCTCTACTATTAGAGCAACTTTTCCGACCTGTGTGAAGAAGAAGGCCAAACTACATGCAGGTTTGCAATATATGCAGTAGGACTACATGGTCTGTGAACTATAGCCTCAAAGTATATAAAACTCTGATGAAATGTAATCATGTATTTATAACTTTTTGTAATTATTTTAACTTTTAATCAAGACAGTTTTAAAGTCTAAATTTATGAAGAAAATTTTAATTTTTATTTATTTATTGAAACAGGGTTTCGCTCTGTTGTCCAGGCTGGGGTACAGTGGTGCCATCACAGCTCACTACAGCCTCAACCTCCTGGGCTGAAGTTATCTTCCCACTTCAGCCTCCCAAGTAGCTGGGACCAAGGGCATGTGCCACCATGCCTAGCTAATTTTAATTTTTTTTGTAAAGATGGGGGTCTCCTTATGTTGCCCAGGCTGGTCTTGAACTACTGGCCTCAAGCAATCTGCCTCCACCTCTCAAAGTTCTTGGATTACAGATATAAGCCACCATGCCCAGCCTGCTTGGTCATTTTTATGGTGTCTTGCTCTTAGTCATATTTTCTATTTCTGCTTTAGTTTTACATTCTACATCTGTCAATTCCAATTTCTGAAATCCTTGTTGATCTGATTATGTTGTTTTTGCTTGCTCTTTTTCAAGATGCCTTGTTTCTTTCTGGATGTGATTCTTAACAGTAGTTTCTAATCTCAGAGCTTTACCTGTCAAAATTGAGGTCTGGATTAATGAAGGCTCCCCTAGAGCTACACGGTCCAATAGAGCAGGGATCAGCCATGTTTGGCCATCAGTTAAAATTAAGTTCCTCACTCCCTAGCCACATGCTAAGTGCTGTATAGCTACAGGAGGGTAGTGGCTACCACACTGAATAGCACAGTTATAAAACATTTCCATCAACTCCAAAGGTGTGTGGGACGACTTTGCTCTAGAGAGATTTTTCTCCTTTCGCCAGGTACCAATAGGCATCATCAGCCTGGGAAACCACTTTCAACTAGTCTTGGTTTGAGGGGTTTTTTTGAATCATGCAGGTGGTATAAAATTGCACTGCAAAAATAAGTGAAGACTATGAATTCTCAGGAGAGATATTTTTTTCACAATACTGTTGCTATGGGCCAGAAGATTATCCATGGATAATAGATTCTATTCCTTTGCCCAGATGATGAGAGTAATGTTGCAGTTACCAGACCCAATTCAGAAAGTTCCTGTGCGCTGAGTGAACCACACCCTTTGGTGTTACCGCGAGTGCCACAGTCTAAGGTGCTGTCCATTATCTCAAATCCGGTAAGCCCCAGAAGGATCAGTTGGAGACCCCAGAGCTATTCTCACCAGAGGAAATTTGCTGTTGTTTGCCTTACTTGTATGATTTCTGACTTAGTATTTTTTTAGTACAGTTATGTGTTTATCATAATAATCCAGTGACTCTTTGCATTGGTCAGTTTCAGTTTAAAATATTAATAGCAAATTAGAGTTGATAAATACTTCTCAGTCAGCTCTTCTGAGGAGGTATCCATAAGTTGTGCAATCAAGAATTAACCATGTGGTCAGCCTAAGTCTGTTTTGGCAAGAATGGAGGATAATAAAAAGGACTCATCTTAGATTCTCTATGGCCTTTACATCATCCTTTGAATGCCTCCTTCCTTTTGGCTTTTTCCTTCCTTGTTCTCTCAACCTGGCCCACCTGTTTATTTTTTATTTATTTTTTTGAAACAGTCTCTCACTCTGTCACCCAGGCTAGAGTGCAGTGGCGTGATCTCAGTTCACTGCAACCTCTGCCTCCCAGGTTCAAGCAGTTCTTGTGCCTCAGCCTTCCAAGTACCTCAGCTGATTTCTGTATTTTTAGTAGAGACAGGGATTCACCATATTGGCCAGGCCAGTCTCAAACTCCTGGCCTCATACGATCCACCTGCCTCAGCATCCCAAAGTGCTGGGATTATAGGCGTGAGCCACCATGCCTGGTCCCTGTTTGGTTTTTAGAGACAGGAGTCTCACTATGTTGCCCAGCTGGTCTCAAACTCCTAGGCTCAAGCCACCTTCCCACCTCAGCCTCCTGAGTAGCCACCACACCCAGCCTGTTTTTGTTTTTTAATATTTAAATCTGTTAACTTTTTTGCCTTTTGGATGTTTAGTACTCATAAACAGATATAAAAATCAAACAAAAGCAAAGAGAAAAACTATTTCGAGTGAGTCTGAACAAGCACAAAGATGGTATTTCCTGCAGGAGACTGATGAGGTTGGACTTATCCCTGGGTAATGATTTATGTAGTCCCAGTTCCTATATGATAGTTACCAACCCTGGATTTTACTATCAGATCTAGTTTTTGTTTTTTCTGGTTTTACTACCAGATCTTTGTTGGTATACTGGCCAGATACTGTGCAGCTGGATTTACAAAGCAGGTATTTAAAAAGAAAATAAGGCCAAGGTGTGTGGATCACTTGAGGCCAGGAGTTCAAGACCAGCCTGGTTAATATGGTGAAATCCCATCTATACTAAAAAATACAAAAATTAGCTGGGCATGGTGGCAGGCACCTGTAGTCCCAGCTACTCTGAGGCTGAGGCAGGAGAATCACTTGAACCTGAGAGGCAGAGGTAGCAGTGGGCTGAGATTACACCACTACATTCCAACCTGGGTGACAGAGCGAGACTGTCTCAAAAAAAAAAAAAAAAAAGAAAAGAAAATTAGGAAGGCTCATGAGTCATCACACCAGGGATGAACCAGGTAAATTAATGTTCCTTTGGTGGTGATAAAGCACTTCTGCATGTTGAACTGGTGTGGCCATGGTTTAGTAGCCTAAGCCCTGAATAAATAGACGTTCTGGTCTTTCATGATCTAAGGAAAGAGAAGAGTTAATTCAAACATTCTGAAGAGAAAGAGGAAGGAAAATACATTCTATGGCAATGGAGATGGCCAGAAAAGGTAATGAGCTGATGATCTGAGAAAACAAGAAGGGGTCTAGGATGGCAGTGCCAGTCCAAGAAACATTACATCCTGCTAAAATTAGAACAAATAAGCTTACCTCATAGTACAGACTCTTTAGGATTTAGGTTACCGAGAGCTGACCTGCTCCACAGGTAGTGAAAGAGGATTAGTTTGTACAGAGTGCAGGATTGTGTAATGATGAATGAGATCAAGTTGGAGTTTCCCCTTATTATTTTCTATTATTGTTCCATATTTTGTCTGAGTTTTCTCTTCTACTATAACGTAAACAATAATAATAATAAAGGTCCTCACTCCCCATGAGAGGGCTGTTAATTGTGTTCATCCAGATTGATCAGGCTTCCCCTACCTGCTATCATTTAGGAATGGAGAGGAAAGGAGGGACCCTATCACACGGACAGTTGACTTGGGGCCCCAGCTAAGGTCCCCGAGATATTATAAAAATTAAAGCACAGGGAAAAAGTATAAATAACCAAATTGAAAATATTAACTTTTGGCAAGGTTGGGAAACCAAACAGGTATCTTCTCCAACCAATCATGAGTACTGTCTTCTTTCGACATGTAGATGAGTCTCTGTCAAGCAAGCAGTCATCAGCCAAACATGAATGGTCTCTTGGTTCATGGGATGCCGCTACAGCCAAGAAACCTCTCCCTAATGGACAAGCTCCTGTAAGAAGTTCAACATTTTCAGACTATAGAGTGTAAAAAGGAAATAGAGGAAAGGAAAATCAGTTCATCAGTATGCATTTATTAAGTGCCGACCAAGCAACCACAACACAAAAAACAAAAATACTCCACCCTCAGGGGGCTAATAATGTAACTAGAAAGAGAAGACATACCTGGGTAAAAAGAGTCCTAACTGTATGTGACATTTTTGTGACTGAGTGCCATGTGTGTGCTGTCCAGAATGAGTGCTATGACAGCCCCAAAACATGCTGGTGGGTAAGTGTTGGTTTGGAAGTTGTCCTTGAAAGATGGGGCTTTGGATAAGCAAAGGAGAGCAGCAGGGGCATTCTAGGTAAAAGGAATGATATGGGGAAAGGTTTGGAGATAGGAAAGTACAAAATATTTAGGAGAGATAGCAGACCATTTTTGATATAAAAGGATGGAAGATGGGTCAGAACTTTAATGTTTCTGAACAAAGATAATTGGCAATCCTCTAGAATTAAAATAGGCCATGGTGTAATTAGCAAGAAAGAAGTGACTATGGAACTTATGTTAGGACCAGATTGTGGAGGGTTTTGAGTGTCATGTTTTGTGATTCATCCACACTGTTTCATATGACCTGTTGTCTTGCTGAGGAGTATTCAATTGTAAGAATACGCATGATTTATCTATCTGCTCTCCTGTTAATTAAACACATGGATTGTTTCCAGGTTAGAGGTATTACATGTAAAGGTACCATAAATATTCTTGTATGTCTTTTTTGTGGTTTTACGGTCTCATTTCTCTTGAATAGACTCCTGGAAGTAAAAGGGTCACAGGACAGGTATATGTTTAGTTTCATAGGAAACTGCCATACAGTTTCCCAAAGGAGTTGTACCATCTTACACTTCTTCCAGCAATGTATGAGTTTTGGTTTGGCAGCGCATATATTTAAATCAGGAATTTGAAAGGTCGACTTCACAGCAGTGGAACATGGATTGGATGGAGTGGAAGGGACTAAAGGTAAGGGGTCAGTGCATGAGTCCACACACAAGCTGTTAAGGGTGTGCACTCAAGCGACCATACCGGGTGAGAAAGGAATGAGTTATTTTGTGAGATATTGTCAAGTAAGTGAAATTATATAGAAATAGAGGAATCACTCATCTCAGATTTCAAGCTTGACAGAAGCTTGTTTTGGTGGAAAAGATGGACCATCTCACTGGAAATGTGGAAGAGATGAGATCTGGAAACTGACCTAAAAGTCACCTGGCTAGAGATCATGATCAAATCTAGACATTCATAGAAAAAATAAAGGTGAACATAAGGCAGCTAAAGCCTAAACTTTTGTAATTAGAAAGCAGTTAGGGTGTGTTTAAAAAAAGAAAAAAGCGTAAGTGAATTGCTAGAGAGGCAGGAAGACCAGAATAGTTTAGTCCTATCCTTGACGGGCAGCATCCCTTCAAAGTCCTCTAAGCACGGGGCCATTTTGCACTAGAGGACACCAAAGTGGCCTGAAAGGTTGAGGAACTTGCTGAAAGTTGTAGGAGCAAATGGCAGAGCTTAGCTGCTTTATTCTTTCACTTCCCTTCCATTTCACTGTTCAGATACCCTTAGATGTCTTTTTTTTTTTTAAGACGGGGTTTCACCATGTTGGTCAGGCTGGTCTTGAACTCCTGACCTCAGGTGATCAGCCCGCCTTGGCCTCCAAAGTGCTTGGATTGCAGGCGTGAGCCACCATGCCCAGCCTTAGATGTCTTAAAATAGTCAAATGTCCTCTCATTTGCTTTAAAACACAAAATACACCTGAATCTGTAGGGTAGTATTTAAGCTACTGAACTGTTTAGGTACAGTATTTTATTTATTGGAAGACTTAAAGAAAAGGGTTGTCTTTCAGTTATTTATGCAGATGGGGTTACTGTGGTCCCACAGCTCTGGCTCTGGGCAGCACAAGATCCTTTGCCCACTCCCAGCTTTCCAAGGAACCCAAACCCAAATCCCTGCCAGCTCCATCTTGCTCAGCACTTCAATCACCACAGTGGGAGCCACACTGACACCACAACTACTCCCAAGCAGCAATATTTGTCTTTCAGGTAACAATCTTTCAGCACAAAAGAATGCCTTAGAGTAGGAATCAGCCCCTGTGGCAAATTTTTGGGAGGCACTTTGGAGTAGGTGTCCTTCAGGCTTGCCTTCACTGGTGACTGAAAGTGACTGTGATGGCAGGTGAATAACATTCTTGCTTTCTCAAATGGCCATTCTAGTAAACTATGTTTATGATTGAAATAATGTCCTACTTTTAAGAACAGATTCTCATGCCTGAGCTAGAGTACCATCTGGAAACTAGGTTACTTATTGAAAGGTTTTTATTTTTGCTTTATTTTCCCCTAAGTGTAGTTTCTAGTCAAAGGCTTTAACCCATGAGTCTTGTCTTTGTCTACGTAGAGATCTTTACTTCATTGTGGGTTTCTGATTTGGCTACTAGAGATCTTGATGACAAGCTACTTCTGAGGCCTGGGTCCAGTACCATCCTTTCAACTCGAAATTGGCCAAATCGAGCTGTGGAGTTTAGTACATCATCTCTGTCATACACAGTGCAGTCTGCCAGGAGACGCAATCCACCACCACGAACCCTGCATCCGATCAGCACCAGCCATTCATGTGCTGGAACACCAAGACCTGTGGAAGAAATCCTCAGAGGAACCCGAGTGTAGGTTTCAAAAGCAGAACTTCTGGAAACTGTGGTAAAACTAATGCATTTTACATACAGTGTTAATTTAAATGTAAGAACGAAATCTATGCCTAGAAACTAATCATTAAGTAGTCTTATGATAGATTGCCCATATTTTTTTAATGGGATTAAATTTTATTTTACTTTACTTTTTTTTTTAGATACAGTCTCACTCCTGTTGCCCAGGCTGGGGTACAGTGGCATGATCACGGCTCACTACAGCCTCAACTTCCTGGGCTCAAGTGGTTCTCCCACCCCAGCCTCCCAAGTAGCTGGGATCACAGGTGGGTGCCACCATGCCAGGTTAATTTTTTGTTTTTTTTAGTAGAGACAGGGTTCTTGTCATGTTGCCCAGGCTGGTTTCAAACTCCTGGGCTCAAGCAATCTGCCTGCCTCAGTCTCCCAAAGTGCTCAGATTACAGGTGTGAGCCACCGCGCCCGGCTGGGGTTAAATTTTAATGAAATAGATATTGAATCTTTCTGTTGATCTAGCTAAAGACTTCTATGTCTACTTGTAAAAATAAAATGTTGGCAAGAATACTATATTGGGGTTACAAAAGGAATAAAGAACCTATTATTTAATCAAATGTTTTTGTAGTGGGAACATCTTCAGTGAAATTTCACCCCAAAATAATAGTTAATTCCCCTTTAAGGTTTTTCTGTACCACTGGGATCTGCTTATTCCACTGACAATGAAACCGTTATAAACCTCAGATAAGTAGCTGCTTATATACCAGAAAAAATATCCCTTAGCACTTCTTAGGAAGTGACACTAAAAATAATCCCTTTCCTTTTCCCACCCTTCATTCACTTTACATTCTGAGCCTCGTCGTGCAACAAATACCTAGGAGCCAATTTTAAACACAGAATTATTTTAGCTGTTGGTCACAAACTGTCTTAGGATGATTTGTTTCTAAAAATATAACAAAGGTATGACATAATAAGGCCACAACAGTGTTTTCAATTCAGCTTCCAAGTTAAGCATTATTATGTGGATGTAGCTATATCTATACCAACAGAGCTATAAATTCATTCATTTGGGGATGAGTAGTCTTGATGTATAATTAATCTCTCATTCCATCTGACAGTATTTTTTTTCAAAGTTGAAAAGTAAGTTGCTTTGTTACTTCTGGGTCATGAAAGTATCACTCAGTTTCAATTAGTGTCTTAAGTATGAGGAATACTGAAAGCTGCTCCAGATCCTACTGAAGGAAATGAAGGTTTAGGAACTGTACCCGAGAACTATAGCTATTAGGGAGAAGGATAACCAGAAGGTCCAGAACTGTCAAGAATTCCATCATCAGCTGGGAATTTACAAATCCAAATCAGCAGAGAAGTACAATACCAGATAGGGACAAATGTTTTATTCCAGTTATGTGGGAAAGAAAAGGCCAGCTTCTGTTGTGTGCCCAGTATAGAGCTTCAAAACAAAATCAGCACTATTTTAAAAACTCTAATTTTCCAAAATCCTGAGATCTCTACTTAAAAACATAGTCAGCCTAAAGCTTTCTGTGCACATTAAATTCATCTGCTTCATTTATCTGATTTCTAATCAATTTGCTGGTATTGTTGTAACTTCACGCTTTCATACCTTCATGTTTGTTGGTGGGATCTGTAGCCAGGTGGCAGCTGACTCGCTCTCCTCTCCCTCACCAATGCCCCTGAGTCGAAATAATCTGCTACCACCTATTGGCACAGCCGAAGTGGAACATGTGAGCACTGTGGGGCCACAAAGACAGACGGTATGTTTCTTTCATATTGCCTCTCCATGTGCTTACTATCCAGCCTCATGGGCAGCAATCTGCAAGATTTGTGCTGTGATCTTGATTTATACTGTATTTTGTCAAAAGTACAAACTGAGTGCTAAGTTATGACGTGGGATTGGAGCTGCTTGGCCTGCACGTACCGTATCTGCCAGGGTTGATAGGGTTTTAACTACATACCACACTACAGATAGTTTTCACAGTTTCTGTAACTTTTGTCTCCTCTGCAGAAACCCCAGGGCGATTCCAGTAGAGCTCGAAGTGCAGTGGTGGATGAGCCTAACCATCAGCAACCCCAAGAAAGGCTCCTTTTGCCCGACTTTTTCTCCAGGCCCAATACAACTCAATCATTTTTGGTACAGTGACATACTTTCTAGAATGGTCTGGATAGTGGGGAAAGAAGAAGTGGGGGGAATACTAGTTTGGCAGACTTAAGACTTTATCTACAGGCTTAACTCAGAATGAAAGTTGAGTTTGCAACAATAAAAACAGTATTATAAATACATTTTGTTCACATCCTAACTGATCCCTGACACCTATTATTTAATGCCTTATACAGAAATCGCAAATTCTAAGCAATTTAACACTTAGCTATGTCCGAGCACGAGCAAGAATATTAAACCCCAGTGTATATCAGATGAACATAACTTTATTGTGTAATCCTGCTCTTTTAGAGTTATATCAAAAGTAGTCTCAGATTATGATGAGTCCTGGTGGATGAGTATAAGACTGAAATCTATGCCTAGAAACTAATCATTAAGTAGTCTTAGGATGGTTTGCCCATGGGTTTAGATTCAATAAAAAATTTTTGTAAAAAAAAAAGAATGAAAAGAAAAAAATTTTATATTGATAATCAATCTAGAAAAAGTCCTAAGCACCAAGCTTAGCTTAGGACTTTTTCTTTCTACTGGTGTTTTAAATGCTGACACTACCTACCATTTATTGTGCATTTACTATCCCTTTTAATAGGAAAAACCTGATCAGCAATGGGGTCATGCACTGACCTTCCCCATTTGTAGGCCGGAAGCTTGACCCCACATAAATTGCTTTGTGGCAAGAGCGCTTGGAGATCCTGGGGAAGTAACCAGGGACTCCACATCCTGGAAGTTGTCGGGATGGTGGTGTTGCAGCATACTTGTCCCAACTCATGACCCTTGAACCACAGCAGGCTAAAGCACTGCAAAATCTTTCTTCTACTACAAGAGTGGTTGAGGATAATCAATGAATAGACCTTTGTATTAGTTTACTAGGTCATAAGAAATGACCCACAACTTGGTGCCTGAAAACAACAGTAATTTTTTTTCACAGTTCCAGAGGCAAAAAGTTCAAAATCAAGTTGTCAGCAGAGCCATGCTCCCTTTGGAATCTTCTAGGGAAGAATCTGTCTCTTCCTGGCTTCTGGTGGCTGCCGGCAATCCTTGGCTTGCAGCTGCATCACTCCCAATTTCTGCCCCCCACCTTTTTTTTAAAGACAGAGTCTTGCTCTTGCCTACGCTGGAGTGTAATGGTGCAATCTCAGCTAGCTGCAACCTATGTCTCCTGGTTCAAGTGATTCTCCTGCCTCAGCCTCCCGATTAGCTGGGATTACAGGCGTGCGCCACCATGCCCAGCTAATTTTTGTATTTTTAGTAGAGACAGAGTTCTTGCCATGTTGGCCAGGCTGGTCTCAAACTCCTGACCTCAAGTGATCTGCCCACCTTGGCCTCCCAAAGTGCTGGGATTACAGGCGTAAGCCAACAACTCCCAACTTTTTTTTTCCTACAGCCTGTTAGACTGATTGACTTTTTTTTTTTTTTTTTTTTTTAATAAAAAAGACAGGGTCTCACTCTGATGCCCAGGCTGGAGTGCAGAGCATAGCTCACTGTAGCCTCAATCTCCTGGGCTTAAGTGATCATCTCACCTTAGCCTCCTGAGTAGCTGGGACTACAATCGCATGCCACTGTCCCCTGCTAATTTATTTCTCACTTTGTAGAGATAGGGTCTCACTGTTTTTGGCCAGACGGGTCTCAAACTCCAAGGCTCAAGTGATCCTCCCACCTCAGCCTCTCAAAGTGCTGGGACTACAGGCATGAGTCACATGCCCAGCCTACCTCTGTCTTTACATGGCTTTCCTCCCTGTGTCTATTCCCAAGGTTCACTCTTCTTATAAAGATACCAGTCGCTGAATTTAGGGCCCACCCTAATCCAGTATGACTTTTACCTCGATTACATCTGAAAGACCCTATTTCCAAACTTGGTCACATTCACAAGTTCCAGGTGGTCGTAAATTTTGAGGGAACACTATTCAACACAGCAAACCCCACGAGGTTGACTTAGGGGGAAACTCACCAAAAACAAGAAAAAGGAAAAATGAGCATTTCTGATTCTTGGGGTTCAATGTGAACCCCAAAAGTTTGAGAACTTCTACTGAATTTGCCTTCTCATAATCTGATACAAGACATATGTTAAGTAGTACTTGACGATTGTATTACACAGCTAGATTCTCTCAAACTTTTTTTTTTTTTTTTTGAGACGGAGTCTTGCTCTGTCACCCAGGCTGGAGTGCAGCGGTGCAATCTTGGCAGCAGCCTCTGCCTCCTGAGTTCAAATGACTCTCCTGCCTCAGCCTCCTAAGTAGCCAGGACTACAGGCACCTGCCACCACACCTGGCTAATTTTTGTTATTTTTTTAGTAGAGATAGTGTTTCACCAAGTTTTCCAGGCTGGTCTTGAACTTCTGACCTTAAGTGATCTACCTGCCTTGGCCTCCCAAAGTGCTGGGATTACAGGCATGAGCCACCGCTTCCGGCCAAACATTTCATTTTTTTAAGAGACAGGGTCTCACTCCTGACCCAGGCTGGAGTGTAGTGGTGCAATCAGCACACTGCGGCCTAAAACTCCTGGGCTCAAGTGATCCTCCCACCTCGGCCTCCTGGGGTACACCTCTGCACCTGACGAAAAACATTTAATTTTTGGTTGCCTTAGGAATAAAATTCAACAGATGAAAACATTTCAAAGTCTTCTCTTTCTCATATGTTTAAAAAAAAAAAAGTAAAAATTAATTACCATTTCTCCCCCATTTGCTGTCATAAAAAGAGAGATAGCTAGTTGTTCAATTTATTAAGAATGCTAGCTGTGGCCGGGCATGGTGGCTTACACCTGTAATCTCAGCACTTTGGGAGGCCGAGGCAGGCGAACCACCTGAGGTCAGGAGTTCAAGACCAGCCTAGCTAACATGGTGAAACCCTGTTTCTACTAAAAATACAAAAAATTAGCCAGGTGTGGTGGCACACACCTATAATCCCAGCTACTCAGAAGGCTAAGATGGGATAATTGCTTGAACCCAGAAAGTGAAAGTTTCAGTGAGCAGAGATCACACCATTGCACTCCAGCCTGAGCAACAGAGCGAAACTCCATCTCAAAACAAGAAAAAAAAACAGGTTCAGAGGCAAAACAACACAACACACACACACAGCAAGTAGCTTAACAGCATAGTAATAACATTGAAGAATTCGCAATTTTTACAAGTTAATAAATGGCTTTGTGCGCATCTGGCTTGGGATTTTCTACTTGAAATTCAACACAGTGCACTTAGCCGACTTTTCCGTCAGGCTGGTAGTCTGTGCCTTTTACACTGTTGATTTCAAGGTTTTCCTGTGAACCTGCTAAAATATTATCCTTTGGGAGGAGCTGCATCATAAGAAGTGTCTCCTCTTTTCTCTTTTAGCTGGATACACAGTATCACCGCTCATGTGCAGTTGAGTATCCTCATCACGCACGACCTGGTAAGGGATCTGCAGGTACAGGTGGGGTCATGGCCCTTATTTACTACTGTGTGGATGTGTTAAGACCCAGCTTTTGTCTTTTTCCTACACCTATTTCAGATTCTCTTGGATTTATTGTTTCCCCACATCTTTGTAAATCACCTAAAATTCATTTTGGACCATGGGGTATAATAAAAAGCTAGGAAAGTTCTATTGCTCAGAGCCAGAAAGTTTCAGGTTTTTTTCATACCATGCAAATTCTCACTACTTTGGTAAACTGCTTTTTTTTTAATCCAAAAAGTTTAACCCTAATTAGTCCTTGTTATAACATTCAAAATATTCTTTTAGAACATGGCATGGATTTTATTATGTAGGCAAAATCCGTATTCCTATGGATTAAACTGCTTGGATCAGTTAATCTGTTAGGCCAAGGTAAGAAATGAAATTCTAAACCATCACAGTATGCCGAGTCTGATGCTATCCCCATTAATTCTTTTTATCTTCAAATTATACTCTGTAGATGTACTAACAAAGAAGTGATGGGAGGAAATTGAGGGATGTCTTTTTTTTTTTTTTTCTTTTCGCACTCAAAATGACTCGGTTCCAGCAAAGAGGGGTCTTTTTTCAGACGGTCTCACTCTGTTGACCAGGCCGGAATGCAGTGGCATGATCATGGCTCACTGGAGCCTCAACCACCTGAGCTCAAGGGATCCTCCCACCTAAGCCTCCCACATAGCTGGGACTACAAGTAGTGCCACCACACCCAGCTATTTTTTGTAGAGACAGGGTCCCGCTATGTTGCCCAGGCTGCGGGATATTTAATTCTGCCTTTGACACTCTTCTCACCACATCAGGGTCATTCGTACTATGCTAAAGGTACATTTAGAAGTAATGGACAGCTGAGATATTTCCTGTTAATAAGATTAATCTGCAACTATAGTAAAAACTAGTCTGCCTCAAACAATCTTTGTAGTCCAAGTGATTTCTCAGGCCAGTTCCCTGTAGCATTGTTTGGTAGTCTTTAAATGCTTTCGTCAGATTCGGCTTTCATATCTGCATTTGAGCTGTTTAATTTCTGCCACACTGTCAGGTATAACTAATGTAATATTAAAGTGAGTGAATCAGACATCTTAGTTCTTTTTAATTAGTGGGCTCTTCTGCAAAATTAGTTTACTGCTTTCATACCTTAAGAAAGTCCAATTCATAATTGGAGCAAGAAAGCCCTTAGCTATAAACTTGATTATTATCAAACCTGGACTGTCTACTAATGTTACTCTGTGATGTCATCTGACAGGTCCTCAGTTACATGGGTCTACAAAATCTCAAAGCAGAGGTGGACCAGTCTCTCGAACCAGGCAGGGACCTTAAGGCAAATGAGAAGAACCTATCAGGCTGCAGAAAACACGAGATTTCATGAAGCAGTGTTGTCATCAAGTGATGTAGAGCTTGTACAGAAGATTGATTAGAAACCATCTTCATGAAGAGTGATTTTGGCACAAGTGACTGAAGAACAAAACAGCATTATCTGCCAAAAATGACATGAGTGTTGTTTCTACCTCCAGTTACTGTCTCTTTCAGCATAAATTAATCTATTCCATTGGAAAGGAAAGTTTGTACCCAAAGATGCAACAATGAATTATATCCAAATCACTGCTCATGTTGTCTCTTAACAATGATCAGTTCAATTATATAGGATTTGATGAGGTCACACATACACAAAAAGCAGCAAATGATCAGTGACAATATTACTGGCTTCAGAATACTTCAGCTTGTCTTCATTTCTGGAGAGTTATACTCAGTTTTAAGTCATTTTGCTGTCAAAAATCTGACCTCATCAAATTGATGTGATTTCTAAAGCTCTCTTTAGATGTCCTACCCTATCAGCATATTAAAATGGAAGGAGTGTGTACCTAAAAACATATGTTAAGCATTGGTGTAAAGTAACTTCTGTAATAAATTATATTGCATTTTTTTTCAGATAGGACAGCTCAACCTTACAATGCCTACCTGATGCCAGGTTATGCTTATTTTCTTACTAAAGTATGTTACTGGTCAAATCTTTTTTCCAAATATTAAATGTACCTTGCCAGATATTCTCCTGCAGCTCTAAGGAAGTCAATTAAAAAATAATTTGTAGAATCTATTAGTGAGCCACCAGAGTATAATTCCTTAAAAGTTTAAGAAAACCTGGCAATTAATCCAGCATAAACTTATTCTATAGACAGCAGGATATGGGTATGGAGGAGGAGAGGTTTGACTTTCTGATTTTACTGTGGACCTTTTCCTAAGGGCACTCATGAATGCAGCAATGGTTTTAACTATGGCTTAAATTTATTTTAAATTTCACTAAAATACTAATCTTGATTATCATGCCAATTTTAGATCTTATTAATTTTCAGAAAAGATAAATACAAATAATCATAAATTAGGGTAACTTTTTATTATACCAAGGTGTTCTAATGCTATCATATGAAAACAGATGCTTCAAACGACCTGCATTAAGTTATATTTTTAATACAATTAAAAATTACTTTTAAACTATTTGTAGTCACAAACTGAAAATGTGTCATACATGTTTACCTTAAATTATGATATATAAGGCTCAATAGCTAAAGGGTTACTTTATGCATATGGTATATTTCATAGTCTACAACTCAAAGATTTAAAGAGTCCCTAAAAAAAATTCCATATATTCTCATGCCAACTCATCTAAATAGAAATGAAGATCTCTGTAATGTTCTCACAAACCATTACCATGAGTTCACTATAATAATTGGATCAATATGGTTTGCCTTTCAAAGTTAAAGAGTCAGAAAGGGGCCTCTAAGAAGTCATTTAGCCCAATTCCCTCACCCTGTGTGTTTTCCCTCAAAGCCAGTGCAATTTTTTTTTTAACCAAAAAGCTGGACATATTTAATACATACAATTGACAGGTTTGGATTTCACTCTTTGTTTCAATGTAATAACTCTTTTATAAATGAGGAAACAGATTCAGACAAGCTCAGTGGCCCAACTAAAGACATTGGGCAATTAGTGGCAGGACTACAATATACATCTCTTCATGCTATGGAAACCGGGCTATTATAAAGCTGACCAGGACTACTGTTTTCCCCTTCTCTCTCATCCTAAACACCATTCATATTTTTCTAGGTCACATTTTACTGGGATCATTTACAAAGCCCCCAGAACTTAACCATCACTTTATTTAATCATATACAATTCTTACAAAAATGCCTGAAGTAATTTAACACCTGTACATCAGTACAAAACCTGACTGAGTAAAATGAATAGAGGGTCTATTCAAGATCATTAAGCCCAAATGTAAACTGGGAAGTATATGGAAGGCAGCTATTCCAGCAAGTGTTTGGAAGGTGTTCTAGCCGGGTAGAGAGCCTATTCTAACAGACACACACATCACAGAAAACAGCATGAACAGAACCACATTCTAGATAGAGTTCCATGTACAGAAGATCCATGGAGGCAAGTTCTGTCAGGAAGGACACTGCCTCCCTCCACCCTCCCAACTGTCACCACCAAGTTCCTTCAGGTGAGACCTCACAATGTCAGGTGCTTTCTAGGAAATACTAAGATCAGGTTGACAGATTCTGCTTGGTCTAATCTATCTGAAAAATTAAGGCTGGAAAGACAACTTTTCTCAAGAGTTGAGCTGACTTTTGCCTTCAAATCTTGGCTGCACCTTGCCTACGATAGCATCAATTTACACCTAAGGACCTCTGAAGAGAAAAATTCCATTATTTCTTTTCTTTCTTGAGAGCAGATTTTTTCCCTCCTCCTTTGGAAGGTTTGCAGTACTTTGCTTCCATCCGAGCCAGAAAATTGTCCATTTCCTTTTGCCGATCCTTTTGTCTGCTCTGTTTGAGAAGTTAAAACACAAGCTTTCACAACACTATCCATGGCAAGTACTGAGTGGTTGCCAGGGGCTGGAGAAGTGGAGTAACTGCTAATGGGTACGGAGGTTTTTTTTGGAGTGGTGAAAATGTCCTTCAATTGGTGTTAATAACTGTAAAACTCTGTAAATATATTAAAAACCACCAAACTGTACACTTGAAAAGGACGAATAGATGGCATTCTATTTGTCTACAAGAAGAAAACAAAATACAACACTCCAAAGAAAATATTAGCAACAGGTTTCAAATCATTAAGGAAGAAGTGGCAATAAACTGCCAAGTTTACCTGAATGGCTGCCTTCAGGCTATCCACGCCTTCATCAAGCCCCAACTCCTTTCTGCTCATTTCTGCTTCTTTGGCCTCTTCCTGAGCCTGCAACAGAAACTCACATGAGATTCAGGGCAACCAGCAAATGTTTAAAATACATTCTCTTTCCCAAAAGCAAATCCATAATATTGTTTCAACATGAGGATTATATGAATAGACAAAATGAATAAAGTTACCTAATTAGGTTATTTAGTAAAAGGCAACAATGCTGACAACAAGCAGTAGATCCTGTGTTTCCAATTACCATTTATTCGCTTTTTCCCAATTCTACTTGCTAGAGGTAGTAAGTAATTTGGCACTCATAAATCACATTGTTATAAAAAAGAACAGGAGGCTGGGTATGGTGGCTCACACTTGTCATCCCTATACCTTGGGAGGCCAAGGTGGGAGAATACTTGAACCCAGGAGTTTGAGACCTGCCTGGATAACATAGTAAGACCTCATCTCTACAAAAAATAGAAGAAATAAGCCTGGTGTAGTGGCGTGTGCTTGTAGTCCCAGCTACTAGGGAGGCTGAGGTAAGAAGATAGCTTAAGCCCGGGAGTTCAAGGCTGCAGTGAGCTGTGATCATGCCTCTGCACTCCATCCTGGGTGATAGAGTAAGATGTCATCTCTTAAAAACAACTATGAAAAAAGTAAGGAAAACGATGCAATTGCTAGGATACAGGTACTTCCAATTCCTCTTCTGGAAACCCAATTTACTATATTAGACTGGTAATCCCCTTGGGAATCCCAGTTTAAAATGACTTCTGAGTAGTCAGAAGAAACATCAGCAGACTCAGTTTTAACCTTTCTTTACCTGATTTCAAAGCAGCCTTTCTTTGTCAAGTTTTCCTAGGACATTATTTCCAAAATACCACTAAGAACAAAAGAACACACTAAGGTGTTCTTGGGGCAACAACTTAAGAGGCCCCAACATCCCCTTTGAATTTTCTAAGTAGCAATTAATGAAATTAATACTGGGGATGATGATACATTAGGACCTCCCATCCCTATAAGACGACACTGTTTCCTTGTATTCAAATTATCTCTTTAAATTCAGCATTCCCTTCACGTTTGTTGAACAGTCTCTCAAAACCGCCATTTTCTCCTCAAATTCTAGGGAAGTTTCTCAAGCTAACAGTCTACTGTGAATGCAGCTGTGCCGTTTCATCTCAGAAAATGATGAACTTAAGGTAATTGTCAGCCTAAGTCTTAGCAGATGTAGCCTATTAACCAAAATGATCTTGATATACACTCCATGGCTCCCCTCACCAGAGAGGGTGCAGCCATCTAGGCAAAACAGGCCCACAAAAAGGTCAGCTTTCTCTCTGTGCATTTCATATGTAAAAGCTGCAGACAAGTTCCAGGGGGGCACTTATGAAGGCAGCAATGGTTCTAAAAGTTGTGTGTTCCTTGTAAGAATCTAATGCCTGATGATCTGAGGTTTCATCCTGAACCACGCCCCCAACTCACCTTACCCCTGGCACAGCTGGGGACCACAAAGCTAAAGTTTTTCTTAAAAAAAAAAAAAAAAAAAAGGCTGGACACGGTGATTCACATCTGTAATTCCAGCACTTTGGGAGGCTGAGGCAGGTGGATCACAAGGTCAAGATCGAGACCATCCTGGCCAACATGATGAAACCCTGTTCTACTAAAAACACAAAAATTAGCCGATGTGGTGGTGTGCCCCAGTAGTCCCAGCTACTCCAGAGGCTGAGGCAGGAGAATCACTTCAACTGAGGAGGCAGAAGTTGCAGTGAGCCGAGATCACGCCATTGCACTCCAGCCTGGGTGACAGAGCAAGACTCCATCTCAATAAAAAAAATAAAAAAAAATTCTGTATCCAACTCAAGAATCAAACTCTGGCAAAGGCCCCCAAATCTGCACTTTTAACAAGACAGTCTCTGCCATTCTCTTCTTACCCCTCAACCGAATAAGGATCACTGCCTGTCCTGTGTATCCAGGCTCCATTAACTTTATCTCCTGAGGGATGCCTCAGTAAGGCTACAAGAATTGGCCCATATGAAAAAAGACTTCGGTGCTACTTTACTATGATAATAAACAATAAAAATCATCGTGAGCACAATATACTAGAAAAATAGTTTCTCTTGATGAACTGGTATGCCCATTTTATTTATTTATTTATTTATTTATTTATTTATTTATTTATTTTTTGAGACAGAGTCTTACTCTTGTCACCCGGCTGGAGTGCAGTGGCACGATCTTGGCTCACTGCAACCTCCATCTCCCGGGTTCAAGCGATTCTCCTTCCTCAGCCTCCCAAGTAGCTGGGATTACAGGCACGTGCCACTACGCCCAGTTAATCTTTGTATTTTTAGTAGAAATGGTGTTTTCACCATGTTGGCCAGGATGGTCTCAATCTCTTGACCTCGTGATCCACCCACCTCAGCCTCCCAAAGTGCTGAGATTACAGGCGTGCCCCCGGTATGTCCTTTTATTAGATGAAAGCTATTAGACCAAGTTAACCCTAGTCATTATTTATGGAGCTTTATGTTTACTTCTACTGCTATAAATACTCTCAAATCGTTTTTGGAAGCAGTCAAGATATAAATCAACAGTATTCAAAATCTTACCCTCCTCTTCCTTGCATTCATCTTTTGTTTCGATTCTTTGACAAAGGCATTATAGGATGGGACTTCTCCCGCGTCAATAGCTTGCTGAATGATATTCCTTATCCTGGGTTCCTCTGTGTACTGCACGCAAAGCACAGACTCCATTATCTGATCCATGTCACCCCTGAAGTCCAGATAGGCCTGTTTAATATCAGCCAGCTCTTCTTCTGAACCTTTGTAGGTCTTTTCAAAAGCTTGAATGTCCTCTAAAGATATCTGATAATAAAGGAAATTTGCTTTAACTTTGGGAGTTTTACTTTAAATAAAAGGTACACGAATAAAACTAGAGTTAGGTGTTGAATTGCTGTAATACAACAGTTGCTTGAGTTGAAATTGTTGAACCAGATTTTCTATGCCTAAGCTTTTCCGGAGTTCTCCTTTGTAAGCCCAGTCTTCACAACTGCTAACTAGGGACCAGGGAAAAGAAATGTAAGTGAAGTTTCCAAGGGTGAAAGTAGACCCGGAATCAGGACTTACAATTGGATATGTAAAATAAAGTGTATCCTACAAAAAAATAAATCGGCCCTTTTCAGTGAAACAATCACATTAACAGGAAATAAAAAGCCTGTTTCAGTAAGTGTGTATTTATATTTCAAGGCCAAACTCAAAATTCCTCATTCCTACAAAATTAACACAAGACCTTAGAGGCAATCAATAAAGGTTTGTTGATCGAATGATGGTAACAGTCACAAAGAAACCTACAGAATCTCCTACCTTTTTGAAGAGTAGCCGCCAATACGACTCCCAGTCTCGGTCTTGGGTGAGCACAGGAGAGTCCTCGTCCACTGTTCCCTGCTCATCGTACACTGCTCTCTGTTCTTTGTCACTGAGAACGGAATAGACTTTTCCCAGGATCTGAGGGCAGAGAGTATCCATAAGTCATCCCTGCTCCTCCCACCGAAACCGCGGCAGGAGAAAGGAAGAGAAGGCGCAAACACCAGCTCAGTGCGCTCCCCCGGGCGGGGCCCGGTAGCCAAAAGGCTGAGGAGGCCCGGGTGGCCTGTCGGCCTCGGGGCGGGATCCTGCATACCTGGAAGCGGCGAGTGGCGTCCTCCTTGTCGCCCTCGGCCACCCGGTCGGGGTGCACCTGCAGGGACACCTTGTGGTAGCCTCGTCGGACCTCGCCGTCGGAGGCCTCACGTCGCACGCCCAGCACCCGGTAAAGGTCGGCGGTGCCGAACACTTCCTCGCAAAGCTCCAGCAGCCCCATGCCGGGGGTGGGAGATACGGCCCGAGAGAAAGCAGCTGCTCCCGGCACCGCCGGCTACCACTCAGGGTTGCTTCTTTTTCCCGCTCAAAAAGCCTAGGGCGCCTGCGTCACAACAAGCGCTGAAAGGGCGTGGCCACGCCGCGCAGCCACTCTTTACGGCGGCCGCAAAATGGGGCGTGGCGAGGCCGGCGCCGGCCAAGGTAAGAGTCGGCGGGTGGAATCCAAATAGCGGGCCGCGCGCAGGAGCCAGGTCTCACAGGGAAGAGATGTTGCTCGGGTCCCTCCTCCCCTTACTCTGGAAATCTGGCGTCCATTTTCCTTTTAGTTTCCCAGAAAAGCTTTTTCAAAAAGTTCATATATTAAGTTGAATTTACAAACTGCTGGCCTATTTTTTAAGTAGAAAACATCAGCATTTAGCAGTTTCACATGGTTCAGCTTAACAGATGTGATTTTTCAAAAATGATCGTGAAAGTAATAGGTAGAGCTACAGGCCCAAATAATTTTGCACCTCACTGGTTGGAAATGCTGGGGAACTTTCCCTGCAGCCCTGCAGGAAAACCTTATACTGAAACCCAAAAAGCACAAAACATGGGTCTTCCAAAAAGATAAAAAACTCTTTTATCTAACAGGACTTTCATCTTACACATTAGTGGAGATAAGATGACCCAAGCCCCCGTCTTAACATAAACTGCTGAAGCAAAGGCTCTTTCTTTTAATACTGTTTAGTTCACAGCTGGGTTTGCGCATGTTGGATCCCAGCTGGCAGCAGGGTAGGTGGGAGCAATCACCCAAGACATGGGGAGAAACTTGGGCCTGAAGACCCAAAGCAAGGCTGAGGCTGGGGAGAAAACTCTGGAAGTAGGATAAGCTCACAAAGGAAGTATGTGTATACATATCTTAGACAAAGGATAAGCAATGCAAAGTGAATACCTCAGAGAATACCCAAGTTAGCAGAAAATATCAAATATCCCCTCACTGACTTAACACTTTTCAGAATCATTCTGCTCTGCCAGTAAATTTCTGCAAAGCCTCAAACTCTCCAGGATACATTAATATCTTTTTAACCTTCCAGAGTTGCCATGATTTTCAGAGCATATCTCTTTCCCAGATCCAAGATCAAACCCAGCTAAAGTCAGTTTTCCTCTCAACCTGCCCTGGCATCAGTCTCAAAGTGGGGGCCAACCAGCAACAACCCCAGGGGAGCTGTAACCACCACAGAATTTGGGATGGCTGGTAATCATTCTCAGAATATAAAACACAGAGAACAAAATAAGCTGGCACATTGAGAGAAACTCCTCTATAAATTTCCTATATCTTACTCACATACCAGAGTTAAGCCACCTATCTTTGCTCATTTTTTCCCTGTATGGACAACATATGTTGGGAAGGGCTTTCTGGGAGGGCATAACCAGGGTATGAATCTTATATCACTGAACAAGTTTCCAGCTCTAGGCTTTAGCTTCCGTGACTGTAAAATGGAGATAATCCTACCTGCCTTCATAATACCTTATAATCATCACAAATAACTGTGTACACAAAAGACCTAGGGTATATGTAGATGCTTTACAATATTATCTTCCAGTTTCTCACGTTTTTTAAGGTACTCACATACATTAACGTTTTTCTATATATACATTTGCTACTGAAAATTGAAGTAGCACATTGAAATATTCTTTTATTGAAACTCACATTTTTGAAAACCAGAAAATCTAATTAATTATTATGCTCCAGCCAAACTACCTAATGTTTTTTCTTTTCTTTTTGAGACAGGGTCTTACTGTCACCCAGGCAATACTATAGTGGAACAATCCAGTTCACTGTAGCACTGCCCTCCTGGGCTCAAGTGACTCAGCCTCCTGAGTAGCTGGAACTATGAGTGATCACCACCATGCCCAGCTAATTTTTAAATTTTTTGTAGAGACGGTGTCTTGGTGTGTTGCCCAGGCTGGTCTTGAACTCTGGCTTCCAGTGATCCTTCCACCTTAGCCTCCCAAAGTGCTGAGATTACAGGTGTGAGCCACTGCCCCAATGAGTTCCTTACATTATTTATTTACAAGTTACTTCGTATTATTGATGTTGAGTTTCATCTCATTGACTTCAGGCTTTTAAAACACATGTGACTACTTGAGACCTATGAATCGTTTTGAGTCCAATAAAAAAGTAGAGCTAAAGGATACTGAAATTATTCAAATACATTCAAACTATAAAGATCCCTTATACATTACTGGCATCAAGGTAGGAAGGAAAAGATACAAGTAAAATGCATCACTCATCACAGGTTCTCAAAATTACTGGTACACAGTTTATCCTAACACAGAGCAGCTTTCTTAACCTGCTCCATAAAATTACCAGCAAGAAAGAAAAGTACGAGAATAAGGTTCACAGCTGAATTGGCTTGGTGTCATAATTCCCTATTCCAGTATTCTCAGAAGGATCCCATCCATAATATATGCAGAAACCACAGCCACATTTAAATGGTTCAGTCTTGATTCATTCTGAACTCCCTTAAACCCAGCTGTTTCTCATTCTTAAAAGGTAGGTTATTATAGCCCAAAAGCAAAACAAATCTACCTTTGTATATTTATGCATGCAGTGGCTCACACCTGTAATCTCAGCACTTTGGGAGGCCAAGGCAGGCAGATCACAAGGTCAGGAAATCAAGATCATCCTGGCCAACATGATGAAAACCTGTCTCTACTAAAAATACAAAAATTAGCTGGGTGTGGTAGTGGGTGCCTCCCAGCTACTTGGGAGGCTGAGGCAGAAGAATTGCTTGAACCTGGGAGGTGGAGACTGCAGTGAATCAAGATCACGCCACTGCACTCCAGCCTGGCAAGAGACCAACTCCATCTCAGAAAAAAAAAAAAAAAAAAAAAGGAATATGCATTAAGCAAGACAATATAATTCTCCAATTACAAAATCAGTAAGAAAGGTAACTGTTCTTGCACTTGAGGGAAGAACATGAAGATTTGAATGGGCCATGAATAATCTGGCTGGAGGTTTTGAAGCAAGAAGTCTTGGAAGCCAGTAGATTGTAAAGTTGTCCAGAAGACCCAGAGCCCAATTCAAAAATCCAATCCTCCCACAGCCACTGTCTTTCCCAAGGCAGTCCAAAAAAGCTAGTTAATACCCACACCCAGCTCTACATCACACAAGAACAAATCTCTCCCTGGGCCCTGTGCAGGCCAGGCCAGAAGAGCAAGGGCAACTCAGGATACTCCATTTATTGAACTCCAAATCTAACAAAAGTAAGATCTCTGCAGCGTTTCAAGAGGACCTTGACCTTGTTCCCACTGCTATGCTCCTTGAAGTCAGCTCACTTATGTTTCTGTAGCTTCTGTGTCTGTAGCTTCTGCATCTGTTTTCTGAGACGATAACAGGACTTCACGTGCCCGTTTCCTTCGCAGTCTCTCAGCACTTGTGATCGTCATAGGATGCAGAGGGAAAAAGCCAGCAAGACCTAAAAGCAACAGACTTTTCACTTATTATAATACAGTATAAGCCAATGCTTCCCTAGGAACTCTGTCTCACAGAACGGAGGTCTGAGATCTGACCCACTGTATGGATGTAAACCATGCTCCTCACTTGCCGAACTCTGTACTACCTCTCCCTGGCAAGGAGACAGTGGATGTCTACTTCCTAAAAGTATTCCCCTTACTTTAAAAAAGGCAAACTGACAGATGGCCATTCAAAACACACTATTCCCATTTTTAGCATAAAATACCAGTCATCCAAAAAGTCTTACAAAGGAGGCCACAAACGGGATCTCCAGATTCAAAATGCCAATTAGATCAAAACTTCAGCTCCCACTTCAGTCCTGGACAACCTAGAAAAGAGGAAAATCTTTTTTTTTTTTTTTTTTTTCCTTTTTTGAGATGGAGTCTCGCTCTCTCGCCCATAATGGAGTGCAGTGGCATGATCTTGGCTCACTGCAATCTCCGCCTCCTCGGTTCAAGCGATCCTTCTGTCTCAGCCTCCCCAGTAGCTGGAACTACAGGCAGGCACCACCACGCCCAGCTAATTAATTTTTTTGTATTTTTAGTAGCGACGAGGTTTCACCATGTTGGCCAGGCTGGTCTCAAACTCTTGACCTCAGGTGATGTGACCGCCTCGGCCTCCCAAATTTTTGGGATTACAGGCATGAGCCACCACGCCCGGCCGAAAAATCATTCTTATACCCACTGTCCTGGAGCTGACTTCAGTTTAAAATCCCCTCAATAAGGTAAGACCAGAGCTTCGTTACCCAGAAGCTTTTCCATAGGCTTAGAGAGGTGGGCCCCACAGCCAATCCAATGACGGATCCTGTCTAGGTTGAGGGCAACGAGTTTTTCTCCATGGCTGTTGGGCAATGGATCATAGGAGCCCAGCTGTTCTATGAAACGGCCATCTCTGGGACACTTGTTGTGAGCAGCCACAATTCGGTAAAAGGGCCGGTTGGTGCAGCCACCCAGGGCAAGGCGGATGGTTAAATGACCTCCATGGTAGGCCTTGCAGAGGAGAGTATCTGTAGAAAAACACCTGGTTAGGACACAAGAACAGCACAAAACGGGCAAAATGACACAGACGGAACAATTCCCTTTTTCCACTGAAATGTCCTCACTTCCAATCCATTCCTGTCAATTCAGCTTAGATACCGTTGTTCTTTGTGAAACACCTCTTGGCCACTCCAGCCAGCAATGATCTCTTCATACCCAAACCTGCTCAGCATAGGTTTGCCATTCACTAGCTCTGTGACCTTGTCGGAACCTTAGCTGCTTCAGTGGGGTGGGGATTTTTCAGCGGTGATTAAGCGGGGAAAAAAAACTGAGAGAAGGATCAAATGTAAGGTAGTGTGGCTGCTTCAGGTTTGGGTTCCCTCCATCGCGCCAGGTAGACCACTGCCTCACCCGGCCCCGAAACTCCCGAGCCCCGTGACCGCCCGGAACGTCTCGCGGGGGCCCAATAACTCACTGAGGTGGACCATGGTGCGGCTCCTTGGAGCGCCCCGCTACCCGCGCGCACCAACAATACGGCCTTGGCGGGGCAGAGGACCGACACAAACACGAGACATGTAGACACAGATCCGAACCGCCCGGCTATCCAAGCCCGAAAGCCTGACTCTGGAAGCGGATGATCCGCTCGCCCCGCCTCTTCCGCTTGCTGCCCTACACTTCCCACGATGCAACACGGTGACCCCTAACGTACCTTAAACTGCTGCAAAAGAGGCGTTTCTGGTGGTGTCTGGTGGGAGTGGCGGTGCGATCCCTCTCAGGCTTGTGAGTCAGTGCCGGAGTCAGAATTGGGCCAAACACAGCCGCGCCAAGAGGAGTGCTGTAACATCCATCCATCTTGCTCGCGTTGGTGCCGAGGCGCAACGCTGAGAACGCAAATATGAAAGGGCGCTCTCTCTTCCTCGTGGATCTCACAGTCCGCTGGGGAGACCGTGAGATTACAGCAGAGAAACTAGTGCAAGGAGAGCAGAGAAGGCAAACCTAATGCTTGCCGACGACTTCACAGAGGAGGTAGCGTCAGGGCCGAGACTAGAAGAATTATAAGTGACTAGAGTTTATCCTTCTCGTTAACCAAAACATTTACATCTCACCTTTCCTCCTATGATCCTCCCACCCCTATCGAGGCAGTCACACCTTAAAAAAATTGAGGGGTTATTCCTACATTTTCCATGCTGTGATCCTGGGCAGAGGTGAAGTACGATTTCCTTTTTTTAACATCTGTAGCCCTAGTAATGGCCTCAGTGTTGAGGGTAATGGTGTCTCCTTAGAGCCGTAGTGGTTTATATCCATGAAAATGCCTGTGTTTGGTGAGAAGGTGTCCATTAGCTCCACCTTCAGCCAAGACCTCTCTGTTCAGCTTTTTTGTTCACTGTTAGTTCCAAAGGGCTAATATGCTCTTTGCCCTAATCTTCCTCCAGGGCCACCTTTGAAAATGATGCCTTCATTCCTGTCTGGCCAGAGATCTTAGCAGCTGCCTTTCTCCAGGAGTGATCCAATAAGCTTTCATCAGAAACCCTAATAATGACCCCAGTATACACATTTTATTATATGTTATACATGTGCCATATAATTATTAGAGCAATTACACTATATATAGCTATTTATATAATACCTATAAATAACTCAGTATACCTTAACTCCAGAACCACACTGATGAATTCTGAGTTTCATATTTTCATTCTTTATTGTGACCCAGTTTCTTATCAACCAGTAAAACATCCAGTAACACAGCCAATGGAAAGAAATGAATGGGTCTCTATTTATGGTGAAGATTCTTTTGTAGGTTATTTTTACAAACCCAGCAGCCCATTTCCAGGCTTCATATGGTGTGAAACTCTCTGGGAAGGAAAGGAACTCAGAGTCTCATATAGAAAATTGTTCAGCTGGAGAGGTATCAGAAAGATGGATTTCCAAAGCCAACGGTTTCCTGTACTGTGTGGATCTCTGCAAGCAAAGCCTCATCTTTCAATTTCAGCTACAGAAAAGAGGAAGAAAGGAAAAAACACTTGTCATAAATGATATACTTTATGTGGCTTTGAAGACCTCTCTTTTGTGGGACTACAGCTAAAGAACATAGTTCCCTGGGATGGAGTTAGCTCTTTATTCCCTACTTCATGAAAACTCCACTAGAAGACCTTAGAACCTTGTCTTGGATACGTGGATATGTTTACTTTGTGAAAATTAATCAAGCACTATGAACAGTCATGATCTGTACATTTTTTTGTAAGATAACTTGATTAAAGTTTACTTTTTTTGTTTTTAAAAAGTGTTCACATTATTACCAGCGTCTCTTGACTAATGTGTAGTATTCCCATTTGGCAAATGACAGCAGGGAATCAGGAAATAGGCTTGTATTAGATCTGGTTTTAGTTTTAGAATCTAGATATGTAGTAGAGACATCTAGGCGCCTACTGAATACCCATTCTTTCTTACTAACAAAATCTTAATTTATTTTCAAGGTAGCATTGCTATCAGCTAAAAAGCCACATTTTCCTGCTTCCAGTGCAGCTAGAGGTAGTCATATGATCAACTGTGGCCTAATGAAATGTAAACTAAAATCATTGGGTAGAACACCTGGAGAAGCCCTTTATTTAGGTAAAGTCCTTTAAAGGGAAGGGAAGTGGCATGGCCCCTTTTCCTTAATGTTCCTTATCTTGCCTGAAAACATGGACATGACAGCAAGCTACATTGGCTGTCTTGCAACTGTGAGGGATAGAAACTGCATGCTACAATTGGTGGAGCACAAAGAAGATGTTGGGTCCCTGATAACATTATGGAGCTGTGGTACCAGCCCTGGACTTTTCATTAGATGAGAAAACACTAATTTGTTTAAACCACTGTCTTTCAAGTTACTTGGGATTCATAAATAATAGAACAGGCTGGGAGCAGTGGCTCACACCTGTAATTCCAACACTTTGGGAGGCTGAGGTGGGAAGATCACTTGAGACCAGGAGTTTGAGACTAGCCTGGCCAACATAGCAAAACCCTGTCTATATTAAAAATACAAAAAATCAGCTAGGTGTGGTGGTACATGCCTGTAATCCCAGCTACTTGGGTGGCTCAGGCACAAGAATTGCTTGAACCCAGAGGTGGAGGTTGCAGTGAGCTGAGATTGTGCTCTTGCACTCCAGCCTGGGCAACAGTGTGAGACTCTGTTTCAAAATATGTATGTATATGTAACATAAAACAGACCAGGGGCTGTTCATGAGCCAAATCTAGCTCACTACCTGTTTTTCGTAAGTAAAATTCTATTGGAACACAGCCATTCACTCATGTGTTATCTGTAGCTGCTTTTGTACTACAAGTGCAGAGTTTAGTAGTTGCAACAAACTGTTTGGCCTACAAATCCCCCAAAATTTCCTATTTTGCCCTTTATAGAAAAAGTTTGCTGACCCCTAGACTAGACCAACCCCTACATTTTACACATGAGAAAAATGAAGCTCACAATATTATCAACACAGTAAGTTAATGGCAAAACCAGAATCATAATTCAGGTTGACTGACTCCCAGGCTATCTTTCTATTAACTATTATATATTCTTTCAAGAGTTGGAAGAAAGATCACCCATGGCAATATGTAGGTTATTATTACAAACCCAGCAGCCCATTGATAATGGCAAAGATGGCAAGAAAAGCCTCTAGAAAAAATATTAACATTATGAAAGTCCTGAATTAAGCCAGTACCTCCCTCCTAATTTCCCACCCTCAACATGGGGCAGGCAAATGACAAAGGCATCTATGTCATACCTTTTTCGTGTACTTGTAGGCCTGCTCAGCTTCTAATTGCCGTCCAACCTGAAAAAAAGTTCAGCAGCTGGTGATGATGACAGGTCATAAACATTATGGTAAGGAAAATACATTGCCTCAGCTGTTTCCACCTAAGTCAGAGGCTTCTACACCTTCCAGTTAAGAACCTCTGAATTCAGAGGGGAAGCTAGCAAATGAAAGGTGGTAGGGAGAAAAAGAGTTGTTGTTGTTGTTTTAAATTTCTCCTTCATTTTGAAAAGCTTAAAGATAACTTGGCCTCTCATTTTTTTTTTTTTAAAGCACCGTGAGTCATTTGTTCCTCTTAGGATTGAAGTCATTCTGTTAGTAATAATTAACACCTACCAGTTCGCACTGTGTAATTTACATTATTTTCATTGTTGATGTTTTCAGTGCTTTACCTAAATTCACTCTTACTCCTCAAGACCTAGGAGATAACTACTGTTATTTATTATTCCCAGTTTACAGAGAGGTTAAGTAGTTTGCCAGGTTTATGAAGCTAATAAGTAGAGGAGCCAGGTTTTAAAACAATGCAGTTTGACTCCAGAGTCCAAGTTTTTAACTACTACATTATTCTGTCTCTAGAAATTAGAAAAAGTAGGTTTCAGAATTACTTCTATGAACATCTAGATATAAGAACACTAACTACTTCCCCCACCCCCCAGTTAATATTATTCTTTGCATGAACCACTCCTCCAGGAGTTAAATGAGATAATATGAATCCACTATTCAACTTCACAAGTTTGTTACATAGTAACTGAGAGTATGTGAAGTCACTTGGGAAAGCTTAAATATGTAAGAACAACAGAATATTCAGGTCTGAAGGGGACTTGGGGAATACCTAGTCCAATTTTCTAATTAATGCTAGTCCGTATGAAATTTTTACTAGTTCACAAAACTTTCATACGCCAAATCCTTACTTCCTACAAATCTACACTTTGAAATGTTCCCACTTGAAGTTCACTGAATTGCCAGTGGCATTTTCCAGCACATCCTTCTTTCCGACCACTATTACCTTTGTTTTCCTACTGCCACAGGGAGGCAGAGGCCCCAATGATGTGGGGATCCTGAATAGCAAAAACAATTTTGAAAAATAATTTTTCTGATATCATGAACATTCCTGCAGTAAAATCCTTGTACATATTTTCTTTTATTTCTTTCTCTTTTTTTTTTTTT